>NC_043974.1:12880723-13192598 GCF_902148855.1 Sphaeramia orbicularis | reverse complement strand
GAATCAATGACAGTGGATGGAAACACTGAGTTTATGTTCAGTTAATGATAGATTTTGCTGAAAGAGTCATTTTTTCTTTAGTTTTCTGTTTCTGATTAAATAACCCTCAAACTTTATTGTAAGCTTTAATGAGCATCTACGTGATCAGTGAATTAAATATAGGAAAATACATGATTTACAATGAAAAAACACAAAATAAAAAAGATAGTATTATAATACATGATGATAAATCACTTAAGAAATGTTGAATATGGTGAAAAATCCAGTTGGGAACTGACACAAAAGTAGTGCTGGGCCTTTATGGGTTAACACCTGTTGATCCACTAATCCTGTCAGAACATGGAAATAATTGTTTGTCGTCAGAGACTCCGTAGTTACCATGGAAACACTGTCATCTTCTACAACATTGATTCACCACTAAAACCCATAGAGTTGGATCAATGACAGTGGATGGAAACACTTGTTTTTATGTTCAGTTATTGATATCTTAGCCGAAAAAGTCACTTTTTCTTCAGTTTTCTCTGTTTCTGATCAAATAACCCTCAAAGTTAATCTGAGCTTTTATAACCATCTACATGATCTGTAAATTAAATGTAGGAAAATGCCTGATTTATCTGAAAAAACGCAAAATACAAAGTATAATTTTATAATAAATGATGATAAATGAGTTAAGAACGGTTAAATAGAGAGGAAAATTAATTTGGGAACTGACACAAAAGTAGCACTGGGTCTTTATGGGTTAAGAATGAGGTGAAATATGCTGTAAAATGGTTACTATACGATACTATTGACTCCTAAACAGACAAAGATCATATGTGTAAACGGTGGCACAATTTAAGCCAGAACACAAAAATATTTGTCTCTTACCATTGACAGACATTCATATTTTTTCCTATTTTTTCAGGTCTCTATAGAGGCACTAAAAGCTGGTATTTAATATATAAAATTCTGAAAGGTTAGGAAAATTCAACTACTATCGCAGGTTAAAAATGTGTTCACTCAAAATGGAAAACACTATAAGTCTGTATAGAATAGGCCACTGTGACAATTTGTTTTGATTCTGTTTTGCCTGTGATGAAAGATGAGAAAACATGATATCTTTGATTTTGGGAACTAAACATTGGCCCCAGATCACAAGGTGAGTGAGGTTCAAAGATGGCCGTTGTCCCATATTTGTGACCAAAGGCAATCTGGGACAAAATTCTGACAGTGTCGGAAATTTATGATATCCATTTCAAAGTGTGACTACAGCTATGTCTGTTAACCAGTGGGAACGCACCAAGAAATGACATGTTGATCAACATGAGGTTAGTAGTTTGTTCTGGGGCGCCAACAGGGGGCTGGGGGGGGGTGTAATGATTAACGGTATAACGATAAACTACGGTAAAATTCCTGATGGTTAGTATTACCGTTTAAATTCTAATTATGATAATCGTGTTTGATTACCGCACTTTCATCACAAACTTGATCTGGAAAATAGTCAAACAATAGCTATAAGGTGCCATCTTTAATGCACATTTGTATGTTTGATGTTTACATGTTAGTAGTTGAATGTTTCCGCCAACAGAAAGTACATTGTGCCTATTATTATTTTTTTTTTTTTAAATTTTGTTTCTTTTTTCTTTTTTTAAAAAATACAACTTGGTTAAATTATTTCAGGTTGTGTATTTAAGACAAAAACTTTTTGAAAATTTCGAGCACATTTCAACAATACCGTGATAATCCTACTATATAATGCACGTTCTGTGTCCATCCGTCCGATCGATGTTGCAGCACAGGAGGGCGTTTGTACGGATTTTCCTCAGCCTTCGCAAGCCTGATTGCCACCAAACTCACCAAATGAATAGAAACATTACCTGACTATCTCCTAGGCACAATTTTATGTCCGTATTCAAATGTTGTGAGGTATGCTGGGCGATTTTAGCCTCTCATGCTATCGTACAATGGCACCACGGGTACAATGTCGTTAGTAATAATAAGCATGATATTAAATTTTCACATTGTTACATCCCTTGGGGGGGGGGGGGGGGGGGGGGGGGGGGGGTAAACACGATAAATTCATGGAGCCCAGTAGTGGAGGGGGTCCAGTGGATATAGAAGTTATGGAATTGTTGTGTAAGATGAAGTGTAGAAGTCAGGAGGCAGATGTTGAAAGAATGTTAAGTTTCGTTTTCAGTTTAATGGTATCCTAATCCTAAGTGACATTGTTTATTGACCGCACCCCCTCATACGTATCCCCCCCCCTGCTCTGACACACCGAGAAGATAAAGATAGTCAATTTCTGTAGGGTCCACAATGCTTATGCTTGGGGCCCATATTTGGTAGCAGCGCCCATGAGTTTGTTTGCTTAAAGGTGGAGTACGAGATCTTACAAAATGGTTCGAGCAAGCTACATTTTGAAAATATTGAAATCAAAAGTCCAAACCCCTTTCTTCAGACATCCCCCCTGAAGCCACGCCTCCAGAGTACTGGCACGCACAATGCTTGTTCTCGGGGGTTCACCAGCGCTGCACAGCAACAATTCAATCCATGCATACCTCATTCAGTCTCCTCTAACCCCCCCACTCTTACAGAACAGCCCCAGTTCATACCTACCTGACTAACGTTACATTTCCTACTGATGTATGTTAGTGACAAAACAGTTTGCCGGTGAACTTTCCATCCTAATAGAACTAATGTAGTTAAGCTCTGGCTCTGGCTTCATTTCCTGTACAAGCGCTCCAAGCCTCTGAGAACGCACGATTCATGCACAAAGAGGGGTATGCACAGAGGGGGGAGGGACAAATGGCAGTTGAGCTTGATAGACATGTTACCGTTCAATCATTTCGATTGGGCGCTCAAAATGATTGCATGGTGTTTTTTCAGTCCTGTCCGTTCCACAGGTGACGACATTTTATTTTTGTGTTAGACCACAGGTGTCAAACATGCGGCCTGGGGGCCAAAACCGGCCCGCCAAAGGTTCCAATCTGGCCCGCGAAATGAATTTACAAAGTGCAAAATGTAAAAATTACGCTGAAGATATTAACAGTCAAGGGCGTCAAACTCAAAAATAACAGCATAATAACCTAAAAATAATGACTCCAAATGTTCTTCTGGGTTTAATGTGAGAAAAATAATATGACATTATGCCTCTAAATAATGGCAACACCCTTTTTTTCTCTTTGATTTATTGCAAAGAACATTAAATTCTGATATCCTTTGACAATAAAATGTCAATAACCTGAACAAATATGAACAACCTGACATATCTAAAGAAAAATAAGTGGAATTTTAACAATATTCTTCCTGTTTTGTGCCTTGGTAGATCTGATCCGTAATGCACATGTAGAAATCATAAGTTGAGGCCTAATACTGATCAAATTGTACTTATTTTTCTTCAGAAATTTCTTTTTTTTTCCAGTTATTCACATCTTTTTTGTTTTGGATAGAAATCGTGTCATCATTTAATGTTATTTTTTGCACTCAAAAGTCTGGAGTTGTCATTATTTATAGGTTATTATGCTATTATTTGGCTGGTCCGGCCCACTGGAGGTCAAACTGGGCTAAATGTGGCCCCTGAAAGAAAATGACTTTGATGCCCCTGTGTTAGAGCATTTAATTAATTGGTTGTAATCGGGGTGTGAAGGGGATTTTAAGCAATATAGTAAAAAACGCTCCAGGAAAACATCTCGCACCCCACCTTTAACTAGGAAATCTCAAGCTTCCGTATCATCAGTTGAGTCACTACCAGGTACACATTCTCCTCCTTCCTCTTGACTTTTTTTTCCATTCCCATAAATACCACTGCATGACCTTTAGTATTATCTCAGCTTCATTATTTACAACTGTAAGAATGCAAAAATACACCACAGCCTGTGATTCAGTCAAGCCTACACACCTACATATGAGTCATATTCAACTATATTAGATCGATGTCACCAAGTGTAGCTCCCAAATAAATGTATAAGCCAGCTGAGATCTCAGTCTGTAGGAGCCTGAAGACAGTGGTTCTCACACATTTCTTAAAATAACCTCCAGTTATTCTCAGTATTTGTCAACCACACCAACAGGGGGTTTCCAGTATACACAGTTCTCTCCACATCCATATCAACACTGACTCAGTTGTTTAACATTACATATTTACAATGGAGACATGATGTTAGCGCTCTGCAAATTAAAAGTGTAATGACCCAAACAACAATTTTCTTGATTACACAGCTCAAGTGGTAGTTGTAGCAAACCAAAAGAGCTCTTTACCATTAATATATTAATAAATAATGAAACAATTGCTGACCAAAGCTTGTTTTAGCCTTTAGTGTGTAGTTTATTATTGTCGAGGCTTTGATGAGAGGGGGCATTGATGAGATTAATTTAATATGCTAGAAAAACGACTAAAGATTTATGGTCAGATACTCAATGTATCAAACGTGCCACCACAAAAATATCAGAATATCATTGTAGATGCAATCATTTTTTATGCTATGCTTTTCTGGTTACTACTCCCCTCATTGTTCTGCATGTGAAGGTGTTACTGTCCAGAAGGTGGCAGTAGTAGTGTCAAGGGTCATGTCCTAGTGTTACATCAAAGTAGTGAACCCTGTACTGCATAAAGTATGCACTGTTGCACGCACCAACCCTTATAAATACATACCGCGTGCAGTTGTAATGTTTGATTTTGTGCAGCCATGTTACCTCATTATGGCATAACCTCCTGAGACACAGCAATGCATTACTGTCCTCTGTAGGGGACAAAAGTTTGACAGTTTTAGGTAAAAAATTCTGTCCATTGCAAAGGACATTCCATTAAAAAATAAATAAATAAATAAAAATAATGTAAAAAATATATCTGAAAAAGCTGTTGCATTATTCAGTTTCCAATCAAGACAATTGTTTTATATAAAAAACCTAAAATGTTCAGGATAAAATGAGTTAGTGTATTGGTGTTAATTCTTAGTGACTTCGGCTCCCTGTAACGTAGGGGTGTCAAACATGCGGCCCAAGGGCCAAAACCGGCCCACCACAGGTTCCAATCTGGCCCGGATGAATTTGTAAAGTGTAAGTATTACACCAACGATATTTACAGTCAGTGGTGTCGAACTCATTTTAGTTCAGGGGCCACATACAAACCAATGTGATATAAAGTAAAATGATAGAATAATAACCTTTGAATAATGATTCCAACTTTTCCTCTGGGTTTAATGTGGAAAAAAAAACAAAAACAAAAACAAACAAAAAAAACAATAATACATTATGCCAACAGATGATGAAAGCTCTTTTTTTTTTCTTTGTTTTAGTTAAAAAGAACCATTAAAATATAAAAATATGTACATTAACAAACGATCCTGTACAATAAAATGTCAATAACTTGAACAAATATATACAACCAGAAATGTCTAAAGGAAATTTAGTGTAATTTCAACAATATTCTGCCTGTTACTAAATGTTTTGTGTCATGCACATGTATAAATGATAAGTTGAGACATAATATTGTTAAAATTACATTGATTTTTCTTTTTTTCCCCAGGCTATTAATATTTTTTTGTTTGGATAGTTTGTAAAAATAAATATTTTCATACTTTAATGGGGTTTTTGCGCTAAAAGAAAGAGACAAATTTGGAGTTGTCATTATTTATAAACTATTATGTTATTAGCTATCACACTTTTAAACTCTGACAGCAGCCATTTTAGGGATTTTATAGGAAATTTTTATTTATTTATTTATTTATTTTATGTTAGCAGAACCAATAGGGTCTTTTAGTCTGCATTGGTGTTTATTATTGATTATTTATTTTTATTACCTCTGCCAGGAGGGAAATTGTGATCGTGCTTTGCTTTGTGTGTTTGTTTGTGTGTTTGTTTGTTTGTTTGTTTGTATGTTTGTTAGTAGGATAACTCAAAAAGTTATGGACGGATTTTCATTAAATTTTCAGGAAAAGTTGATACTGGCGCAAAGAAGAAATGATTAAATTTTGATGGTGCTTGGGGGCGGGGGCAGAATTGTCTTGGTGGAGGTCTATGCTCTCCGAGTGCTTTTCTTGTTGATTATTTAAATGCATTATTCGTAGTTGCTTTCAATGATCTTCTATTTGTGCACTGATTTATTTATTTATGTTTGTCACATTGCACTTTGGATGTGGGCTGATGTCTGTGGTAAGCTGCAAATGAATTGCTCGTATGGGATAAATAAAGTTTTCTGAATCTGAATCTGAATTATTTTACACTAGAGATCAAACTGGGCTGAATGTGACCCCTGAACCCCCCTGTTAACAGATCCGTTTATCCTCATTTCAAGGACTGTGTTGTTTCTGCTGACACAAACCAAAACATCTGCCCTCAAAGTGACAGTAGGTCTAACATCTCATCGTTTGTGTCTCTTTCGTCTCCTCCTTGCAGTCCAAACTTCCACTGGCGTCCCCGCTGTCCCCCCTGTCCTTCCCTCACTGCCTCCAGGCCCCCATCCAGCGACTGGAGCAGTACTGCGAAGCTCTGGAGGAGCTGGGAGGGATAAACCCCGCCTCTGACTCCGCCCTCTCCATCTTACGACACGCCCAGCGGCATGGTGAGGACCTCAGGGCCAGTGACCTCATCGTCGGATGTCCGGTGAGAATGCCTGTCCTAGTTTACGACTCTGTAAGTCCCACTTTCTTTTCTTAGCGGGAAAGAAGCTCATCCTGATGAGGTCAGGCCAGTGGAAGAGAAGGGATTGTAATCAGTTTTTTTTTTTTTTTCCCCCTTCTATTTAAGGCTTATTTTTACAGTTTATCACAACAACGCTTAATTAATGATATAGTGATGAGGATGTTCTTGCAGTGACAAAACACATCGTGAGTGTGAGCGAGTCTGTGAACACAAAATCAAGGTTAAAACTGGTGTTTTTGTGGTAGTTTTATTTTTTTAATTTAAGCTGCATTTCACTTCAGTTAGAACACAGGCAGAAGGAAAAAAAAACGAAGGGAAACAAAGATGAACTAGCATTTGATTTTGATTAAAAAAAAAAAAAAAAAACAGCATTAACTTTTACGTAAAAAAAAACAAAACACCACGTCTAGTTGTGTTGTTCAACCGTGACAAAGTGCTATAATTTAGAGCTGGACATGACATATGTTTTGACTCCCACATGCTCACATAAAGAAGCACAAACACTCCCATCCTGCTACTTCAAATCACTGCAATAGCTCTCAAAGTAAACTGACAACCAGGGCAGGTATGTGTGTATGTGTGTGTGTCTGTGAGTGTTTCAGCTGGTGTGGAAGTGGGTGTTCATAAAGTGTGTGAAGCATCACTTACATCGTGACCCACACATTTCTAGAGGTTTAAAAATAAAGCCCTGTGTTGTCAGTTGCCGGTGATTTTCAACCCTTTTAATTTTGTTGTCAGAGTGGTAACAGCTGAGAAAATGTTAAATCTAATGTAGCATTTATATATATATTTACTCTTGAAGGAGAATTATATAAAGTTTTACCACCTCTGCTTCCCTGTTGTAGAAGCCACGACAGCATCAAAAAACCCTCAACCATGTAACTGACATGAACAATAAAGTCACATTTTCACAAAAGATCCAAGTCAGCCGGCCAATTAGAGCAACGATGCAACAGAAAAGAATATTCTTGTAGAGACGGAATGTGTCACAATGCTAGACCTTGTAATAATAAGTCCTTTTTACTGAGTGGAGAATAAAGATCTTCAGGCTTTGTCTCTGAAATGTCTGGAAACCTCAGTCAAATCTAAGCAGAAAAACTGGAATGTGAAAGCTGAGATTTCACTGAGAAACAGGCAACGCGCTGTAAAGGCAGTGTTTAAATGCTAGAAAGTGTCAAAACAATATATGCATAGACGTTTTAAAGGTGCCATATGTATGTGGTCAGACTTTTACGTTGGATCTAACAATAATGTGATGCATTGAGGAGAAACACTGAGGCACTTGGGAAAGAAAACAGGGATCTTCACATGAAATTTGTACTTTTTCAGTTCCGCACAGATATCACCGTACAGTCTGTTATCATGGACGTGGACGGCTGAGACGGTGGATGAAGGTTCTCGTTTTATACAATATGTTAGAGTTCCATCACATACTGGAAATAAAAAAATAGGACCAATGGCCCTGTAGCTTACCGGCCAAATTAAAAGCTTTGGGAGATGTATCCAGATGCCATTTATTATCACCCAGTTCTGTGTATTTATTATATTACAGAAATAGCCCATGTTTTGGTCATATTCCAATCAGATCTGTAAAAAATTCTAATTCCAACTTGATATCATTGATACTGATTTATTGGATCAATCCACTTCCTATCTGTTATAATGGGAAAATTTTTCAAAGTTGCACCAAATCCAGAATCAGATCTGGATGGAAATAATTTCAATACCTTGTGTTCACATCATCATGAAGAAGCTGTATCAGAACTGTAGTTTTGGAGAAAAAGACAATTGAAAATGTTTCCCCATAAGAGCCCATGTAAATTTTCCGTAAGTTCCCAGATCCGGAAGAAGATCCTGATCAGCATGTGGACATTATGTTTTGGTCATCTCCCCATCAGGGCTGGACTGTAGAAATTTACACTTGATATCATTTATATTTACTGAGTTATTGCATGGATCCACTTCCTATCTCTTATAATGGGGAAATTTTTCAAAGTCGCACCAAATCCAGAATCAGATCCAAATAATTTCACTAACTTTTGTTGACATCATCATAAAGAAGCTGTATACCAAGTTTGAAGTCAATCAGAATTGTAGTTTTGGAGAAGAAGACGATTGAAAGTTTTGTAACGGACGACAGATGATGACGACAGACACCGAATGACAACAATAGCTTACAGCCTATTAGCCCGTAAGCTAATAAAAAGTATTAATTGATGTAATTGCATCCCATATCTCACCTTTTCTCCAAATGAAAGCCTTAAAGAAGTGATATTTTGCTTTTTTAAATAGCATTATGCATTTTCAAACATTTCTCTGTGGTCTACATAAACTGTAAATGCTCTGCTTGGGTCTAAATTCTTCATTAATTCAACTCCACAGGTCCATCTTCAACCCTATTTCTGACTAATGACATGAAAAAGGTCATGTTGAGCGCTGGCCCTTTAAATGCACATGACCCCACCCCCTCCATGTTGCTGACTGTGCTGCTCTCTCCCCTTCAGCCACTTGTGTTCGTTAATACAACCAACAACTGAACATTTTAGGTAATCGGCTCAAAGTTTAGACATATTTTCTGTTTTTACTACAACCGCTTCTGCTGACAAACAATTATGTCATGCTCGGACAAATGTTCATTGGAAGTCTAGACCTTATATGTGCAAATGTCTTGACGTAACTAGTTATAAAACGTATTTTATACAGGTGGTAGAAATCCACTCAATTTTTGCTGGAATGAATATAAAGATAGCTTTGCAGCACCTGGAGGGTTCAAATTCAAACTGTATGAACTATTAGGGTCCAAATACACAAATAAATGAACCATAGACCAATAAAAATGGGTTCAGTAAAATATGACCCCTTTAAATCTGTATACTACTGTCACAGCCGAAGAATTCTAGGAATTTTCTAAGTTATTGGTGTTTATAGAACGTCAACGTCATTGCCTTAACTTTTTGGCTACAAGTGGATTCAGGAAATAGTGGATAACTGGGTCACATTGTGATTATTGTGGGCAATATTGTAATTTGTGATTATGTACTTGCTTATTCCTCAAGGATAAAATAAATGTACTGATCATTTTGAAGTGTCTCAAACATACAAACAAGTGGTGCCAGGCAAAACAAACCCCACCCCTAACACGTACTGTAGCTTATTTTGGGATCGATCCAGCTGATGTCATCATGTCTATGCATGTGCTGATGTCAGCATATCATTTGCCTCTATATATGTGCCAAGTTTGAAGTACATTGAAACAAAATGGATGTTTTTATAAACATTTGAAATTTTGCTCATTGTAAGTAAATGGGAGAAAGAAAAGATTTTAAAAATTCTGATAAAATTTGAACTTTGACCTACTTTTTCCAAAATGGAACTACAGCTATTCTGGGTCACTGGCAATCTATAAACCCAATTTGGTATGAATTCAACCAATCGTTTTGCTGCTACAGACATGTTAAATTTCACCAATTAGAGTAAAAAGGATTTTTTTTTAACCCTTTCATGCATAGTGGTCCCTATAGTGGACAGCTATTCTATAGCTGTTCTCTTATATATTCATGGGTTTTGCTGTTTTAGTTGCATAATCACCCAACATAGTGGACACTTATGCACCATCCCATACACTGAAATTCATACCATTACTGTAACTTGGCTGTTCTTTTCTTAAACAAAAATGTTTTTTTATATTATCTCCATGAAGTGAGTAATAACTAGTATTAGAGTATGAAAAAATCAAATTAACTGCATCAAAAATATTTTTATTTCATAGTTGTCACACAGTATATCACTTTCTGATAAACTTTCTGATTTAAATACATATTCCTTTGCTTCAAAAATTAAACACATGGTGTCCAGATGAGTGCAAATTTTTGCAACTCCATGAAAAATAGTTTCATTAAAAAAAATTCAATTGCATTGTTTTTTTTCATGCCTTAATTCATGCATGAGAGGGTTAAATTCATAAAAAAAATTGAACTTTGACCTAATTTTCCCAAAATGTAATCACATCTATTGTGGGTCACTGGCAATCTATAAACCAAATTTGGTATTAATTCAACTAATAGTTTTGCTGCTACAGACATGTTAAATTTCACTAATTATGAGTAAATGGGATTTTTTTTTTTTAATTCATAAAAAAAATTGAACTTTGACCTACTTTTCCCAAAATGTAATCAGATCTATTCTTGGTCACTGGCAATCTATAATGTCATCATGTCTATGCATGTGCTGATGTCAGCATATTAATTGTTGCTATATATGTGGTAGGGCTGCACAGTGTTGGAAAAAACTGACATTGCGATTTTTTAAAACTCTGCGATATATATTGCAATAGGCAAAAATACTGAGGATTATATAATAGCTGTGTGGCGCCGACGTAAATGGTCAAACAAATTAGTTGTGCTACCTCTCGTTGTGGTGACAGGTGCAACACACAGAACACATATTTCAATTCCATCCTTCTTGTAGCCAAAATAATTCCAGATAAGTGACGTTGCTTTCCTTTTTGGCACGAAGTCATCGTTTACGGTCATTTTCTCTGGATCGTTGCACATTTTTCAATGTTGTTAGCAGCGACTCACTCCAAACTGATTAAGAACGATTGTGATTGGTGGATCGCTGTGTTACATACCCTTGAAATTAGATGAGAACACATGGAGTTCATTTGCTTCCTACATTGCAGGACCTGCAATGTGACTACTGCATACATGTACATCGCGAAGATGATGCTCAAACGATATATTGTGCAGCTCTAATATGTGGAAAAGTTGAAGTAAATTGAAACTAAATTGATGTTTTGAAATTTCAGCCATTATAAGTAAATGGGAAAAAAAAAGATTTAAAAAAAATTCATAAAAAATTTTAACTTTTACCTACTTTTCCCAAAATGTAATGACATCTATTCTGGGTAACTGGCAATCTATAAACCAAATTTGGTATGAATTCAACCAATAGTTACAGTGCTACCAATGTTACAATGCTACAAACATTTTCACCCATTATAAGAAAATGAGAAAAAAAAAGTTTTAAAAATTCATTAAAAATTTGAACTTTGACCCACTTTTGGGGTAGAGTGGGTTGTCCAATAACCGAAGGGTTGGTGGTTTGAATCCCGCTCTGTCCATGTGCTGTTGTGTCCTTGAGCAAGACACTTTACCCTCCTTGCCTCCAGTGCTGCTACTCACACTGGTGTATGAATGTGTGTGAATGTTTGGTGGTGGTCGTAGGCGCAGATTGGCAGCCACGCTTCCGCCAGTCTGCCCCAGGGTAACTGTGGATACAGATGTAGTTTACCACCACCAGAGTGTGAATGTGAGAGTGAATGAATAATAGATCCTCTGTACGCGCTTTGAGCATGCATTCATAGAAAAGCGCTATATAAATCTAATCCATTATTATTATTATTTTCCCAAAATGTAACCACATCTATTCTAGGTTACTAGCAATCTATAAACCAAATTTGGTATGAATTCACCAATAGTTTCGCTGCTAGTGTGTTAAACAAACAAATACAACCCCCCTTGCCAACTCTTCGGGGGACGGGGTAAAAAAATATAAAAACTTACAAAAAATACAGGCATTTTGGTACATAGACACAGTGGTCTTACTACTCACTGTTACAGAATATAATGTCATTAGACACACACTCAACCTTGAAAGTGGTGTTAAACACTGAAACATGTTTTTTTGTTGTTGTTGTAACTGAATCATATGACCCAATTGTGATGAAATGCATCAACGCTGGTGAAAGTGGGTGAAAAATGTACAACTAGAAAAGCACTCAGAGAGCACAGGCCTCCACCAAGGCAGATCAGTGTCCCTCCCGATCACCATTAAAATTTCCTCATTTGTTCCTTGTGCCACTATCAACATTTCCTGAAAATTTCATCAAAATCCTGAATAAAGCTTCCAATCAGGAATTTGGATCAATTAATCATTTCAGCCCTAGATTTCTTTGTTCAAATGGACATGTAACAGCAAAAAATGAAATAAAGGAACAGAAAGTAACACTGGTATAGGCATCGTCTATTTGACCAAGAAGAGTTCTGTGGAGTGGAGTTCAGAATCAACTACACTTTAAATTGGAGCCTTTTTTTTTATTATAATTGCACAGGCTACAAATTGTAATTGTATTTAGAGTGCAGCTTTAAATAGAGGAGACTACTTTTTAACTGTGTCTCTGTGCTCTCTCTCTCTGTGTGGTGAATTGCCTCTTGGAGAACATTTAAGTTTTTCTAACACGACATCTAAATCAGGACTAAACGGCCTCTTGAGATAGAGATTACGATGCAGTGTGAGGCTTTTGTCTGAGATGTGTGTATCCTGAACTGTGTGTTATGTGTGATTTCAGATCCCTGTGGCGGAGCGAGGCGAGCTGGTGCGTCAGGGCAAGCTGACTGTGTGCGGAGGAGCTCGGAGGAAGCGGGCAGGCATGAGGAACGTTTTCCTCTACCAGTATGTGGTCATCTTCACCAAACAGAAGAGCCCCAGCCCGGGACGCACCGTCTACAACTACAAACACAGCATCAAGGTGCTCACACCCCCTCAGAACTCTGCTTTTATTGTCCCTGTGTTCCTCCTCTCTATTTCACACACATAATCTTTTCTTTCAGTTTTCATTATCTCCCTCTCTACGGGACGCTCTCTGTTTGAAGAGTTTTGAGGAAAATCCAATTTCTGTATTGATTAAATTTAAAGCAAAGTAAGACAAACTGTGAGTGGCTTACTTTTTTTAGCTGATTATTTGGAAATGACTCGTTGATGATGAAATCAAAATGTAAAAAATGTTCCCTTCTCCCTTTACTTTTTTATTTATTTTGCTTTGAATAAAGGTTTTCTGCTTTGTGTTTACTGACAGTAGATTATCAAACCTTTAAGAGTCACTAACAAGGTCAAAATAAAATAAAACAGATGGTTAGCCTCAGAGCATAATTGCCGAACTCAGGGGTGGGAAACCTGTGGCTCCGGGGCCACATTTGGCTCTTTAGTTGTTTTCCAATGGCTCTCTGTGGAAATGAGGAACACTTATGTCTTAAGCATTTTGCTGTTGTTATTATTATGACCATAAAGTCATAATGATGTTATGTAGTTGTAAAACTGTGGATTATGCGCTATGTGGACTTTACTATAGGAATCCAAAAGTCGTAGTAGTAGTAAAAGTAGACTATTTTTACCCCTGCCAAGGATCAGCGGAGGTTATGTTTTCATCAGGGTTTGTCTGTTTGTCTGTTAGCAAGATAACTCAAAAAGTTATGGACGGGTTTGGATGAAATTTTCAGGAAATGTTGAGACTGGCACAAGGAACAAAGGATTAAATTTTGGTTGTGATGGGGGGGGGGGGACAGGACTGATCTGCCTTGGCGGAGGTCTGCGCTCTCTGAGTGCTTTTCTAGTTTGTATTTTTATTCATCCTTTTACTCCATTGCACATAAAGCCTTCACATATCAGTCGATTTTTGCTGCACAACACAATAAAGACAAATGACAGGTTCTCACAGTTACCACTTTGAGTTAAAACATATATTTTGGCTCCAGAAAGACTTTTTTAAACTTGTTATTATATCTGTCCAAAATGGCTCCTTAAAATGCAAAGATTGCTGACCTGTGGCTTAACTCAAACATAAATGGACAAAAGTATTGGGAAAGGTGTTTCTTTTCTAATAGTGATCTGGGATACAAAACAATTATGACAAATGTCATAATATGGTTTTATATTGTGATTAATATCATATTGATTATGAATATTGATGTTTATATCTCTATCTTACAACTGTAGACATGATGTGTCCAAATATTAATGTCCATATAGTTTATAAATATCAATATTTCCTTAAAAGCAGTGTTTTTCAACCTTGGGGTCAGGACCCCATATGGGGTCACCTGGAATTTCTAGTAATTGATAGAAATAAAAATAAAAACTTACTAATAAAAAATATATGGTGAGTTGACAGAGACAATCCCAATCCATAAAAGACATGACAAACTGTGAAGCTGAAACTGAAGCACTGTGGTACTGTTTATCTTTCAAATGTTCATTGTGGTCAGTTTCAGATGCTGCAGCTCTTTCATAATTCATAGTTTGAGTTCTTGTTTGTTCAGTATTGATTATCAACCTTGTAAATACAAGCTGGACTGACTGTACATATCCTGACCAAGGAAAATCAAATTCTCACTTTGTGCAGTAATCTACACCTGGCTTTTCTGCCTCCGTCCATAATAATATACATTATATAGATTAAATGTCAACTAAAATTAACGTTTATTTGCAACATAGTACAGCAAACTATTACATGATCAAAAACAAATTAATTTTAGCAACAAAAAAAAAGTCTCTGTTTTGAATGTCTGGGGTCGCCAGAAATTTGTGATGTTAAAATGGGGTCACGAGCCAAAAAAGGTTGGGAACCACTGGGTTAAAGTTTAATGGGAGATTTTTCTTCTTAAGTGAGATGTAAAGAAAGTGAATGGTTAGTTGTGGTAGAGAATTATTATTTACAATCAGAGCATGGAAAATATTTTAGAAATTTTGTGGTAGAACATTTAAAATCATAGTCATGGATGCAAAAAAATACCCCAAAGTCAATGTTGAGTAAAATGTGAAGTAAAAACCATCTCTGAGGCATTTTGGAAGCAAAGAAAACAATTTAAACCAAACTAACCAATGCAATGATATTTATCCTAATATAAAACTATATTATGACATTTATTATCATTGTTTTGTATTCCAGACCCCTGTTAGAAAAAATTCAGCGTGTCCCAATGCTTTTGTCCATATAGTGTATGACTTAGGTAACTATTTTATGAGGTTAACGAAATATAATATTAATAACTTTTCCTTCTGTAGTATATTATTCTCAAAACTCAGACTCATTGTCATTCGATCAATGGTACATGATAGACCGAAATGTAGTTACCCAGGTCTGGGCTTGTAGCATCAGAAGATAAGAATAAAATCTAAAATAGAACACATAAACGGTACGTAGGGTAGAATAACTACCATAAAAAAATGCAAAAAAAAAATTAAAACGATGAAAGATAATAAAATAGATTCTTAATATGTACAAAACAAAGACTTCAATCAGTAGATTTTCTGTCATTCCCATCATTTTCCAGAAATGCTTCTCTTAGCTCTGCTTCTTTTTAACATACCCGTCATTGTCTCTCTCCAGACCGGTGAGATGGGTCTGACCCAGAATGTGGGTGAGGAGGGGCTGAAGTTTGAAGTGTGGGTCCGCCAGGCGCCTCGGACCAGAGACTGCATCACACTGCAAACGCAGGACAGAGAAAGCAGGGCGGCCTGGACTCACGACATCGCTCATCTACTGTGGACGCACGCCATCAACAACACAGGTACACCATGACCTTTGACCTCAGGTCAAAGGTCTTTATCCCTTTACACAATCATCCCTTCCATAGTATATTATTGTCAAAACTCAGACTCAGTTTTATTGTCATTCAGTCAATGGTACGTGATAGACTGAAATGTAGTTACCCAGATCTGGGTTTGTAGCATCAGAAGATAAGAATAAAATCTAAAATAGAACATATAACCGGTAAGTAGGGTAGAATAATTACCATAAAAAAATGCAAAAAAAATTAAAAAGATGAAAGATAATAAAATAGATTCTTAATATGTACAAAACAAAGACTTCAGTCAGCAAATTTTCCGTCATTCCCATCATTTTCCAGAAATTTTTTTTTAGAAATTTAGAGTTAGAACATTCAAAATCATAGTCATGGATAAAAAAATAAATAAATCAATCAATGTTGAGAGAAATTAAGCAAAAACCATCTCTGAGGTATTTTGGAAGCAAAGATAACAATTTAAACCAAAATATCAATGCATGATATTTATCCCAATATAAAACCATATTATGACATTAGTCATTATTGTTTTGTATCCCAGACCCCTTGTTAGAAAAGAAACACCTGAATTCAACGTGTCCCAATGCTTTTGTCTATATAGAGTATGACTTAGGCAATTATGCTATGAGGCTAACGAATTGCAAATATAGAAACTGCTTCTCCTGTCTCTCCACCTACAACCTTCCATTCACTCACTCACACATACACTAGTTGGGTTTCCGTCCAAACGTAACTGAGTTTTAACTGAATTTTCAGAAGATCTGCAAAGGAAAATGCAAATGAGGGCAGATTTCCATCCACTGCTGTTATGCAAATGATAAGAGTTGGTTCGTCTTCATGGCTTAAATCTTGTTAGATGTTATATTTCGTGCCGTAACAGACTACCTGAGGTGTTCATCGAGGAGAAAAACACTGAAGTTGGTTTTAGGTTTCAAACTTTACACACTTCTTAAAATTGACACAGTTTATCAAACATTTTCTTCTGTTTTACCTCATACATGGTGGTATTTTCTGTCTTTTCTTTACATCTAACATGTGAGATTAGATGTGCATGGATGTGGGGGTTCATTGATCCACACATACAGACACATATTATTTGTTAAATCTTTTTCTGTTGCACTAACATTCACTTGTGTAAAACGATTTTTCCATTTTCAGTGTTTCCGCTTTCTTTCCTTAAAGATGCGTCACCGATTTTTCATCAGATCTGTAAAACCCCAGTCATAGCCGAAGTATCACAAATCCATAAGTCTGTCCGTGATTATGCACCTGAATCTCTTCCCTCATGGTGAACAATTTCGAAGTGTGCTCCACCATAAACTACAATGAACGTTGCAATAAAATTCCAAAGATGCCTGACTGACCTACCAGCTCTGTCTGTAAACTAATGGACTGTTTATGGTGGAGTACCATGGGAGTAGGTTTGATTTTGACATTGGTGGGGACACAAAAGTGCTCGAAGACAGCACTCCTGTAAGTTGATGGTTTTTTTGCATTTGTAATCATAATTTCATGTCATGTCGAGCTGATCAAACAAGCAAACAATCATAGTCAGAAGAAAAAATCAGTAACTGACATGTTTAGAATGCATATCTGAATATCAGAAGACAATACAAGAATCGAATGCATTCTGCAATGTTGTTCTCATGACTAACGTATCCATTATTATTTAACCTCATCTGTGTAGGTCCAGCCTCTCCTCCTCTACCTCCTCTACCTCCCCCCTCCTCTCTACTGTCTGTCATCTGACTTAAATATGTTGATGCATGACATATGAACAGATCATGAATACAGTGATCATACAGTTTGATGGTACAGTTACTGCCTGAGCAAAAAAGGCTTTTACTTTCAATTATTACATGTAATTTATTCCCCCAAAATATGGTTAAAATCACATCTAGAATCCCATTTACAATCTGAAGTTTTATTGTATTTTCCCTACAAATTTTCTTTTTTGTGTTTTTTAAACAGTTGTTCTCTTCCATAGAAATACATGAAAATAATACATGGTACATACGGCTGTGGAGCAGTTGGCAGAGCAGGTCGTCCTTTGACCGAAGGGTTGGCGGTTCGAATCCTGGCTCCGACTGTTGAAGTGTCCTTGGGCAAGACACTAAACCCTAAAATTGCTCCCAGTAGAGTCTGGCAGCGCCTTGCAAGGCAGTAGCCGCCTACCGGTGTGTGTATGAATGGGTGAATGGGAGGAATTGTAAAGTGCTTTGGGCACCATGAAGGTGTAGAAAATGCACTATATAAGTTCAGTCCATTTACCAAAATAACAAGTAAAGTAACTTTTAAAAAGTGTATCTGTTTGGCATTAGTGTCTTTTATTGTTGAGCCTCTTCAGTTCTATACCCTTAAGTTAACTTTGACTCCTATAGAAGTGTCGGTAATACTTTATGTGAAGGTCTAGTTTATAATGCATTAAGCGCACATTAATAAGACATTATAATGCAAAAGTCATTACAACAGTTTAGGATTATGTACAATGACTTGTACCAAGGTTAATAAAGTATTATAAGTGTAGGCATAATGTGTTATAAATTCTGCTTTCATAATGTTTTATACATCCATACCAAAGTGACAGTGTAAAAAGTTACAGAAGGACTTTAAGAGCTTTTAGTAAAGTGACATTTATAGCAATTAGCAATTGTATGATATTATAACACAAGTATGATGACGTATGAGCAGTATCTGCTGGCTCTAAGTAGAGTGTAAGTCAAAAATTATACATCCAAGTGTTCTTAACTCTTTATTTTGCAAAAACAAAACATGAAAAGAACAGAGACAGTAAATAGAAGTGTTACATGTTGCTTTGTACATAAATAAAAAATAATGTGGCAGCTCTAAATCTTTGTTAATTCAAACACATACTTTTTTTTTTTTTTTTTATAAAAATGAAATCACTAAAATAGATGGGTATAGAGACCAGTGACAAAACCTAATAAAAGTTCCCACCTAAAAAAATAAATTCCTTCACACTGCTTCTGTGCCAGAATCCAAATCCCCCAATGTTTATCCGAGAACTTTTAACTTAAAACCAAGCATCTGAGGAACTAAACAGTGCACTTTCAAGAACAAACCAAAATCTTAATTTACATTTACTGTGCAATGGTTAATTGTTATGATGGTTATAATGTGTTCTGTAACCCAGGACCTGAGATTCTTCCTTTTAACACTGTTGTCACTTTGGCATGGATGTATAAAACATTATGAAAGTTGAATTTATAATACATTATGCCTACACTTATAATACTTTATTAACTTTGGTATAAGTTGTTGTACATGATCCTAAACTGTTGTAATGACTTTTATAATGCATTATAAATGCATTATAATGTCTTATGAATGTGCGTTTAATGCATTATAAACTAGACCTTCAAATAAAGTGTTACTGAAGTGTCTTCTGTCCAGTTTTCTTTTCTTTGACATCTTTCACATCCTAATTACCGAGCACACATGCATGGGTGCGCGTGCATGCATGCACGCACGCAAACAAACACATGCAAATGTAAATGACACCACTGACATTCAAATCCGTCTAGCTGACATGACTCAGGCAGAACAAATGCAAACATATTGACAACTTGCATTAGCGGAGCAACTTGCAGGTTCCTTTAACAAGTAGATGGAGTAACGGCGGGGACGGCCAATCACATGTACGTTAGGAAAACCAAAGAGCCAATCGGAGGCCGATATTTACGTTAGTCGGGACTTCTAGCAGAGACCGACTGTTAACCCTTTGTGTGCCATAATCATTGACTAAACGCTAAGGACAGCGGTTGGATTGACAGGGACTACACAGTAGTGGCTGGATATTGGTAGGGACGTGTCCCTAGGGTCCCTACGCAATTCTACGCCCCTGTGGAGTACACTTTGAAATTGTTCACTGTGAGGGAAGAGATTCAGGTAAATAAGCACAGAAAGACTTATGGATTCATGATACTTAGGCTATGACTGAGGTTTTACAGATTTGATGAAAAATTGGTGATGAAAGTCACCCACAGCTTTAAGGAAAATGTGCATAAAAACTGGATGGAAACACCACTTTTGACGTTTAATCCCCCAGCAGCCCCTGCACTTTGAAATGGACTCATTCATGATCCATTTTTATGCCAGGGCCAGGGGCACCACGCTGTGGGTTATACATGTGCTCATAATTTCAGCATCTGTCAATGCGACGTCTGTCAATCCTGTGAACGTGATATCTCAGAAACGACTTGACAATTTCTCCCAATTTGGCACAAACCTTCACTCGGACTCTGAACAGCATTTTGTGGCAAAAGGTCAAGGTCACAAACTCCATGAATTAACCCATAAAGACCCAAACGTCCACCGGTGACCAAAACCATCTACTGATCTAAACTGTTTAATACCTGTTGATCCACTAATCCTATCAATACATGGAAATAATTGGTGTAAAATACAGTTTGTCATCTTTTCATGGTCATTAGATATGACCCATTTGGATGTTGAGAGGCTCCGTAGTTACCATGGAAACACAGTCATCCTCTACAACATTGATTCACCAGTAAAACCCATAGAGTTGAATCAATGACAGTGGATGGACACACTGGGTTTATGTTCAGTTAATGATAGATTTTACTGAAAAAGTCACTTTTTCTTCAGTTTTCTCTGTTTTTAATAAAAATAGCTGAGCTTTTATGAGCATCTGCACAATTTGTGAATTAAATATAGGAAAATACATGATTTACGCTTAAAAATGCAAAATACAGAGGATAATATTGTAATAAATGGTGATAAATCACTTAAAATAGAGACAAAAATTCATGTGGGGTTAAAATGCTCATTTGACAAAAGACATATCGATATATGGAACAGAATAAAATGACGGCATTTTACATCCAAAAGGTCAAACCTCAACTACATTGGGACATTTCTGAAAAAAAAAACAAGTTTTTTGTCTATTATTCTACATCATGCATCTCCACTCAAGCAGATGGACACATTTTGTGTTGAACAGTCTCTGTCATGTAATCAGAGTAACTTACATGCATGTATTATACATATTTGAGTAAGTATTTATAAGCACTTTATATATATATATATATATATCTATATATATATATATATATATATATATATATATATATATATATATATATATATATATGTATGTATGTATGTATGTATGTATGTGTGTGTGTATGTTTTTTTTTCTTTTTTAAACACACACATACAACAAAATAAAATAAAACAGGCTGGGAGTGGTCAGAAAATAAATAAATAAAATTATATATGTGCATATACACACACGAGTGTACACATACATATGCACATAGACATACCTTCTAGGCTATACATATGAAAGGTACAGTACATTATGCAGAATACAATACAATGGAAGCTGGATTAAAAAAAACATATATACAAATGGCTCTTATCATTATAGCAAATATGTTCACATTAATAATAATAATAATAATAATAATAATAATAATAATAATAATAATAATACATTTTATTTGTGCAGCGCTTTTCAAAGAACTCAAAGACACTTTACATACAGCAGATAAAAACAGAAAACCAAACACATTAAAAACAGATAAAAAAAAGCAGGTGCAACAGGCAGGTATACAAATATAAAATAATAAAACATTAAAATTAAACATCAAAATAATGAATATCGTATATTAATATAGTCAAGGAATGGTTTCCATATTCTTTCAAAGACAGTGGTCTTGCGGTGCATTAGACAGGTCAGAAAGTCCAGGGGTTTGAATTCCATTAGTAATTTATGAACACTTTAACTTTATGTTTAAAAAAAATTAGGGAGATAAAATTTTTAGGTGAAAAATGTCCAATTACTGCTCAGTAATACATGGACTTCAATCAGACAGCAATTTTTTAAACTTTACGCAAACAGTCTAAACGTGGTTCTCGACAGAAATTGATATGAAGTCGAACAAAACCTTTTAGATATTATGTTCAGTTGTGCTGAAAATAAATTATGGAGTAAAATATTGAAAAGTCTCTGTTTTATTGACATGAGAATGTGGACAAGTTGCCATGATAACATGTAGATGACTCTTTACCATTGTATGCATCACCTAAAATGTATCAAAAGATCATTATTTTCTGAAAGTTTCACTCAAATATCTGAATTATAAGTAACAAGAAATTTTTAAATTGGTATTTTTGTGGTAACACACGGACATGACCTTTTAATGCAACTCACAAATGTTCAAACTCATAAATGTCAATAATAATCACCAAAATTATGAAAATGTAATACGTGAAACTTAACAATCATCTATAAAATCAACAGATTGAATATATTTTCACATTTTTTAGTTATAATTTTTAGCGTCAAATTCGAGCTATGGTAAAAAGTGTAATTGATAAAATCAGTTGTAACTTTTTTTCTACAAGTGGTATTTTAAAAAGGATAACAGTTCCATACAATATAGATCTTTAGCTAAAAAATGAGCCCACTTGATAAATGATGTGTGCAAATTTACTTTTTTTCATGTGGATGTTCACTTTCACTTGATCGGACCCCTCTGTAAAAGTAGCCTCTAAGAGAAGAGATTACGTTTCTCACTCCAAACCATTCACAAGAATCACACACCACTATCACGACAAATACACTTAAGACATTATTAAATACCTTCAGAGTCTTCACTGTATATATTATGAGTCTCAGCAGACGTGGATGAAAGCTGTAACATTAATGGTTCATGAAGGCAGACACAGTAAGGCAGTAATTATTACCTATGATTGATTTCCATGACCTATGTTTTATGAACTGGATCGTTATTTGAGTGAATATTTATTATTTTTATTGACATTTGTGTAGCACTGGTCATGGGTGCTAAGAGAAGAGTTATGTGTTATACATGAAAGATGATCCGCCACACCCAAACTATGCTAGTCCGCCGCTATAGAATAGAACAGCATTTAGCTAAAGCTGTAGAACACAGGTGTCAAACATGCGGCCTGGGGGCCAAATCCGGCCCACCAAAGGATCCAGTCTGGCCCGTTAGGATGGATTTGTGAAATACAAAAATTACACTGAAGATATTAACAATCGAGGATGTCAAAATCATTTTAGTTCAGGTTCTACATACAGACCAATTAGATATTAAGTAGGTCAGACCAGTAAAATACTATCATATTAAACCTATAAATAATGAAAACAATAAATTTTCTCTTTAAGTGTAAAAAAGTAAAATTACATGAAAAAACTATTATTTTACTAAAAATGTGAATAACCTGAAATGTCTTAAAATAAGTAAATGCAATTTTACCAATATTCTGCTTGTTATTAAATGTTTTGTGCATTTGTAATTGTAATGTAAGTTATAATGCACACGTGTAAATGATAAACTGATAATCTGAGGCAGAATATTGTTAAAATTGCCATTGTTTTTCGTAAGGTGTTTCCATTTGTTCATGTTATTCAGATTTTTTTAGATGTTAACATTATCAGAATTTAATTTTACCTCTTTCACTGTTATTATTTTACTGGTCCGGCCCACTTGAGACCAAATGGGGGTGAATGTGGCCCCTGAACTAAAATGAGTTTGACACCCCTGCTGTAGAAGAATAAACAATGAATAGGAACGTTGTCCCAGCGGCTGATTTATATCAATGTCAGATTTACCTCTTAGATCAGAATTTAATCAGAAAAAGAGAAAACTGAAGAAAAAGTGACTTTTTCAGCAAAATCTATCATTAACTGAACATAGACCCAGTGTGTCCATCCACGGTCATTGATCCAACTCCATGGGTTTTACTGGTGAATCAATGTTGTAGAAGATGACCGTGTTTCCATGGTAACTACAGAGCCTCTGAACATCCAAATGGGTCATATCTGATGACCATGAAAAGATGACAAACTGCATTTTAGACACAGAAATGATGTCAGTTTTTTGGTTTTACCCATAAGGACCCAGTGGTACTTTTGTGTGATTTTTCTCTATATTTAACTTTTCTTAAGTGATTTATCACCATTTATTATAACGTTATCCTCTGTATTTTGCCGGGTTTTTTTTCAGTGAAAATCAGGTATTTTCCTATATTTAATTCAATGATTCATTAGAGCTCAGATTAAAGTTGAGGGTTATATCAAAAAAAGAGAGAACTGAAGAAAAAGTAGCATTTTCAGTCAAATCTCTAATTAACTGAACATAAACGCAGTGTGTCCATCCACTGTCATTGATCCAACTCTATTGGTTTTACTGGTGAATAAATGTTGTAGAAGATGACGGTGTTTCCACGGTAACTACAGAGCCTCTGAACATCCAAGTGGGTCATATTTGATGACCATGAAAAGATGACAAACTGCATTTTAGACACAGAAATCATGTCAGTTTTTTGGTTTTACCCATAAGGACCCAGTGGTACTTTTGTGTGATTTTTCTCTATATTTAACTTTTCTTAAGTGATTTATCACCATTTATTATAACATTATCCTCTGTATTTTGCTGTTTTTTTTTCCACTGAAAATCAGGTATTTTCCTATATTTAATTCGATGATTCATTAGAGCTCAGATTAAAGTTGAGGGTTTTATCAAAAAAAGAGAGAACTGAAGAAAAAGTAGCATTTTCAGTCAAATCTCTTATTAACTGAACATAAACCCAGTGTGTCCATCCACTGTCATTGATCCAACTCTATTGGTTTTACTGGTGAATAAATGTTGTAGAAGATGACGGTGTTTCCACGGTAACTACAGAGCCTCTGAACATCCAAGTGGGTCATATTTGATGACCATGAAAAGATGACAAACTGCATTTTAGACACAGAAATCATGTCAGTTTTTTGGTTTTACCCATAAGGACCCAGTGGTACTTTTGTGTGATTTTTCTCTATATTTAACTTTTCTTAAGTGATTTATCACCATTTATTATAACATTATCCTCTGTATTTTGCTGTTTTTTTTCCACTGAAAATCAGGTATTTTCCTATATTTAATTCGATGATTCATTAGAGCTCAGATTAAAGTTGAGGGTTTTATCAAAAAAAGAGAGAACTGAAGAAAAAGTAGCATTTTCAGTCAAATCTCTTATTAACTGAACATAAACCCAGTGTGTCCATCCACTGTCATTGATCCAACTCCATTGGTTTTACTGGTGAATAAATGTTGTAGAAGATGACAGTGTTTCCACGGTAACTACAGAGCCTCTGAACGTCCAAATGGGTCATATCTGATGACCATGAAAAGACGACAAACTGTATTTTACACCAGTTATTTCCATGTATTGATAGGATTAGTGGATCAACAGGTATTAAACAGTTTAGATCAGTAGATGCTTTAAACCAGGGATCTCAAACATGTGGCCCGGGGGCCAAATGTGGCCCACCAAAGGTTCCAATGCGGCCAATGGGATGAATTTGCAAAGTGTAAAAATTCCACAGTCAAGGCTGTGGAAGTCATTTTAGTTCAGGTTCCACATACAGACCAATATGATCTACAGTCAAATAATAACAGCATAATAACCTACAAAAAAGAATGACTCCATATTTTCTTTTCGGTTTGATGTGAAAAAAATATTACATTATGTGTATAAATAACGACAACTTCTAATTTTTGTCTTTGTTTTAGTGCAAAAAATAACATTAAATTATGAAAATATTAACGTTTACTAACTATCCTGTAACAATAAAATGTGAATAACCTGAACAAATATGAACAACCTGAAATGTCTAAAGAAAATTAAGCACAATTGTAACAATTTTCTGCCCGTTACTAAGTGTTTAGTGTCTTTGTAGATGCGATCCATAATGCACATGTAGAAATGATAAGTTGAGGCATAATATTGTTAAAACTGCACTCATTTTTCTTAAGAAATTTCAGGTTTTTCAGGTTATTCACATCCTTTTTGTTTGATAAGTTTATAAAAGTAACCATTTTTATAATTTAATGGGGTTTTTTGCACTAAATCAAAGACAAAAATTTGCAGTTGTCATTATTTACAGGTTATTATGCTATTATTTTACTGGTCCAGCCCACTGGAGATCAAATCGGGCTGAATGTGGCCCCTGAAAGAAAATGAGTTTGAGACCCCTGTATTAAACAGTTTAGATCAGAAGATGTTTTTGGTTGTTGGCAGATGTTTGGGCCTTTATGGGTTAAATAACAATGTTTGACTTCATATTTATTGACATTTGTGTAGCACTGGTCATGGGTGTTAAGAGCAGAGTTATGTGTTATACATGAAAGATGATCCGCCACACCTAAACTATGCTCGTCCACCGCTATAGAATAGAACAGCATTTAGCTAAAGCTGTAGAAGAATGATGAATAGAAACTGGAAGTGAAGTTATGGTGAAAACTGAGGTCAGGAACAGCCGAGAAACTCGACTGCACTCAATAAAGTCCTGACTCACACCTTGTACTTGTGTAGAATACCTAACTCAACTTCCCTGTGGGGATTTTTCATCAGATAGAGTTCTGTCTTGTAAAATATGGCACACGATACATATCTATATCCATATAAAGAGACACACACAATATAATTTTAACCCATAAAGACCCAGTGCTACTTTTGTTGCAGTTTCCAAATGTATTTTTCTCTCTCTTTTAACTTTTCTTAAGCGATTTATCAACATTTATTCTCCATTATCCTCTGTATTTTGCTTTTTTTCCAGTGAAAATCAGGTATTGTACTATTTTTCATTCATTGATCATGTAAATGATCATAAAAAGCTCAGATTAAAGTTGAGGGCTATTATTTGAAAATATCTATACAGAGTTATAATACTATAGTGTTTCCCACTTTGAGTGAATGCATCTTTCAGCCTGCAATAGTTGTTGAATATTCCTAAACTTTCAGAATTTTAACCCTCTAAATATCAGCTTTTAGTGCCTCTATAGAGACCTGAAAAAATAGGAAAAAATAGGAATTTCTGTCAATTGCAAGAAACAAGTTCATAGTATCATATATTAACTATTACACCACCACAATGGCTATTACCTCAGCATATTTCACCTCATTCTTAACCCATAAAGAAACCCATAAAAATATCAGTTTGTCTATTGCCACAGGCCAGTCAAATGTTAGCATTTGTACATTTGAGCCTGTCAGGGATACTGTTCCATGAACTCATTGTCCTCTTGTTGCCACAGTACTGTGGTGATATATGGTGTATACTTCAGTTCATTCTTTTGTGCATTTTGCTACCACAGTATTGTGGCAACTGATCGAAGAAATGACAAATCAGTGATAATATATTGTATAGAATAGGACTTATTGTCCTAAATACTCTATATGTTGTTTTATGGTGTTCTTTGCTCTGGAGGCTGAAGGTGGGCGGAGCTACATGTTAGATGCGGCAGTGTGCTGTGTGACTTCAGTTCTGAGTCAGTTCAGTGTATTGAGTGCTGTGGTCCTGTGGAATTCTGTGGAACGTTGTCCCAGTGGCTGATTTATATCAATGTCAAATTTACCCCCCCTATTTTAAAATCTTTCGGAAAAAAAAAAAAAAGGGAAATGCTACTTTGACTGGGAATTGAACCCTAGTCTTTTGCATTGTAGTCTGATACATTACCGAGTGAGCTGAACATCTGTTGTGACACAGGTTTACCTATTTCCAAAACAAGAAAAGCACTCGGAGAGCACAGACCTTCGCTAAGACAGATCCTCCGCCCCCCCCCCGATCACCACCAAAATGTAATCATTTCTTCCTTGTGCCAGTATCAACATTCCCTGAAAATTTCATGAAAATCCGTCCATAACTTTTTGAGTTATCTTGCTAACAAACAAACAAACAAACATGCATGCACGCACACAAACACACAAAGCAGAGTGATCACAATACCTCCTGGCAGAGATAATGATTGCCTTGGTACTTTTTCAGGACAGCTCTGTGATAATAGACAAACCAATATTTCATGCCACAGTACTGTGTCAATAGTCACTTCATTAATTTAAACGTTCTTAAGTCATTTATCACCATTTATTCTAACATTATCCTCTGTATATTTTTCAGTGAAAATCAGGCATTTACCTATATTTAATAATTAATTTAATTCATGTAGATCAGAGGGTTCCAGATTTGGTCCTTGAAGGCCACTATCCTGCATGTTTTAGATGTTTCCCTCTTCCAACACACCTGATTCAAATGATAAGCCTATGATCAAGCTTTGCAGAAGCCTGATAATGACCTTCAGGTGTGTTGAAAGAGGGAAACATCTAAAACATGCAGGATAGCGGCCCTCGAGGACCAGGACTGGACACCCGTGATATAGATGTTCATAAAAATTCAGATTAAGGTTGCGGGTTATTTGATCAGAAACAGAGAAAACTGAAGAAAAAGTGACTTTTCCAGCAAAACCTTTCATTATCTGAACATAAACCCAGTGTGTCCATCCACTGTCATTGATCCAACTCCATGGGTTTTACTGGTGAATTAATGTTGTAGAAGATGATGGTGTTTCCACGGTAACTTTGGAACCTCTGAACGTCCAAATGGGTCATATTTGATGACCATGAAAAGATGACAAACTTTATTTTACACCAATTATTTCCATGTATTGATAGGATTAGTGGATCAACAGGTATTAAACAGTTTAGATCAGTAGATGCTTTTGGTTGTCAGCAGTTGTTTGGGTCTTTAGGGGTTAAATAACAATGTTTGACGTCATAGGGGTTTAACTGTTTAATACTTGAGTGTGTTTAAATACATTTAGATTGACAAGTCAAACTATCCTTTCAGTTCTTCATCATTTTCTTGCTGATACGGAAGATGATCGTTTTCATACATGTTGTCATGCTGCATGTTTGACACTTTTCATTCAGAGCAATAATATAAGACGACCAAAAAAAAAAAAAAAAAAAAAAAGTTAAGAATCCTTTCAAAAACACAAATCAGTGTAAAATTTGCTGTAGATTTCGATACAGAAAAGTACAGACACATACACTGTTTCCCATAAAGTTGGAATAATTTTGTTTTCAGACACATTCCTCTTTTTATTCCTATTTATACATATCAATGATTACATACTGAGTCCCAGTTACACTTTAACTATCAAGAATAACTCACATTGTCAGAAGTATTTCATAAGAAGAGGTAAAATATGTATTCTTCCAAATGTATTGTCAACAGTGTATGTATACAGACAGACCTGATCACTTATTAAGGGTAAAACTACATTAAAATTCGCAAAAAAATTACGGAAATCTGAGTGTAAAATAGTGGTATCAGTCACATCTACCATTTTCTTTTGGTGTATTTAACACACCCAGGAGCTTGTGGCTATCATGTGCCACTTCTACCTAAATCCATAAAGGCTTGTATCTCATCGTCCCTTCCTGTAGTTGTCTTGGATTACTGTGTTATACTGGATTAGATGCACTGCCGCTGTTTTACAAGCACTGGCAGCCTTACACATTTTTAGGTGCAGTTACTCAGTGTTTGTATCGCATTGTTCTCACATAGACAAACAATGAACAAAGAATATACTACTAAAAATAGGGCAAGTTAAGTCTTTGCACAATACCATCAACACAGTGAGGCGTGTTTAACCCATAAAGACCCACTGCTACTTTTGTGTCAGTGATTTTTTTCTGAAATGATTCATCACCATTTATTATAATATTATCTTCTGTATTGTTTGTTTTTTCAGTGAAAGTCAGGTATTTTCCAAAATATAATTCACTGCTCATCTTGAAATGTTTATAAAAGCTCAGATTAACGTTGAAGGTTATTATATCAGAAATGGAGAAAACTGACGAAAAAGTGACTTTTTCAGCAAAATATTGTATATCATTAATTGAACATAAACCAAGTGTGTCCATCCACTGTCACTGATCCAACTCCATAAGTTTTACTGATGAATCAATGTTGTAGAAGATGACAGTATTCACTTTTCCATTGGAAATCTGCGCAAAACATTACTCATATTTACTAAATGTTGAAAAAACAGAAGTTGGTAATGTCGGTTTTTCCATTAAATCAAAAATGTGATGATTTGTTTATTTATTATCACGAGATGACCTGAGAAGTCATTCCATAAACATGGCGACGATCATAAATATGGTGTTGATTTACAGATATAGTCATTATTATTCTATATTACCCCTCTAACTTGTACTAAATTAAAAAATGATTGGGTTTCCTGGTGTGTCCACACATACCGCGACATGTTTCTTCTTCTTCTTCTTCACTTGTTGTAACGTCCGACAACATCTGTTTTTTTAATTCACCTGACTTTATTTGCAAAAAAAAGGTCTTTCCATTGCAGTTTTGCGTGATACACCATTTGCGCTATGCCCGAAAAACCACCTCTTGCCAAAACTTGTGCGAGAACTTTTAATCGAAAAATGAGACTTTTGGCAAAATTGTCGTTTTTTGATTAGGTAAATTTTTATGCACACGTTATATTTGTGCAATTTGAGGGTCAATGAAAAAGAGACTAGCGTTTCCTCGTTCACTACAGGGTCAAAACACGGTATTTTAAATGTCTCTTACTGGACATTTTAGAGACAATTTGACAGATTAGTGTTGGTAAATGACCCACATTTTTACTTTTAAATTCATTTTTGCTTTAGTTGGACCATAAGGGATTATCCAAAACAAGGAGCTACTTTATACTGAAATAAATGTTGGAATGGCAATCAATTAAAGTTCGCTCTCTGACAGGACATTAGAAACACTTCCTGTGTCATTTTTACCATTAAGCCATATCTACCTAACATTATACTGTAATTTCCCATAATATTACTGGGAGAATTAGGGGGCTGTAAGAAGACAAATGACCTTATTTTACACAGTCAAACACAAAATAGCTAGAAAAAGTTAACATTTTATGACAAAGTTCTTGTTTTTTGAAACGAGGATGAAAAGTTAACAGTACACAGTCATGTAATTTAACCCATAAAGACCTAGTGCTATTTTTGTGGTAGTTCCCAAATGATTTTTTCTCTATGTTTAACCTGTCATAAGTGATTCATCACCACTGATTGTAATGTTATCTTCCTTTTTTTTTTTTTAGATTTTTTTCAGTGTACAGGGGTTGGACAAAATAATGGAAACACCTTAAAAAATCAACAAAGTATAATTTAATATGGTGTAGGTCCGCCTTTTGCGGCAATTACAGCCTCAGTTCTCCGAGGTATTGATTCATACAACTTGTGAATTGTTTCCAAAGGAATTTTAAGCCATTCTTCAGTTAGAATACCCTCCAACTCTTTTAGAGACGATGGCGGTGGAAATCGACGTCTTACTTGAGTCTCTAAAACTGACCATAAATGCTCAATAATGTTGAGGTCTGGGGACTGTGCCGGCCATACGAGATGCTCAACTTCATTAGAATGTTCCTCATGCCATTCTTTAACAATTCTAGCTGTATGGATTGGGGCATTATCATCTTGAGGTGAAGGTGTTTCCATTATTTTGTCCAACCCCTGTAAATCATGTATTTTTCTCTATTTAATTCATTGATCATGTAGATCACAGGTGTCAAACATGCGGCCCGGGGGCCAAATCTGGCCCGCCAAAGGTTCCATTCTGGCCCGCAGGATGAAAGTGCATAAATGAACCTGAACAGTCCAGGTTGTCCAAATCATTTTGGTTCAGGTTCCACATACAGACCAATGTGATCTACAGTAAAAGTAACAACACAATAACCCATAAATAATGGCAACAACAAATTTTCTTTGTGAAAAATTATGTGGAAAAAATTTAAGCGAAAAAACAAACAAACATTACACTGTGAAAATATTTACATTTACAAAACTATTCTTTAACAATAAAATGCAAATAAATACGTAAATAAAAACAAAGATTAACAACCTGAAATGTGCAATTTGAACAATATTCTGCCTGTTTCTCAATGTTTTGTGCATTTATAGATCCACTGTGATCTGCAGTTGTGTTAATAAGAGATGTAATATTGTAGAAATTGTTCAAATTTTAGTTCCAAACTCCAAAATTTTAACAATATTCTGCCTGTTACCAAATGTTTATGTAACATTGTGTGTAAATGTACATGTATAAATAATAAGTCAAGGCATAATATTGTTAAAATTGCACTAATTTTTCAAATTAAATTTGTTTTTTCAGGTTATTCACATCTTTTTTTTGTAAAATGTAAATATTTTCATAATTTAATTGTTTTTTGTTTTTTTTTGTACTAGTCATTATTTTACTGGTCTGGCCCACTTGAGATCAAATTGGGCTGAATATGGCCCCTGAACCAAAATGAGTTTGACACCCCTGATGTAGATGTTCATTAAAGCCCATATTAAAGTTGAGGGTTATTATATCAAAAATAGAGAAAAGTCAAGAAAAAGTTACTTCTTCAGCAAAGATATCAAGAACTGAACATAAAAGGGAGTGTGTCCATCCACTGTCATTGATCCAACTCCATTGGTTTTACTGGTGAATCAATGTTGTAGAAGATGACGGTGTTTCCACGGTAACTACGGAACCTCTGAACATCCAAATGTGTCATATCTGATGACCATGAAAATACGACAAACTGTATTTTACACTAATTATTTCCATGTATTGATAGGATTAGTGGATCAACAGGTATTAAACAGTTTAGATCAGTAGATAGTTTTGGTGTTTATGGGTTCAAGAGGTGCTCCAGATCTACAGAACTTGCAAGCCAACTGTCTTTTTTTTATGTTTATGCACTCTTTCGTCTTTTCCAGAGTTGTGTCTGAAGGAGTCACTCTGTATGGGAATTTCCAGTAAACTGCTGCTGGATGCGACAGGGGCTCCAGGCTCTGAGATCGACTCTATCTACAGTCTGACTGAGCGAGGTAAGAATGTAAAAAAAAAAAAAAAAAAACCTCTAAAAACAGACAAAAAACTCTGATCAAAACACAGACGGCTATAGAACCTAAACACTCAGTCTCAGTAGGAATGCAACCACGTGCGTTGCGATGCAATCAGATAACAATTGTGTAGTGTTGTGGTCTTAAAGCCTACAGTTGTACTTCTCACCTTACAGATACTGAGAAACTAAACCATTTTCAGTTCAGGACTGTGGCTTCAGGGAGTTGGTTTGGCTTTATGTGACCAGATTGGATTACTGAATTGTTCAAACTTGCTGAATTGATGTGGCCTTGAGATTACAGACAGGAAACAAAATGGGTCCTGGGTGTATCTCCCCATGTGACAAGGTAATAACATGGTACATGTTTTTGTTTTTTTTGTTTTTTTTTTTCAATCCCATGCCCTCGGGCTACTCTATGAATTTTTGATATTTGTCTCACACAGAGAAATATTGAAGAGCTGTGACATGCCAGCAGAGAATATGCAGTGCAGTCAAAAAGCTTGATCTGGAAACACTTTACTTCTGCTGTGATCAAATCCCTCTGCATCTTCATCCCTGAAGTCTTCTTATACACCTGCAGCCCCACACAAACGGAAAAATCCATCTTGTAAATATAACAATGCAACTCTACAAATCTCAGATGAGAAAACGGGGACAAGCAGACAACAGACAAGCAGTTTCAGTGTAATTTAGTTAAAAAACCTGGAAATGGTGAATATTTACTGGGATTAATGCACAACTTCGATATAAAATAGAAGAAAATATAAATACTGACAGATATAACATGAGTAGTAAAAGTTAAAATTGGTAAAAAGGTGGCTCTATACCAGGGGTCTCAAACATAAGGCCTGGGGGCCAATTGCGACCCGCCAAAGGTTCCAATCTGGCCCGTGGGATGTTTTTGCAAAGTCAAAAATTCCACAGTCTTGAATTGAATAAAGCAAAAAAAAAAAAAAATAGTTTGAATTAAGGAAAAAATGTTGAATTAAGCAAAAAAATCTTCAATTAAGTAAAAAAAAAAAAAATCTTCAATTAAGCCCAAAATATCTTGAATTAATAAAAAAAAATCTTAAATTTAGTAAAAAATCTTGAAATAGGCAAAAAATCTTGAATTAACAAGTTCAACATTTTTTCTTTTTTTTACTGCAAAAAATAACATTAAATTATGAAAATATTTAAATTTACAAACTTTCCTGTAACAATAAAATGTGAATAACCTGAACAAATATGAACAACCTAAAATGTCTAACAAAAATTAAGCTCAATTTTAGCTATTTTGTGCCTGTTCGTCAGTGTTTAGTGCCTTTGTAGATCTGATCCATAATGCACATGTGGAAATGATGAGTTAAGGCAGAATATTGTTAAAATTGCACTTATTTTTCTTAAGAAATTTCAGGTTTTTTTAGGTTATTCACATCTTTTTTGTTTGGATAGTTTATAAAAGTAAGTATTTTCATAATTTAATGTTTTTTTTTCTTTACACTAAAACAAAGACAAAAATTTGGAGTTGTCATTATTTATATGTTATTATGTTATTATGTTATTATTTCACTGGTCCGGCCCATGTCAGATCAAATTGGGCTGAATGTGGCCCCTGAAGGAAAATGAGTTTGAGACCCCTGCTCTATACACAGTCTCAGCTTATATTTTTCTCATATTGAGTCCTTACTAATATCTAATCGACTAATATCTACTAATAAATTTTCAAACACATCTATAGATTATATCACAGATACGTGGCTAAATATAATATTTGGGATCTTATTACAGGAGGTGTTTTTCTTATAAAACTCAGTGTAAAAGGAGTTGCTTAAAATGGTGCACATAAAGTAAAAGGTGTTTTTGTAACGACTGTTGTGCAGAAAATCACCCGATCACAGCAGAACCATAAGGAGAGTGGGTATTAAACTAACATTCATCAGGTGGACAGAAACATGAATCCTGATCAAGGCTAATTACATGTGTTGGTGTTGTGTTACCTGCTCAGATGTGCTTTTTTACCGCAGTTGTCACTGTGTTTTTATGCAGTCAAATACAAAAAGCAGCCAGATATTCTTAAATTAAAGATGCCACTCACTGTGGTTGCTTTTACTATTACATTTCCTGCTATTATCACCCACCTACACACTGAATCAGCAACAGGTTTGCAGCAGTTTACAGTCAAATGTACTGAGCGTGGTCTTAATTCTACCTGGAAATGTAGGAAAAAGAACTAACAGCCACAAACTAAGTCCAGTAACATCACATTTTACAGACTTGTCTTTATGTGATGTTTGTCCCTTAAATTTTTATTTTTTTTTTTTTCTATTTTATTTTTCCTTTTTCATTTTTTTTTACATTTATTGAATTTTTTATTTATTTTTTATTTTTTTAATTTTTCATTTATTTTTATGTTTATGTTTATGTTTATGCATTTGGCAGACGCTTTTTTCCAAAGCGACTTACAGGGGAAAACCAATTAAATCACTCAATCAATCAAATTGTATTTATATAGCGCCAGATCGCAACAAAAAAGTTTTCTCATGACACTTTATATATAGAGTTGGTCAAAAACCAGACTCTAAGCCAATTTACAGAAACCCAACAGACTCCTCCAGGAGCAAACACTTGTGACTGGTGACAGTGGCAAGGAAAAACTTCCCTTCAACTGGCAGAAACCTCGAAAAATATTTAAAAATATTCTAATTTTATTATTATTGTTATTATTATTATTATTATTATTATTATTATTATTATTATTATTATTATTATTGTATTTTTATTTTTATTTATTTATTTTAAATCTTGTTTGGTTATTAATTTATATTCTCATACATGATGTTGTTTTATCTCCATTTTTGCATTGATTTGATAGCATCATGTTACGTTATCCCTGCCCTCTTTACTCCGATTCACTCAATTTATTCAAAGTGTCACATTTTCACGTTTGCTGTACATATCTCTTTTATTGTGTTGTTTTCTGTTTTAGTGTCTTTGCTTGCATCTTGTATCCTGCTGTTGTACCGTTCTGCTTTGTCTGTCAAAGCACTTTGGAAACTTCGGTTTTAAAGGTGTTATATAAATAAAGCTATTATTATTATTTTTTTATTTTATTTTTTTAAATTCTTCTTCTTATTATTATTATTATTATATAAGTGGGTCCGATGTATTGTAACTGCATCTCAACATCTGAGGATGGGTTTATCCCTTTCCAAACAGATGTCTATGCGTATGGTTAAAATGTAAGAAATAAAGTAAAAAAAAAAAAAAAACACAATCTGCTTCCCTGGATTCCGGACCCACCACCCAGTCTCCAAAGGCCGCTGTTGCCCTAGAGCTAAAGTAATTTACCATTCATGACTTGGTGTAATGCACATACTGCTCACCAGGTGTCTCGCTGAGTGCAGCAGCTCAGGATTTTAATGCATGAGTTGTCCCCTGGGACGGAGCACAGTGTTAGAAATTCATTGAACAGGATGAAAAAAAAAAATGCCTTCTCATTGTGACTCCTCCTTCTTTTTCTCTCCTATATCTAGACCTGCTGCATTTGTCTGCTGTATTTCACAAAAACATTACAATACGTGTACTGTGAGATTTTGAAAGTGCATTAGCAGATCATTATTTAACCATAAATACATGTAGATCCTGCACAATTATCATTTAGAATTATAGTATTGATATGCATTGTAGTGTGTTTTTTCAGGTTTTTTTTTTTGTGAATCCACCTCACGCTGTTGGTTTCTCTGACTCTCAGTCCACAGTAGCTGCTCTGACTCCTCCTCCGTCGGCAGTCAGAAGGAGGGGGGATCCCCGGCGTCTGGGAGGGACCCCAGGAGAAGCTCGGGATCAACAAGTTACTCACAGGTGGGCCGGCGGTGTGCGTACTTAACCCATAATCTGGTGATTGGAATGAAAATTAGATTAGCCCAACGCTGTGACAGAAGACTAGAGGGTTGTTTCCCTTCGGAGCTATAACATACACAGGATGAAATACAGCCCAAGGGTGAGAACCGGCCCGTGGACCAGCTCAGTCCAACCTGTAACAGCTTCAGAGAAAAACAGAGCAAGCAGCATAAGGCAGCCTCGTGTTAATGCCTGCAGTTCATCGGTGCTGCTATTTCACATAACCCAGTGTTTTTCAACCTTGGGGTCGGGACCCTATGTGGGGTCGCCTGGAATTCAAATGGGGTCGCCAGAAATTTCTACTAATTGATCAAAATAATAATAAAAAAAAGCTTACTAATAAAAAATATATGGTGATTTGACAGAGACAATCCCAATCCATAACAGACATGACAAACTATGAAGCTGAAACTGAAGCACTGTGGTTCTGTTTATCTGTCAAATGTTCATTGTGGTCGGTTTCAGATGCTGCAGCTCTTTCATAATTCATAGTTTGAGTTCTTGTTTGTTCAGTATTAATTGTCAGCCTTGTAAATCCAAGCTGGACTGACTGTACATATCCTGACCAAGGAAAATAAAAATTCTCCCTTTGTGCAGTAATCTACACCTGGCTTTTCTGCCTCCGTCCATAATAATATACATTATATAGACTAATTATTGTCTAAAATTAACGTTAATTTGCAACATAGTATAGCAAACTATTACAGTTCATCTGTGCTGCTATTTCACATAACCCAGTGTTTTTCAACCTTGGGGTCGGGACCGTACGTGGGGTCGCCTGGAATTCAAACGGGGTCGCCTGAAATTTCTAGTAATTGACAAAAAATAAATTAAAAGAAAAAAGAAACTTACAAATAAAAAATATATGGTGAGTAGTTTTGTTCTGTACCTTGGACATTTGGAAGAATCAGTACATAAAGAAGACAGATATCTTGTCAAGATCCTTCTGGTGGCCGGAAAGAAGGCCATAACGAACAACCGGCTTAAGACTGATGCTCCGTCTTATAAACAATGGATTTCAATCATAGATGATATACTTGTCATAGAACATCTTACATATAAACTGAAGTTAAAAGACAGTCTCTTTGTGAAAAACTGGGGAAAGTGGCTGACATTCAGAGACAAATGTATCTATTAAGGGACCTTAATATTCTGACACCATCACAGGCTGTTCTTTTCATCTGTTTTTTTTTTTTTTTCCTCTCTCCTACTCGTCAACCTGAGGAGACTGTTTTGTACTGTTAAAAATTGAAAAATAAAATTTGTTAAAAAAAAAATATATGGTGAGTTGACAGAGCCAATCCCAATCCATAAAAGACATGACAAACTGTGAAGCTGAAACTGAAGCACTGTGGTTCTGTTTATCTGTCAAATGTTCATTGTGGTCAGTTTCAGATGCTGCGGCTCTTTCATAATTCATAGTTTGAGTTCTTGTTTGTTCAGTATTAATTGTCAGCCTTGTAAATCCAAGCTGGACTGACTGTACATATCCTGACCAAGGAAAATAAAAATTCTCCCTTTGTGCAGTAATCTACACCTGGCTTTTTTGCCCCCGTCCATAATAATATACATTATATAGACTAATTATTGTCACATGATATTGTTACATGATCAAAAACAAATTAATTTTAGAAAAAAAAAAAAAAAGAAAAGTCTTCATTTTGAATGTCTGGGGTCAACAGAAATTTGTGATGTTAAAATGGGGTCGCGAGGCAAAAAAGGTTGGGAACCACTGACATAACTCCTCCTTTTACAGTCCCCTAGTTGCCATGCATTTACCCAAAGAATATGTCATTAAATAAAAATAAAGTATATTTTGGGTGATTACCACTGCTAAATAATGTTGCGTTCCAGGCAGGTTTTTGAGCCCATAAATCATCACTTAAAAGCACGATTCACAAATTTGTAGCATTCCAGACGTGTCATGCCAAACTACCTGAGCACAAAGGATTGTGGGAGCTAGATGTAAACAAACCAGCATGTCGGACCGTACAATCATTTCTATCCCAGAGGGGCTTGCTCTTTGCTTATTTGAGGGAAACAGAGGAGTAAAAATGGCACATCAGGCAGGAGAAGCTGTTCTACCTTTAACATTACGTTATTTGTGTATTTGGACGCGTTTTTGGAATTGATTTATTCTTGTCCTAATGCTAGAGTAGTTGCTGATTATGCATAACATTTGTGAATAAATTTCGTTACAGCAATACCTTGTTTTAATAAACAATTTGGCATAAACTCCACATCCATGGGGGCCGCCATTGTTGTTTCACGGGCTACATGACGTCAGAGCTCGGAACTGGGAGTACATGGATCTAGTATGAAGTCACGGGTAGGAAGACATGGGTTTGATTGCCGTTCCAGTGCATTTTCACCAGTAGAAGGCTGGAAAAACACGAGTTACTGGTTGCCTGGAACGCAGCATAAGCATGTAAATCAGTGGTTCTCAACCTTTTTTGTCTCATGACCCCATTTTAACATCACACTTTTCTGGTGACCCCAGACATTCAAAACAAAGATGTTTTTTTGCTGAAATTAATTTGTTTTTGATCATGTAATAGTTTGCTGTACTATGTTGCAAATAAATGTTAATTTTAGACGACATTTAGTCTATATAATGTATATTATTATGGTCGGAGGCAGAAAAGCCAGGTGTAGATTACTGCACAAAGTGAGAATTTGATTTTCCTTGGTCAGGATATGTACAGTCAGTCCAGCTTGGATTTACAAGGCTGACAATTAATATTGAACAAACAAGAACTCAAACTATGAATTATGAAAGAGCTGCAGCATCTGAAACCGACCACAATGAACATTTGACAGATAAACAGAACCACAGTGCTTCAGTTTCAGCTTCACAGTTTGTCATGTCTTTTATGGATTGTGATTGTCTCTGTCAACTCACCATATATTTTTTGTGAGTATCGTTTTTTTTAATTTTATTTAATTTTTTTTTTTTTATCAATTACTAAAAATTTCAGATGACCCCATGTGAATTCCAGGTGACCCCACGTGGGGTCCCAACCCCAAAGTTGAAAAACACTGATGTAAATGCTATGTTTGCTCTGTGATTTTGAAGCCTCAACATGTGTGATAGGTTGGTTTCATGTGTATGAAGCGGTGAACCCCAGCCATAAAACATATAACACCCACTACATTGACTAATGCTGTAATAACATATACCATCAAGCCATTTCAGCTGCTTAATAAATGTTAACACATACTGTTGTGTTTAAGAACTAATGTCAAACTGATGAAAGGTATAAACACAGTAATTACTGTTACTTGAGTTAATTAGCAGGCTAGCTGACAGACCATATAATTCAGTAAGAATTAATGCTAATATCAGCTAATGCAGCTATTTGTGGCGCCTGTAAGTAAGCACCAGTCAACTTCATGACAGAGTCCTCTGATGGCATTGTTAATCTGACTCCCTGAACACACCTGCAACAGGGCTACCTGTCGAGGGGGGGTTGTGTTTGTTCAATAAAAAAAACCTCCAAATGTCCCATTTGCTAGTAAAGACACTCAACTGTCAATCATAGCAGGTGCACCTTTAATCATGCAAAACTTTCCCTTAAAGGAGAGATATTTTGCTTTTTTAAATGGAATTATCCATTTTCAAACATTTCCCTGTGGTCTACATAAACTGTACATGCTATTCTTGGGTCTGAATTCTTCAGTAATTCAACTCCACAGATCCATCTTCAACCCTATTTCTGAGTAATGACACCAGAAAGGTCATTTTGAGCGCTGGCCCTTTAAATGCACATGAGCCACTTCACGCCCCACACCTTCCAGGTTGTTGACAGCCACTTGTATTCGTTAATACATCCAACAACTGAACGTTTTAGGTAATTGGCTCAAAGTTTGGACATATTTTCAGTTTTTACTACAACCGCTGCTGCTGACAAACAATTGTGTCGCACTCGGAATATTCGTTGGAAGTCTTGACCTTATTTGTGCAAATGTCATGATGTAACTAGTTATAAAACTGAACAAATTAAGCACAAATTGAAAGGGGTTGTAGGAATCCACTCGATTTTTGCCAGAATGAATAAAAAGATAGCTTTGCAGCACCTGGAGGGTTCAAATTCAAACTTTATGAACTATTACGGTCCCCAAATACACAAATAAATGTACCAAAGACTAATAAAAGTGGGTTTAGCAAAATATGACCCCTTTAATATAAGGTGAGTTCTATCAAAATTCTCCCCCCTGTGCAGGTGTTTTGGAGGGGGAAATGAACTATTGGGACCAAAACCATTATTTGTTCCACTATTTTAAGGGGAGGTTGTTAGATTTACTGTCAGTTTTTGCATATTAGCTTCAATTTTCAGCCCCAAAGGTTGACTCTTGATAAATAGAGAGAAAATACAGCTGAAATACTTAGAAAAAAATTAACTACATATAGATATAACTCAGATATACTGACAGTTTCTAGAAAAATAGTCAACCAGTTCTTAGAAAGGCTTCCTGTGTCATTTTTACCATTAAGCCATATCTACCCAACATTATACTGTAATTTCCCATAATATTACTGGGAGAATTAGGGGGCTGTAAGAAGACAAATGACCTTATTTTACACAGTCAAACACAAAATAGCAAGAAAAAGTCAACATTTTCTGACAAAGTTCTCGGTTTTTGAAACAAGGATGAAAAGTAAACAGTACACATTCATGTAATTTAACCCATAAAGACCTAGTGCTATTTTTGTGGTAGTTCCCAAATGAATTTTTCTCTATATTTAACCTTTCATAAGTGATTTATCACCATTGATTGTAATGTTACCTTTCTTATTTGACATTTTTTCAGTGTAAATCAGTGTATTTTTCTCTATTTAATTCACCGATCATGTAGATGTTCATTAAATCCCATATTAAAGCCGAAGGTTATTATATCAAAAATAGAGAAAACTTAAGAAGTGACTTTTTTAGCAAAGATATCAATAACTGCATAATAAAAACAAGTGTCTCCATCCACTGTCTTTGATCCAATTCCATGGGTTTTACTGGTGAATAATGTTGTAGAAGATGACGGTGTTTCCATGGTAACTACGTAGCTACTGAACGTCCAAATGGGTCGTATCTGATGACCATGAAAAGACGACAAACTGTATTTCACAGCAATTATTTACATGTATTGATAGGATTCGTGGATCAACAGGTATTAAATATAGTATATCACGAGAGGGTTTTGGTCACCGGTGGAGGTTTGGGTCTTCGTGGGTAAAACACAAATACATCCACATAATCCAGCCCATCACATATTATCTCAAAATAGTAAAAAATGTTAAAAAAAAAAAAAAAAAAAAACCCAAACAAACAAAAAGAAAAACAACAACAAAAAAAAACCATGTTGCCCAACAATGTAGATCAGTCTAAAAGGTCTTAAATTAAGTTTTTGATAGTCAGGGTCTGGGGATATTAAATTTGATCTGGGACAGAATGAACTAGTGTGTCTATGTTTCATTTCATTTTTATGGTTTATTTTACTAGTGTTTTATATCACATGGCAATGACCATTTCTTCTTGTCTGTATGTACTTGAGATGATTTGTCTACTGCAAATACGTCTGCTCTAGCAAAGCCTTCAGGCTCCGCTACCAGTCATCAGACAGGGTTCAGCACTTTTTCTTTCCGACAGCTACTTGAAGAAGGGCTGCGGGTTTGGGATATTACAAGCTGACACCGCTCACACACTTCAAATGACAACGTATTCACACAGTCGTCAGGAAAATGTTTCATGTAGTCTAGTTTGCCGCAGTAGTGGGTATTATTTTTTCCTTGTCGAGGCATTTAAAAGGTCTTAATAAAGGCATTCAATTTGATGTGGAAATTATTCCATTGGAGTTTATAGTGCTGAGCATGTCAGGCAACTCTAAAGATGGAGATTAATACAACTTAAAGCAAACACTGGTTGTCATTATTATCAATATTAACCCATAAAGACCCAAACACCCACCACTGACCAAAAGCATCTACTGATTTAAATGTTAAGTACCTGTTGATCCACTAATCCTATCAATACATGTAAATAATTTAAGCAAAATGTAGTTTGTCGTCTTTTCATGGTCATCAGATATGACCCATTTGGACATTTAGAGGCTCCATAGTTACTGTGGAAACACCATCATCTTCTACAACATTGATTCACCAGTAAAACCCAGGAGTTTAATAAATGCCAGTGGATGGACATACTTGTTTTTATGATCAGTTATTAATAATCTTTGCTGAAAAAGTCCCTTTTTCTTCAGGTTTCACTGTTTCTGATCTAGTAACTTTTGAATTCACCCTGATCTTTTATGAACATCTACATGATCAGTGAATTAAAAATAGGAAAATACATTATTTATACTGAAAAAAGACAAAATGCAGATGATAGTATTACAATAAATGGTGATAAATCACTTAAGGCAATGTTTTTCAACCTTGGGGTCAGGACCCCACTTGGGGTCAGGACCCCACTTGGGGTCGCCTGAAATTTCTAGTAATTGATAAAAACAAAATAAAACAAAAAACTTACTAATAAAAAATATATGGTGAGTTGAGACAACCCCAATCCATAAAAGACATGACAAACTGTGAAGCTGAAACTGAAGCACTGTGGTTCTGTTTATCTGTCAAATGTTCATTGTGGTCAGTTTTAGATGCTGCAGCTCTTTCATAATTCACAGTTGGAGTTCTTTTCTGGTCAGTATTCATTGTCAGCCTTGTAAATCCAAGCTGGACTGACTGTACATATCCTGACCAAGGAAAATAAAATTCTCACTTTGTGCAGTAATCTACACCTGGCTTTTCTTCCTCTGTCCATAATGATATACATATATAGACCAAATGTCATCTAAAAATAATGTTTATTTGCAATGTAGTATAGCAAACTATTAAAGCAGAAAAAAAAGTGTCTGTTTTGAATGTCTGCGGTCGCCAGAAATTTGTGATATTAAAATGGGGTCATGAGCCAAAAAAGGCTGAGAACCACTGACTTAAGGAATTTATTTATTTATTTTAATTGCATATATTTCACCCCACAAAGATTAAGAATCATGTTTGAACATTAAAGTTTGCACTAAAATACACTTTTGATGTACTTTGATTAACATTAGGGTCTAAACTTTGACCAAAAGTTGAAAAAAACATCCATTGTCCTGATTTATTATATTTTTATAGTAGATGAATATTAATATATTTTTTTCTGCCCGCGGGTGGGCTGATAGGGCTAAAGACCACAATTGTTTTTCTTTGCAGCCCAGTACCAAATGATCCACAGACCGGTACCGGTCCGGGGACTGGGGGTTTGGGACCACTGCTGTAATCTATGCATTTCACTCTTATGTTTGTCGGCAGAACAGCCCCAGTTCATACCTATCTGGTTAACATTACATTCTCTAGTGATTTATGTTACTGACAAAACCACTTGCCGGTGAACTTTATATCCTAATATAACTAATATAGCCAAGCTCTGGCTCTGGCTTCATTTCCTGTACAAATGCTCCAAGCATCTGAGAACGCACGATTCATGCACGAAGAGGGGTTTGCACAAAGGGGGGAGGGACAAATGGCAGTTGGGTTTGATAGACATATCAGCATTCAGTCATTTTGATGGGCTGGTTTAAATGATTGGATGGTGTTTTTTCAGTCCTGTCCATTCCACAGGTGACTAAAATGTTTTATTTTTGTGTTAGAGCATTTAATTAATTGGTTGTAATCAGGGTGTTAAGCGTATTTTAAGCAATATAGTAAAAAAAAAAATGCTCCAGGAAAACATCTCCTACCCCACCTTTAATTAGTTTGTGAAGAAAACATGTACATTTGTGTGTTTCTTTCATCACACTGCTGCACTTTTTTACTGTGTTTGACTCCATTTTGCCAATGATTCAAAGAGAATTATGGGAGATTTCTCATACCTTTCGGTTTGTAGTGTGGTCCTGAAAAATCTCCATTTCAAAGGTCAAACATCATCGAGAATCGGGACACCCCTACCCCTTTATGTGATCGCACAGAATGGAGGGGTAGGGCTAAGGGGTGAACTGGGATTGGGCCTTTATGGGTTAAAACAGGAATCAAGAGTTTATTGGTATATGAACAAATCGCCAGGAGATACATTCAAGTGATAAACACACCAAAAATATATCACTTTTGTCCCATTTATGACACTGTAATTTATGAAAAGCAAGAGTATTTTTGCTATTAATTGATAGCGATGATGGGAGCGAAGAGGAGGAGTGATGCACAATAAAAGGTTTCATTCTTACTTGAACCATTGCATTCATATGGTCATAATGGTCAGACCCCAGGGCCACTGGGAATCCCCAAATCTGTTATTTTTTTATATGTTCACTCCGATCTCAACCATGGCCAGAGGCTTTATGTTTTGTTACTTTTCCAGCCGTCTGTCCTTTTAATGTAAGCGTGATCTCTCACAAAAACAAAAATATTTGGCAGAAACTTTCACTTGGACTCAAAGACGAACCGATTAGATCTTAATAGTAAACTTTCAAGGTCACTCTTGTGTTCCGAAACAAAGCAAATATTTCCCAGAGAACTTTTTTCAGTGTTCAAGTGAGGATGGCATGTTTGTAAAAAAAAATGTTTTCTATCATAACTATAGTGAGAGAAGTTTGATTTGACTAATAGGTTAATTTAATACTATTCATTAAATTCCGTCAGAGTCGTCACTACCTGTTTTTATTCGGTCCTGACAGATATGCGTGTAAAGCACAATGAGCGCAATTGTAAAAGTTACTATAGTTAAAATGCAAGAACACTTTCATATTTCTATCTGAACCCTTTTTGTTTGAGTACAATGGACTTGCAGAAGTGTTGCACGACACATTCAAGCGTTTAGTGAAACAAAATTTCCTGGGTCACAACCTGAGAGAAAATTCTTAATATGAAAAAATGGTGAATGTGGTAAGTTTTCCTAAATCACTTAAAAAAAATATTAAAAAATTGGTGTGAATGATTCTTGCATGAAGTCAATTGAGCGTACATTCATGCACGGTGGTTTCTTTGCAGATATGAGACACATTCATGGGCTAATTGGAGTATTCTGGTCGTGCAAAATAGATAACGAACATAAACTTTCACAAAAGGAACTTGAAGTCCCTGAACATCCCTGGTCTCTTGATGTATTTGTTTGTGCTTTAAAGATGTAAACAATAAATATTTGTGTGCAACCGGTTTCACTGTGACAATACATATATAGATGTCCTTCAAACACTGAGAGCATTTCTATACGTTGGGATAGTGAACGCTGTATGCATGCTTCATCTTAGCTGCAAGGGAACAACAATACCTGCCCTCCATCTCAATGGTAGAGTTTAAATGAATTTGCTCTGCACACACAGTCAAACACACACACAAACACACACATATTCCCTCAATCTCCTTATCTAGCAAACAGAATATGACAGATTGGCAAACAGACTGCGCTGGGAACAGATTGACAGACAGACGGACACACGCAGCCCAAACTGATAGGGCAAACACACAGACAGCGATATGCACATATTCAACAACAGAGGGTGGATTGCTGCTTGTGCCCGTGTACACGCATGCTTTGGTACGTGTACAAACACACACACACACAGACACACACACTCTGGCGCAGAATAAAAATGTGACTGTTTCTTTCTCTTTTTTTTTTCCTCTTCTTACTCCACAGAGTCATTCTCCCTCCACTGCCGTTTAACTGTCATCTCAATAACTGTAAGTCACTCTAGTTATTACATATTAAACACCTTTTTTTTCCCTGTTACCACAGCTGCTGTCACTTTACATCTTTTTTACTATTTTTTGACACAAAGAAATTAATGCAACCAGTGCCAGTGAGAATGCATGTAAAAATGATGAAATTAAAAATCTACAATGTGATATTTTACTTTTTTTTTTTATCACGTCTGTTTTTCCTTCAATTTAGAAACTGGACCCTGGAGTTTATATGAAGACGAGGACATCTCCGTTCCTTCTCTCTGCGACTCAAACTGGACTTAGAGGAGCAAGAAGACAAAAAGAGCTCCTCAGACTTTATTTGAACTTCTGCTTCGTGCGTTCACCCCTTGTGTGGCTCCCTCTCCTCTTCCCCTCACCCCCTTTTTTTGACTCCTTTTACACAAGTTAAATGCCAGCAGATTAGCTGAAGCAGCACTGCGCTGTTTTAAAGCTCTCAGCTCTGATATGAACCCCCAAAGAAAAGCTGCATCCAAAAAGGATCAAAACTGCCCTGTTTAGACCATGACAAGCACCAGCGGGGCTCTGTGCGCTCCGCCATTTTGGATCTGCCAGTCTCAGTTGCTGGCAGAGTCACTGACACCAAAGGCACTTCAGCCACACAGTGCAGCCATTGTCTGCCCCGCGGCTCCCCACTAGGCCAAACCACTTGGTCTGAACCACTGACTGCCTGGCTGGCTGACTGTACGCATCACATGCTCCAGCATCTGATAATAAACAGGAAGTAATATGCAGGGCGTAAATCCACCGTAGGATTGCAGATTTGGAATGTATTATGTACTTTGTCATTTTCATAACGCTGAATGGAGTACTGTAGGCTTTTTTTCCCCCCTGCCTGTGTAAAAATGTGCGGTATAGGCTAGGTGTGATTGCATCTATGTAAATGAGGCAGGGGTGGTGTGAGCATATACACACATACACAAATACACACACAGTGTCCCTCAACACATGCAGTCATTCTTATTGTTATAAGACAGTGGAGCTCTGTTCACACTCACATGCTCACACACACACACACACACACACACACTCACTCACTATGGCCGTTTTAGAGCCTGGTACAGTGGCTAAATCAACGACAGGCAAGGTTACATCTAAACCCGAACAGTAAGCATTGCCTTGATGATGACAGGAGCGTCTTATCATATCAGACTGCGTATATTCTGTTTCTGAGTTTGTTTAAGCTAATGGTATTAACAGGAGCAAGGATTAAAGGGCAAATGGTATTTAGTTTTCTTCAAACTGTCTGTAAGTTATGACAGAATTATTAGCTTCCTGATGCCTTAAAAATGCTCTCTGATAAGTACTGAATTTAATGCTATACCTTTTCATGTAAGACATCAAACGTCTAGAGGTCAAAAGGTATAAAATGGGTATCTGTGCAATGTTGAAAGAAGAGGTATTGTTGCATTCCGTCTAAGCTGCCTCCATAAAATGGAGAAATATGGATCAGTTTAATATACTTTCTAATGGTTTTATTAGTTTTTGTTTTTTGTTTTTTTTGCTTGTGGTCAGACAACAGAAATTGATCGATTTGTAAAAAGAGGCCATTCAGTCCAATCTGACTTCCCTAAAATGCTTTCGATCAGTTTGTGAACTTTGAGTTTTATGAAAGTCTAATGCCATCTCAAGAGTGCAGTGCCTTATTCTTACAATTTGAGATATCTGTCTGAAAACCAGTGGAACAAGAGATATAAATAACCTCCACTTCTTCGGAGCAGCAGCTTAACCTCTGCTACTTTGCCAGACTCTTAGAGGGTCCATTATTAGAAGTGCATGTTACAACTGTGTGCTTTTTTCAGTCTCCAGACATGTAAATTGTGGTGATACTATGTCGCACTGATACATGCAAAAATGTATGAGGACATAAACCAGATCTGGAAAGTTTCATTTCTTGTAGCCACATGAGTTCTGAATATTCCATACATTGATGTTAGTACATATTTTATGGTGGTGAGCATAACCGTCAGCGAAACCAATCAACATCCACTCACCAGCATGATTGGATAGCGAATATATCAAACAAAATCACGGTTAAGGTACAATATGAAACCATCAGGTAGTGAAAGCTGGTGGCGGGAGGTCAGGTTCGTGCCTGCAGACAGCAGCAGTTTGCCGCTGTTATCAGATTTAGCATGTTTCATATCTGCATCCAAATTCAAAAATTGCAAATGGCTATTGAGCCGTTTCTGAATCAATATGTAATTTGTTGGCTTGGAGAAGCCTGTACACTTCATAGCCTTTAGCTGTTTGGTACATTGCGTTATATTGGAAGCGATGTAATGAACACCATCTTTCATTCTTACTGCAGTATAGATTGTCATATTCAAATTCCTCATATTTGTATGCCGTCTCAAGGCAGTATTAATGTATAGAAACTTTACTTTTGCTCTTTTCTATGACACACTCTGCCTGATGTTTACATTTTTTGGAAGGAATGTGGAATGTTGGAAATGCATGTTATGCTTACTTGATAATAATTGTACTTTTGACTGTTTTTTACTATTTCTATGTTGAATTAAAACTGGATGGAGGTTCCACAATGATGGTTTTGGGTTACAAGTGAAACCATGTTGCAGGTTAACCCCCAAATATGGCGTGTGTAACCTTATAACACTGGACTTGGAGTAATGAGTGGGGTCTTGTCTCTGGAAAGCCAGCTGTGCTGCTGCTGCTGCTTCCACCAGGCCTGCACTCAAAAAACCAGAATGATTAGATAACTACAGTGCAGCGCCATATCAAATAGTTGCAGGGATCAAATTCTCAAAATGAGGGGAGGGCAGCTTGAGAGCATGAGTGTGTGAGTCCATCTGTGCATGTGTGTGAGGGACAGAGAGAGGAATGAGAGATAAAGGCTGGGCAAATCTGGGAGGGAAGAAGGGGGGAGCAACAGGAAGGGGCAGAACTGAGGGAGAGAGAAAGGGAGCGACAGTGGAGAAGGACAGGAGACAGTAGGTGGGAATGATGGGAAATGAGCGAGGGCGAAGGGGCAGACAGACAGAGAGGCACAGTCAAGGGGAGAGCAGGAGCACGAGGGGGAGAGGAGGCAGGAAAAAAAGAGAGGAAGAATAGAGAGGGGGGCTTAGAGAAAGAGGGAGACACAAAGTAGAGTTAGAACTTTTTTTTTTCTAATGGAGAGAACTAAGAGAGGGCCGAGAGAGCTGCAGAATGGATGGAGGAGAGAGAGCGAGCGGGGTAAAAGGGGGGATGTTGACAAAGCAGCGAGACTGTGGCGAACAAAGAGAACGTGAAGAGAATGAGTCGGGGGAAACATCAAAGGGATTTTTCAGGCCCGGTTACCGGGACAACAGACATTTGCATGCGATTAGCTTTTTACATCATATTAAGAAGGGTTAGGGTGAGGGAGGGAGGAGGGGTGCAGAGAGGAGGGGGAGGCAGGGAACTATAGATCATACACACACACACTGTATGAGATAGTGTGAGGGGAAAAAAGAGAAAGAAAAAGAGGGACGTTGGTCATCTCACGCGGATAAACTGACTTATAGGCAGCCAGCCAAGCATTTCTTTTGTAAATGAGAGTGCATGTTGGGGGGAGATACAGTAATATGCCGGCGCAGACATTTTGGCAAAGGGAGGTCAGAGCAGGCAGTGTATTTTATTTTATTGTTATTTTTTTTTCTCCTTACAAATACAAGTTTGACATCAGTAATGTAAAGCACTGAGCTACAGATAAAGGAGCCACTGAAATGTACACAGGTTGAATGCAGTTTCCAGGTTTAAGGCATTGTTTTGTGTGTTGCCTTGTTAGAGTATTGAATTATTTATACACAGGATTATGTATGACACCTTTTCACTTTATTTAACCAGTTAAATGCTGCGTTAAGATGAAAAATGTGGTTTACGGCAGCCTCCTGGCATAGACAGTAGAACATACAGACTGATACCAAAATAAAAACAATAAAATTAAGTATCAACACAAAGGAACTATGAATATAAGGAATATCTTGACTCGTACATTCTAACATTTACACAAAACATATCTGAAACGGTGCATAACAGATTAAAACATGACCAAACATGCACTGTTGTGCAGGTATACATACCCACCATGTCTAGACACATGTGTTTAAATATAAACGCACAAGTATCATATATTTGTCGTCCAACATGGATTCACATGGTACCATAAACACCTTGTTGTTTGCACACATGCAGTGCATACATCACTCTGTCAGACGTGCACCTCACACAACCTTCCCAGCAATCATAAAAGCCATTAAACATGTTTCTATGGGCACACACCCTCCGGCGTTTTACACATGTAATATTATCCCGCCATATCTCCCTCCTTTCTTCCTTCCTTCCTTCCTTCCCTCGCTCCTGTCTTTCCATCAATCCACGTCCCATGCCCTTCCCCTTCCTCCTCTCCATCTCCATCCCCAATCCCCTTCTCTATCCATCCATCTCCCTCCCTCTTAATCTCAACTCTCCCTTCTTATAGCTCTCCTCCCCCGTTTTCTTTTTTTTTTTTGCCTTTTTCCCCTCCTTCTTTCCATCCCTCCCTTCCTCTTTTCTTTCTCTGTGGCCTGCACTGCTCTCTGTCTCTCTCTAAGTGTGTGTGTGTGATGCTTCAGTGCCCTCAGTATTGTGGCTGCATTGTGCCAGTAGGCGTCGCCGCGACAGCCGTTGTCACGGCAGCATTGTGATGGGGTGGTGGTGGTGGTGGGGGGGGGGCAATGGGGGTGATGGTGGTGGGGGGTGGGAGTGTATTACAGTATCAATACCCTGACACTGCGACAAAAAGGACAGCAGCCGTAGCCACATATCACTCCACCTCTGCACTCCTCCTCCTCTGTCGTCTCCCTCCTCCCTCCCTCCTTGCGACCCCCCCAATCCACCTCCACCGCCTCCCCCCAAATCAATTCCTCCACCCCTCCTTTCAATTGATTTCCCACCATATCTCACTGAATATGTACATATTGATCCCCTCCTCCTCACCCCACCTCAGCCTCATCCCTCACTCTTTTCTTTTTCTCTTCGCTCCTTCTCTTGTTTTACTCAAACATCTATCAGATTTCATCCCTTCCATCTACGCCCCCCCTCTCCTCCACCCTCGCCCCTTATCGCACTCCATCTCTCTCTCCATCTCTTCTCTCTCTCTCTCATACACACTCACTCACACACACACTCTTTCTTCATCTTTTATTTCATCTCTCCTATTCTTTCTCCCTCTGTTCCATCTCTTCTGCCCCCCTCACTTCTCTCTCCATCACACCTCCCTCCTCGTCTCCCTCCCTCACGGCTGTTTTTTTTTTTTTGTTTTGTTTTTTTGTGTTTTGTGTGTGTGTGTGTGTGTGTGTGTGTGTGTCCCTGTCTCACTCACTCTCTGCATATTAATTGGTGCATTTCTGCTGCGGCGGAGAAAACAATCAAAGCGTCAGGGGCGGGTGATGATGCCATTGTGGCAGCTGCAAACACGTACACATATGTACCATGAGCATACACACAAACAAAAGCAGACAGAAGGACTTTCTCTGTCTCTCTCTCTCTCTCTCTCACACACACACACACACACACACACACACACACATATATATATATATATATATATATATATATATATATATAATTACACAAAGTATAGTGCAAGGAACACATGACAGATGCATATATGTGCACTTGTATTTGCACATATAAGCTGCTGACACGCAAAATGTGTACCATGTGTGCTTACACACACTCATATACACACATTGATTTACTATGTACACACACAGAGACAAGCATGCACTGCACATATGCCAGTGACTTAGTCAGTCACTCTGAGATACACAATAGCAGGCTTACAATGGCTGATCCAGGAGATATGTTCTGCGTCAGCAAAGACATTTAAATATTCCAGCCAACATTTACCTTCACACAGTGTTTGAACACACCAAAATTAAACGTTAAAACCAAGGCCTTTAGTGGGGCAGCGGTCAGACTTCTATTTAACTGACATTTGAGCTATATGTTGAAAAGAAAGCAAACATGCCCAGACAACAAAACATAGACTCAAAGTATATACAGCCATTAAAAAATCAAGTAAACAAACTAAAGGTGACATTTTCTCCATTTATTACATAACAGACTACTCAACTGCCTTTTTCTTCTTGTTGTACTATGTCTCATTCTGTTGAGGGTAAGAGATGGTGGGAGAAACGTGTGGGTTTTGACATCACCTCACCACTCCATGCGCCTCCCGGCCCGTGTAAATTTGACTCTCTGCTTTTCATTGCTACCGTTTGCCCTTACACTGTATTGTAAGCTCAATCATGCAAGCCACTTACGTAGAAAGTGGAATGCAAGAGAGCGACTCGCAGGAAAAACAGGCTGCTTTGAACTCAGCGCTCGAGACTTTAAAATGCTGATGCAGGTGGAGCAGATATAGCCGATGGCAAAGGTCTAATCAAAATATTTGAGTTAAATTAAGAGCCAACTTTGTTGAAATGACTTTTTTTCCAGATCAAGCGTTATATGATACAACTCCTAAGGCAAGATGAGATGGGTGTTTGCCTTAAAAGCCTGTTCATCCACAAGAATCCACATTTATATGTCAGACGAGGTCAGGAGTTTACATATATACATACCTCTAAGGTCCCATGTAAACTTGTGTAAACTTTGTACCCTTTAAGGCTCAAACTGCAAACTTGTGATAAAGTAAGTAACACCTGAAATTAAAAAAAAAAAAAAAACTTGCTGTGATGTTTCACATTGAAATAAAGTATTTGGCGACCAAAACAAAAAGTGGGAACATATGATGAAAAGAAACACTCAGAATTGTGAAAAACTGCCTTTGAATGCATTTAAACTTCTAACCTCAGAAGCACTTTTATTAACATTGCAAATTTTAAACGCTGCCGAAAAGAGATATCTGTTTTTATACTATTCAGAGATGTAAACGAGTAATTTTAATGAAAATGTCCTTGAGCCCAACACTTCCAATCTACAAGTGTTATGACAAGGTAGAATCTATAAGATCTCATGTGTAAAGGAGGGTATTTACGTGCACCCACACTGGTACAAGATTGAATGAGCACAAAAAAAAAGTACCAGCATCTGAAAAGAAAGCTAAGAGCTGCATTGTTTTAAGTGGATTTTTTCATGTGTTTTTGTGTTGCAGACCTGGTAAATGCATTCATCAGGTTGTCAGAAATTACATTATCCACTCCAAATGTTATCAGAAAGCACAAATGTCAGGAGCGAAGTCAGAAACTTCGACTTAGTTTCGACTAAGTTGGGATGCAGTTTTAGATTTCAGATGAGTTTTTAAACCGGAATGTGTTACTTCTATTTTAGGACTTTACCACTTTTTTGACTTCCTGATGAAAGCTTGAAGCCGAAACATGAAGCTTTTTAGGTCTAGATATGACCATGCCATGATAATAAAGGCATTTTAATGTTAAAAGAGAGTACCTTGGATTTTTCTTCCAGTGTAATAAATACTTTTTGAATCCCTTTTTCCAAAGAGCACCTCGAACAAAATCTTTTTTGGTCCAAGAAGCACTCCTTCCCAAACATTTTTTAGTTTCGACTAAGTTGGGATGCAGTTTTAGATTTCACATGAGTTTTTACTGGAATATGTTGCTTCTATTGCAGCTGGTCCAAAATGCTGCAGGGACACGGAAACATCAACATATTTCACCGGTTTTAGCTTCACTCCATTGGTTACCAGTGCGTTTTGAGGTTGATTTTAAAATTCTTCCATTTGTTTTTAAATGTTTGAATGGCCTTGTCCCCTCCTACCTGTCTGACCTGATCCACCCCTATGCCCCCCCTCGTGCTCTCAGGTCAGCAGATCAGCTGCAGCTTGTGGTTCCAAAAACTAAAAAGAAGCTTCGTGGGGATCGTGCCTTTTCTGTTGTCGCCCCAAAGTTGTGGACCCAGTTGCCCTTAGTTGTTAGACAGGCTCAGTCTGTACCTGTCTTTAAATCACGTCTAAAAACGCACTTTTTCTCATTAGCTTTTAATCAGTGAGTGACATGTCTGTTTTTTATGCTGTTTTTAACAGATTTTAATTTGTTTTTAGGATGGTTGTATTTTGTTGTTCTTAGCCCGCTTAACACCCTGTGTTATCACTAGTTTTATTTACTTATTTAATCCTTTGTTTTATGTTTGGTGTACGGCAGTGTTTCTCAAACTGTGGGGCGGGCCCCCCAGGGGAGGCGTGAAGACTTGCCAGGGGGCGCCATGGGATCCCTCCTGGGTGTTTTTTTTTTTTTTTTTCTTCAGGTTAGCACATGTAGCAGGTGGAACTAATGTTTTAGCGTTGGAGCACCCTGGGCTCATTTTAGGGACGTACAACAAACAAATCTACTGCCATGGTGATCTGTCACTAAACAAAGAGTTTAGGTTTGGAGAATGGACAAGGATTTGACTGCAGTGTTTCTGTTTTTGAATAGTTTATACAGTTTGCACTTTAATGTTCTGAGATGTGCAGTGTAAACGGGCTCATTGCAGCCGCTGATATTGTTAAAATCTTTGTTATCAAAATGTGTTTGTTGCTCATAAAAAAGGAACTTTATTGTCATAGTTGTAAGATAATTGCGCATTTCCTATTTTTATTTGGAAAAATATTTATGTTTATGCATTTGGCAGACGCTTTTTTCCAAAGCAACTTACAGGGTAAAACCAATCAAATCACTCAATCAATCAAATGTTATTTATGTAGCGCCAGATCACAACAAAAAAGTTATCTCATGACACTTTATATATAGAGTTGGTCAAAACCAGACTCTAAGCCAATTTACAGAAACCCCACAGAATCAATCCTATTGCCTCCGGGGGCAGTCCGGTTGAGTTTATTTGTATTAATCAAGCAAAAATCTAAGTTATTTTTAATTTGAACAACAAATTATTCAAGGAAAAGCAAAAAGTATTTTTACGATATTGATGTTTCTTTCAATAAAAGTTAGAATTGCACCACTGTTGCAATGTTGTTGGGATTGAGGGGGGCCTAGAGATTTTTCGTCCTCCAAAGGGGGGCCTGAGAGAAAAAGATTGAGAACCACTGGTGTATGGCATTTTGGCCAGCTGTAAAGTTCTTAACCTGTTAAACCCTGACCATATTTTCAAGGGAAAAACGCCTAAAAAGACATACCCAAAGTAAATGAAGAATTACTTCACAATAATAAGGTTCATATGGATGTTCTTGGTGTCTATGGACATTTAGAGACCTCACAGAATCTATTCCCATTGTCTAAAATATTGTATCTATTACCATGCCTGAGTAAACTGTAACAAACCAGAAGAGAAATTAGAATTTTTTATCCACGCCTGGTTTTTTTCGGCGGGATTGACGATGATATGCATAAATTAATTGTTCGTGTCAGAGATTTTTAAGAGCGTACATTTCACCCCACAAAGATTAAAAATCATGTTTGAACATTAAAGTTTGCACTAAAATACACTTTTGATGTACTTTTATTAACATTAGGGTCTAAACTTTGAGCAAAAGTTGAAAAAAACATCCATTGTCCTGATTTATTACACTGGTCAACAACAAATTTATTGTTTAAGTTTTTTGAGCTGATTTAGGATAATTTTGGTGTGCTGAATCCAAAAATCACATTAATTTTGCTCAATCAGGTCAACTTTCTGAACTATGCTACATATTGGCTTTTTAACATTTTTGCTTACATTTATGGGCATTTTCACATCATATCATACAAAATTCTTTCCTATTTCTTGCAATAAATGAGTTCTGTAGATTTTACTTTTGCCAATTTATGATTAATGTTTTTTTTAATATTACAGGTGAATGAAATGGCTTCGACTAGAAGATCTTGCAAAAATAAGCCTGACGTATTCTGCTACATCTGCGGTGAATACACCATTGTACCTAACAGGAATCAAGTCACAAGTTTAAAAAAGTGTGCTTACCGATCTTATTTTGGTATTAATTATTATATTTTGTGAGAAGATCAAATTTTTCAAAATCAAATTAGCAAAAAAACCTGACCTGATTGAGAAAAACAGATGTCATTTTTGGATTTAGCGGTGCAAAATGGTCCTAATTCAGTTGAAAAAACCTAGACAACTTGCAAAAAACATTTTTTTGTAACCCAGTGTTATATTTTTATAGTAGATGAATATTAATATAATTTTTTAGGCCCGCGGGTGGGCCGATAGGGCTCAAGGGATTTTAACCCTTTGATGCATGAATTATGAAAACCTTAGTCAAGATTTTTTTCCTGACTGTTTTTATTCCTCTTTAGGCACGAAAAAAACAATGAGAATGATTTTTTTTTCTTAATTAACCTATTTTTCACAGAGTTACAAAAATGTCCACTCAATTGGACACCATGTGTTTAATTTTTGAAGCAAAGAAGCATGTATTTAAAATGCAGTATCAAAGTGATATACTGTGTGAAAACTATGAAACAAAAGCATTTTTAATGTAGCTTATCTGATGTTTTCTCGTATTTTATCATATTCTAATACTAGTTCTTACTCACTTCATGGATAATATAAAAAAAAAAAAAAAAACTTTTTGTTTAAGAAAACTGTTAATTTCAGTCTAACAACAACTAGCAATTGATTTACACTCAATCATGTTACTGCAGATCAGGTTTATCAAGAGCACAAAGTTAATAGTATGAATGTCAGTGTATGGGATGGTGCATAAGTGTCCACTGTGTTGGCTGATATGGAAGTAAAACAACAAAATCCATGAATATACAAGAGAACAGCTGTAGAAGAACTGTCCACTGTAGTGACCAGTATGCATGAAAGGGTTAAAGTGCTTTATAAATAAAGTTGGTATGGTATGGTATGGTATGGTATGGTATGGTATGGTATGGTATTTTAGGGCTTTACCACTTTTCTTTTTTTCAGTTTCTATTTTTTTTGACAGAGACCCCCTGGCACACCCCTGATGACCTTCTAGTGGTCCCCACCCCATATATTGGAAACCCCCTGTCTAAATAAGTGTGCACTTTGTATCTTCCCACCATCTCTCTGCGGCCATGTGCTTCCGGGGTGGCTGGCAACATTTTGGGGGTGCCTCTTGTTCCTGTCATCACTTTTTTTTTCTTTTCTGCACACACACACACACACACACACACACACACACACACACACACACACACACACAAAAGAGGGATTTGGAAAAAAAAAAAAAAAAAAAACTTTTCTCCTTCCTTCCCCAAAAAATGTCTTTCTAACATGTCAGCTACCCGCCACCCCAGATGCCATATTTAGGATACAAATGTGAAAAGATGACAGCGATGTAAAATGGTGCCCGTGCTGAGATTATAATTAACATTTCCAACCTACATCACTCTCCCTCCCACTTCTCCTCTGCTTCTCCCTATTCACTCACTCCTGTACAATAAATGGGAAAAAATGCAAGAAGAAAGGAGAGAAAGGGAGAAGGAGAGAAAGGGAGATGGAGGAGGAGAAGGAGGAGGAGAGAAGTGAGAGAGAGAGAGAGAGGAGAGGGTGACCAAACGGAGGGAGGAGGGAGGGGGAAACGGCGTATGCTTGTATACAACCCTGATTTCCATTTTTTTCCCAACTCGTAATGTATTTAATTCAAGTGAAACGTAATCATGACGTGTCGTGTCATTAATCTCCTCGCCGCCTCTCCCGTAAGTACACTGAGTCTTTACTTTCAACATATATCCTATATCTTCATTTATCTACTTCCATTTTTATCTTACCTTTATGTTTACATGTGCACTTTTACGCATGGTGGCTTGGAACACCGGTGATGAAACATTTCCAAAAAAAAAAAAAAAATTGTTGAATTTATTACGACTGTTTTTGCCTCTTTTTTTTCTTCTTCTTCCACACGGGATAACGGCTGTAATATAGTTCTTGTTGTTGTTGTGTTTAAATTTTCTGGCGTTTATTTGCAGTTTGGATGCGGACGTGTATGTGTGTATGTGTGTGTGCGCGTGAGTGTATGTATGTATGTGTGCGCGCGAGTGATTGGCATGAAGCATGTATGTATGTATGTATGTTTGTAACCGCGCGCTCCGGACCACTTTACGTGTGTCATGTATGTAAGCCGGTGTATGTGCGCGCGTGGCCGACATGCATGTTTCCTATAGCCGTGACATGACAAAAAAAAAAAAAAAAAAAAAAAGGTGAAAAGGAACTGTTTTCTGATAAATTTCCCCCCCCCAAAATACTGCGCGTAACATTTTACATAAGTCGTCTCGGTGAGTGAAGTCGAAATTAACGCGACTTTAAAATGGTTGCAAGTGCACGAAAAGTCACTGGGAGTGATTAAAGATGTATTTTTGTGAAATTCGCGTAACTTTAACTAAGTTCTGTGTATTATTTTTTTTGTTACTGTTGCTAACGCACGCGGGGATGTTAGATCTAAAACAAGGCATCGTCTCGAGCTCTTGTTCCTTTATCCCATTTTAACCTCCCGAAAAACGACGTTTGACCAAAAAAGTAGCTTTACACAAAAAAAAGAAAGAGGCACAAGTTCTCGGTGCGTAACGGGAGGATTTTTTTTTTTTTTTTTAGTAAAGACGCAGACATTGTGCAGGCGTAAAAGTGGATTTTTGCCTGTTAGCAAGTTGATTTACAAAGCGTAATTTGTAGGTAGATGCGATTAGCTTGACTAATTCTTTTGTTGGACGCACATTAGGCATTGTGTAGTGCATTGTTTTCGTGATAAGCCTCGCCACTTTCATCTGTGATGCGCGCAAAAATACGCACCCACGGTCTTTAACACGGTATTTTCAACCTTATACTTTCACCACCTTTTTTACTACAATGTTTACTACAAGCCGTATAGTTGTCCTAACATCACCTCCAGTGTCTACAAGCTCAGAAAGTAGCATAGCAAGTGTGGCATGCAACGTTGTAGTCCTCTGTGTGTGTGTGTGTGCGTGTGTGCGCGTGCAACAACGCGTGTTGCCAAATTGTGTTCCGCAAAAGATAAATAAGTTACCGGTTTAGATCCTGCGTTTTAAAGAATGCGAGTTTTGGGACATGTTATCGCTTTTTAAGGGTCTGGTGTCGGGGTTTTATTTTTTTTTATTTTTTGGAGATTGGCAGAGGATTCAAGATGAAATCCATGATGGCACTTTTTCCTACCGTCCTCTCCCTCTGCTCGCTCACTCGTCTTTTCCCCTCCCTTAATCTTTTGTATAGAAAATTTAAGAACAAAATGGAGCAGGGGAGAGAGCGATAGATAGGCTGACATGACACGCACACGCCACCCCCGACTTCTCCAAAGTACATCCCACTGTTTATGATTTTAATCGCATTTTTTGGAAGCGGGATTGTGCACGGACACCATCTGCGGGCAGGGTTAATCTCATTTTAGTGGGGGTGTTTATTAGAGCATTGTTTGTTGATGGTTATTTATTTCATTAATGTGCCTCTAATTGAGATGGCCGCGAGAGAGAAGAGGGGAAAAGAGCGACTGAAAATGGTTGCACGTTATTGACGCACATCATAGGGGCGAGGAGGAAATTCCTCTTGAGATAAGGCGCAGACGTGTCATCTGGGTTGACCAAAGACACTCCCGTTGCCTTTTCTATAACCAATGGAATATGTTTAGGGATCCTGAAATGCCCTATTTTTATATCCACTCAAAATGTCACACTTTTCAGAGCGTGTGCATGGTGGAAGTAGGTTGACATTGCTGGCTTGTCCTATAATCAGGGATGTTGTGGAGGGTCGTCAAAGTCTGTTTATCAATTTTTCAAGCTTTTCATCTGATCATCCTTGTATCATTTTAGAAATTCAGTCATAGGGTGATGCATGTTGAAAGTGTAGAGTCAGAAAAAAAAGTAAAACAGCTACATTTTTAGGGGGAAAAATTGTGCCCTTTTCTTTATTGGAGTTAATAATCACTCCACATAATCATACTTAAAAAAAAAAAAAAAAAAAAAAAAATGCTGGAAAAGTGTCCCCCCCCCCCCTCCATACTTTTTTGACACAACGTGACAAGTCCCTGCAAATAGTCATCAGAAACCTACTGTACTAATGAACATGAAACTGTGGCCCCCATGTGAAAAGGGTTCTAATGGTTCTGCTTCATTCAGACCACTCTCTGCTTGTTATGTTCAAGTATTATCCTCCTCCTGCTCCGCCACCATCAACGCCTCCTCCTCCCCATCTTTGTACATACTGTACTGTACTTGAGGGGCACGCACACCCCATCCAGGTGGCTCTTGGGGTAGGGACTGTATACGAGGGAGAAAGAGACCGAAGCACAGAGGGAGAGAGAAAGGGAGAGGAGTGTAGCACCAATCAAGGCTTCTGATTGATATAATTGGGTCATTAGTGCGCTGCGGGAGAGGCACCTGCTTGCCCTCAGTTAGGGAGAATCTACTGCATTGTGACATTTTGAGACTGTTGAGAGTTCTGCTGGCTGCTCGGGATTAGTGTGTATTTAGAGCATTAGGGTCTTACTTAAATAGTACTCCACTTGTGCCACTTGTATCAAGTTTGCAGACCAGAGTTTTGCAAAATAACAGGACATGTGCAGGATATAGTGCACTTTTTCTTTTCTTTTTTTTTTTTATCCTTATCATATTGTAGCGTTTCGGTGAGCGAAGCAGTCTAAGCACCAGCAGGAAGAAATAAATAGAAGTTCCATAGTAGAAAGGTTGAAGGTTCACAGCCTTTGACCAAAAAAAAGTAAAATACTGTCACAGCTTGAATACACACTATGAAGGTGCCCTTGTGTAAAGTGCGTATCAGACCAAAGGGGGGGTTATTTAAGTGCGGACCCTCTTCTTTATATATATGTATACTCTATATTTGTGAGCTGAAATGAATGTGTGCACGAAACGAGGTATTGCTGAAAGAGAACACATGCTCGGCAAATTTCCCTATGGTGAATGCACAATCAAGCGTGCTATTTTTTGTCTATAATAAGACTCTTTTATGGTTTTCGCATGTCTGATATGTGATACACATATTCCACAAGGAGGTCACAGTGTGAGGTCAGCTTCCCTGGAGCTTTTGATTAGTCAGTGTCTTCCTCAAGGACGAGGATGGTTATTGCTGATGAGGGGTTTAATATATCGTATGATGCTGAAAGTGCATCAGGATGTTCAGTGTATGATTGACAGTTTTCAGAACAGATTTGGATTTTTTTTTTTTAAGTAGGGGTTTGTTTCACCTGTGGGATGCATGAATCTGACTTTTTTTTTTTTTTTTTACTGTGCTTCTTAACCCCTTCAGGTGCTCCCCGAATGTGCATGGATAAGCCTTTTAGGGAGAACAAATTCAGTGATTTTCTTATGACATTTGCGTTCTCTAAACCGATTCTTCTTCAATTCTGTAATCCTGTATCAGACAAGTCAGTGGAGCTTCTCAGAGCCTCCACTCATTGGTTTAGACACAGCGCGGCCTGTATGACTCGGAGCCAGAGCCTCGTTCATCTGCTGAGATGCTGTGATGTTTCCAACGTTCAGATTCGCTCGCTCAGATCTGGCACGGCTGTGTCTCTCCCAGTTCGGTACTCCGCAACTGTGGGGAAGTGTCGGCGCGTGTTCTCCGCTGGAGGAGGAATTCATTCAAGAGCAGAAGCAACAGCTTGAGAGGAGATGGAGAGTAGAGGGAGAGGTACAGAAGGAAAAGGGGAGTTGGATGTGCCATAGTAGAGCTGATTATATAGACTGATGGGAAAGGGAACGTCTTTGATTTTTACCACAGAGGCCAACGGCACAATTTAGAAAGTTAAAGAGATGTGACAAGAGTGAGATCGTAACTTTTCTCTGTCTGATCACAATATATCTAAGGTCAGCTACTGTAGGTAGTCGTGTAATTGCTTGTAATTGTACTTTTTGAGGGAGTATCAGAACCAGCTGATGATCAAATGCTATCAGTCTATCAAAAATGTACAAAAATGTGTGTTTTCTCTTCAATGAATGCACCAGTTCTGTCTTTACATTGAATGGTGGAAACATAGTGGGAGACTTATCTCTTATCATTGTCAGAACTGAGGATGAGGAAGGGAGGGTAGACGATGAGGAAGACAAAGTTGAGGCGAAGCAGGGAGTGAGGCAGGGGGTTCAGGGAAAGGTGAAGTAAAGGAAATGAAGACTGTCTGTGGGGAAGTTCGCCACGTGACCACGCGATAAAAACCACAGGGCCAAATTACACTGTACCACACAGAGCGCGGACACCCCCCCCCTTTCCCCTCTAGATAGCTCGTCCTGTCTTTCATAGACATTTTTGTGGTCATTCTTTCATACACCCACTTGTCCCCAAAGGACACCTCACCTCATACATTTCATCACATGAGAGTTCAAGTAATAGAGTGAAGAAAGATACAGACTTCACAGAAGTGCACATACAGCCTCCAGACACGCTTTATGTTTTACAGATGCTTATTTTTGGCTAATGTATCTACCATATAGTGTAAAAGTGCAAAAAATGTATAATGTTTTTGCACTGGTCTGTGTAGTAGTGGTTCCTAGCCTTGGCTTCAGGACAGTACAAGGAGCCATTAGATAAATCAGAGGGATCATGAGCTGTAACACATTGAACTGGAACAGTTTAAGAAGGACATAACACATTTATTGTGCTCAAACACATAATTATTCAAATGCTAATAGAGGGTTGCAGGTCTGCAACACTTGGCTATCAGGGGTGAAAAGCCAAAAAGTTAAGTACAAGTGCTACAGGCAGTACATGCTCTAAATATAGAGCCTTATATAGCTCATATACAGTTTCTGTGCAATTATATTGTAAAAAGGAACAGATAGTACTGTGTGCCCACACACAAACACGCTGTTAAAACACTAAGTGAAAGGTTTTCACACCCTCACATTTACAATAATGATGTGTATCATCCAGGCATGTACAAACCTGCGCTAACTGCTTTCACAATAAAGCTGTACCATTCAGTGGATATTTACAAAATGACATCAAAACCCCATAAAAATAAACTTGTCTGAACATATTGTGCTTCTACTCCCCTGGCAACAATTTATCAGAGATGTGTTGTATGACTCAGCAACCCTCCCTTTTCTCAGCACACACCTTGTGACACAAGTGCAGGAGTAGTTAGGAGTATTTTTACAAAGTTTTTACACTTTTCATGTGAGAGGAGGATGGTGCAAAACCACCTTGTACTCAAGGTTACTGAGTATGTAAACTCTGTTTCTCAGTAAAGTTACATTGCAGTTCCTGTAATGACAACATCACTGCAATGATTAACACAATATTGTGCTGATACATGGCTATTACTACTCTTGCTAAATCACTGCATACAGCGCACATTTCAGGATCAGACAAAAAGCATCAAAACCTTGGCAAATATTGTCTATAAAGCTACAAGAAATAACAGTTTAATGTATTTTCTCCATTCTTTTTTTTGATCTAGTGTCAGCATGCATGTCACGGAAAGACTGAATGTCTGATTCAGGTGAATCACATATGCACCTGGCATTAAAAATGTATGTCTACGATGTATTTCTTCTTCCACTGCAAAACTGTCACATGCGTCACATCTTCAGTCACATACCTTTAAAAATGACAGTTGAGTCAATAGTGTGTTTTTATACACACGTACTGAAATGTGGTGTTTGTGAGTCAGTTGTAGAAGCTGATAAAGGAGACACTACATTCAGAGGTGTTTTAGGTGAGTGGTTCTTCAGACATTTCTTGGTTCATTTACACCTGGGTTTCATGCGCTTCTGCTCCACCTGATTCCAATCTGATTTCTGTCCCTCTGTCGCCCCAACCCCCTTTCCCTGTATCCTTTGCTGCACCTTATCTCCCTCTTTCCATCTATCCAAATTTTCTTTATTGGCGTGACAGGGCTGGTGGTTGGCGACAGCCACCGTCACGGTGGAACAATGCATTGTGATGGTGATATTCATATGATAATGCCATCAGACTTAACACTGCTGCAGATACATTTAGATAGCCGGTCTTTTTTCCTCCTTTCCCCTTCTGTATCTCTCCTTGTCTGACCATACGTATGGATTTCTGTGTGTTGACTTATCAAATGATTTTTAATGTGTTCTCTCTTTATGTTATGTCCCAACCTGCCACTTCACCACTCTGATTTTTCCTCCTTTTCTCTGTTCCAGCATGTCTTTCTCTTTTCCCCCTCTATCTTTTCTTCTCCCCTTTTCCCCTTAACACCATGTTGGCAATCACATTAAATCATTTTCATTCACATAGCTTCTGACAGTGTTTTTTTTTTTTTTTTTTTTTAATGCTGCCCAGTTTGTAACTGCACTGTATGATTCTCTGTCTCTCTCTTTCCTTTCTCTCTGTCTGCCTCCTTTCTCATTTTTGCTCTTCGCCATGTTGGCAGGGCCCAATCTACCAGCTGATATCAGCATTCCCTGGCACTCTGCCAACTGGCAACACTGCAGGAGAGAAAGAAAGAGAGAGGGAGAGAATGAAAGAAAATTAGTGAATAATAGACGGAGGGAGGGAGGGAGAGAATGAGAGGGGGATGGGAGGAGTATGAATCAGAAAGAAAGACAGAGAGGAAAGAAAGACAGGGAGAGAAATAACAATAATGGTGGATTAAGAAAGGACTCTCTGTGCATGTGTACGTCTATGGTTGTGTGTGTCTGTGTGTGCATGTGATTGATATGGTGTGATATCCCTGTGAGTCATAGCTGAGCTAAAATGTCAAATGGCTACATGAGAATCTCTTTGTCATCCAGGCTCACTGACACACACACACACATGCACACAAATCTAGCAGATCATATAAACACATATGTGACCATACAGCCGCACCAACACAAATATGGGTGACACACCTGCGAACACAGATGTTCCATTGTTTTGCCTCAATGATTGATGACCTTTTGTTTTGTTGTGGGTGCCTCTGCTGCTTCTCAACTCTACCAAATGACGGACAAAAACAGCCAATGTGCATAAATCCAGTCGAACTGATGCAAACTGCTGCGCACTCAAAATATTTGGGTGTGGGAGCATGCTTACCCAAATGCGTGAATGTTCAATATGCTTTATATCACACTTTAGTGCTGACGTTGTTATCTGGCGTGACAGTTTCAATACTACAGTAAATACAAATGAAGGGGAGACACAAACCTCAGTCATACATTACTTCAACAAGTAACGAGTAAGCACTGTACGAGTTAGACACCACACCCATGCAATAAATACATTTAACAGATTTTAATACTGCATGAGCATGTGTTTGTGCATCTGCGTATAGAGTCCTGATTTAAGCTAAAAGCTGCTACTGTATGAGTGTACAGGAAGGGTGTGTGGGGAAGTCAAAACATCGCGCGCCCATCCTGTTTGGGACAGTCTATGTCCTGTAGTGGTGCCCTTAACTTCTAAACACACACTCACACACACACACACACACACACACACACACACACACACACACACACACACACACACAGATTTACACGCATGCACATTCACACTGCAGCTAATCATCCCATATGTGCTAGCAGTATGCTGAAATGCATTGTGAACACACGCAGGAGGCAGAACAGGTGCGCACCTGTTACACATTCAAACACATGATGCTTACACCTACACAGACTAAATGGAGATGAAATAAAGATCTGCTTTGTACTAAGCTTTTACACGCATTCAAGCATATTCAAATGATGCTGTGATGACCATGCATTTGATTCTCTGCTATTAGCATTGACGATGGAATACATTGAGGATTTCTCAGTGCTAATTGGTTTTTTGCCCTGTTTGATAAAAGCCTGCTACCTGCAGTTCAGCGACAGTAACACAACCAGTTCATCTCAAGGTTTTAGCGGGACAATTGTTTCAATAAAGTGCAAGTAATGATGAGCTTTCTTTTATAGACAAAATCAAGAAATTGTTAGAATATGCATAACCCCTATTTAATTTTTCTCCTGTCTTTTTACATTTTCCCCAGAAGATTAAAGGAGGTGGCTGCCGAAGTGTGTCCCCCCTCAGCAACGACACTAAAGAATGGCATAGCATCACACACACAGCTGGTAATTATTCATTGTTCATATACAGACAGCATTCAGTCATGTAAATAACATACTAATGCAGTTTCATCATTCTACTGTGGCTGCTTTCCAAATCTGGTCAAGGTCATTTCACTGTTAAGATAATTATGCACAACATGCAAATTTAACCTTTCCTCTGGATTTTTAAAGTTTCAACTCAAAGTCCTAATCTAACTTCTCTGTATGTTTCTTTCCTTGTCTCTGTAATGACAGAGGATGGATTCTCCACCGGAGTGTGTGTTGTCTCTTTCTTGTGAGCAGCCCCAGTCTCCCCCAACACTGCCTTCTCTGGACCACAGTCCCCAGGCTTCTTCTCCTCACACCCAGCTCTCACTACCTGACAGCCCCATTGCCCTTCCCATTCACAGCCCAGAACCTTCCCCTCAGAGCCCAGACACTACGCCTTATTTCCCCCTCTCTCCCTTTCCCCTCCTCCAGGACACTAACACCAATTATCATGGTGTTGATGAAGACGATGATGAAGATGAAGAGCTGGATGGAGTTCCTTCATCCCCAACTCCAGCTGTTGCTCTGTTTCCAGGAGGAGGGGGACCAGAAGCTGGATGTAGCCCTGGTTTGGACTCCTCTCCTCCAGCCACCCCATCGGCACCACTCCTTGGGTTTGGGGCGCTGGAACTGGCCCTTTCCTCGGGGCAGAGTGGAAACTGCAATGATGAGCTGGATCTCCAGCTGTTTCAGAAGGATACCGTTACCAGAGCGATGCCTGGAGTTGGAGGGGCTTCCTCAGGCCCTGCGCTCAGATTTCCCTGCCATGTGTGTGGAAAGAGATTCAGATTCCAAAGTATTTTGTCTCTCCATGCCCGAGCTCACAGTCTGGACCGAGATCGCCGAGCTTCAGCCCTCTACCGGACTGGATTGCCCTCAACACCTATAAAGCAACACCTCAAGGTCCAGCAGAACCACAAGGATTTAATCCAGAACCATAGAAGTCAATCAAACCAGCGTTTACTGCCAGCGACTCTCATCCAGCATCTGACAGAGGAGGACGATGTTGATGGTGAGATGAAAGGACTAGATGACAGCTTACAGGCAGACCAGAACACAAACTTTTTACTGGATGATAGCACACCATTGACCCCTCCACTTACTGAAGACCCCATTTCTGTGACTTCTCCCTATTCTTCTAATCCTTCTACAATTGGAGAGGCTGCTTCTACACCAATAGCACCTACATTCCGCTGCCATGCCTGTAAAGGAAAATTCCGAACAGCTTCAGAGTTGGCCCGTCATGTCCGCATTCTTCACAATCCGTATAAATGCACTCTTTGTGCTTTCTCTGCCAGCCAAGAGGAAAGCCTGGCATCTCATTTGCAGGAGTGCCACCCTTCCCCCGATGTACCCACTCTGCCACCAGCCTTCATTTCCAGGCCTATCATTGCAACCCCTGACACTCCTGTACCCACACCGAGTCATACCCCAGCTCCGACTCCTAATACCACACAAACGGCGTCAGGTGCAACAGCGGCCGCAGCCTCCTCACTGCCAGCATTTCGATGTGACACTTGTGGACAGCGGTTTACCCAGTCTTGGTTCCTGAAGGGACACATGCGAAAACACAAGGACTCCTTAGACCACAAGTGCCAGGTATGCGGCCGTGGTTTCAAGGAGCCTTGGTTCCTCAAAAACCACATGAAAGTACATCTCAATAAGCTTGGGCTGAAAGCTGGGCTTGGAAACCTTGGGGGACCAGCAGGTGCTGAGCAGCCAGCCAAAGGCTCTGCAACTAATCAGTCCCTCAATGCTCTGTACTCCAGCCTGCTTCTAGCTCAGCGAGGAGGTGGCAGAGGACAGGGAAGATCAGAGAGGGATACTGGGGGCAGAATTGGGATTGGCTCGAGCAAATCAGCTATCCTGGGATACCTGGGGTTGCCTAGCGATGGCAGTGGGGGCAGCTGTATGGAGAGACTTCAGGCAGTAGCTCAGGTGGCAGAAATGGGAAATGGTGGCAGTAGCAGTGTTAGCGCTTCAGGAGGAGGGGACCCAGGGAGAGGAGGGGGAGCCACTAGAGGAGGGAGCACAGGGGAAACAGCAGCACTGGTATCTGAAGGAGGAGAACAGGTGACCTGGTGGCAGCTTGTGGCCCGGAGCCTGGCAGTTGCCCAGCAGCAGCAGCAGCAGCAGCAGCAGAGGCCCCAACAGCAGGGTCAGCGAGGCCAGGGTCGGAACTCTGTGATCACAGAGGCCGACCAAGTCAGAGCCTACCTTGGAGGCCTTGATCCAAGAGAAGAAACAGGGGGTGCAGGAGGACCATGGGAATGCCCAGACTGTGGAAAGCTATTCCGAAGCCTTCAGCAAGTTGTGGTTCATGCTCGTGTTCACACTCAGCGGCCTCAAAAAGGAGGTGGCAGCAGAGAGGAGGGGAGTGGCAGCCGTAGAGGAGCAGGGCTTGGTAGAGGTGGCAGTGGTGAAGTGAGACAAGAATCTCAGCTTCACAGTAGTGGATCGCAACAAACAGGAGAAGCGAGACACGAATCAAAACTGCACAGTGGTGGATCCCAACAAGCAGGAGCACCAACAGGGTTTCACTCTGTCATCTCAAGCTTCAAAGGTACAATTATATGAACTTTTTTTTTGTCTTGTCTTTTGGGTTAGGTGGTGTTTTGCTGCTGAGACGTACTAGTATTATGACAGGAGTATATTATTTTCATATTGGTGTTTTGTTGTAAATACAAGGTTTCATGGGGTCACGCACACCAGCTGTTATCCTTCCATTTTTTCTTCCACTTGTAGGAGAAAATGGTTTGACAGCAGTCTCCTCCATACCTTCAGTTCCCACCAGGGAGCGTGTGCGTGGTAGAGGGATAAAAGACTGCCCCTATTGCGGTAAAGCCTTCCGCTCTTCACACCATCTTAAAGTGCACCTGAGAGTTCACACAGGTGAGAATTTGCTGTGAGTTCAACAAACCACAGTTACTTTTTTTTTTACCTTTATGAGTCCCTGGAAATGTTGCGTTTCACTTTTGCAGCATTACCATTTTCTTTTTTACTCATTTACTCCAGAGAGGTGGCCAGTGCTAAACATAGCCATCTACTTCAGGCAACCGAGCAGCTCCACTGGAGCAACGCTTGTTTAAGTGCCTTGCTCAAAGGTATATTAACAGCAATTAGGTGTGTTCACTTTCCAAAATTTGACATTTTTATATCCACGACCATTGTCAGAAATCATTAGCCTTTTCTTTGCCCATCCCTCCAAGAGAAAATTATCATGTATTGGCAGCTTTTCAAATCAAGTATAAAGTAATGCTGTCCAATTATAGAGACAGACCAGTGAAAAAAAACAAGAGCAGAAGGCAAAAGTTACTTTAAACTATCTGTTTTGTGACAAATAGGACTTAGTTTCAGACAGGCAACAGCAATCAGACTACATTTCTTAGTTAAAGATGTGTATTGTGCATCCATCGCTATATCTTATTGGAAAGAGTCATTACAATTTTAGTAGTTTTCCTTCAGTCGATGTCTTTAGCCATGATTCAGACCCCCTCCACCAGGTTTTCTTGAGCCACCAGTAAGTAGAACATGTCCTTCAAGCAAATACTGCCATCATGAGCATCAGGACTCATCTATTGTTGATGTGACCTGCCTCATCACAGCTGTTTTATTCATAAAGCCTATAGCTCCTTTTCATCTCCACTACTACTTGCCTCTTGTCATAGTGATTACTACCTAGTCAGTAATTCAGTGAAGGCATCAAATTATAAAAATACTCTCTTGACATCCTCTTGAGAATATCCTCATCTCTTGGGAATTTTTGTCATTTTTTCCCCCTGCATCAAATTGAAATTGTTTACACTTTTCTTTTGAATGTGCATATGCATTTATTCATAGTTTAATAGCGCATTTTTTGTTATTAATCTAAATACGTGTGGCATTATCTGGTATTGATTCTCCAGCTCAGTGCCTCTGCTTTAGTTTTCATAGCAATGAGATTTTTAATCAGTGATGGAATACTGCCATCTCCCTTTCAACAGTTTAACTACAGCTCATCTTCAGCACCATTAAAAGGACAAGAGCAGTTATTGTTGTATACAGTTTACAGCAACTTCAGACCACTGTTTCTCAATGTGTTTCAGATTTTTTCATTTGAATGAATAATCTTGTATTAGTCAAAATGTGTTAACACCTGTGAAGCTCACCAGGGATGTGTAATTTGACAGTGAACACAATGTCAACATTACTCGGTCAAACTTTGCTCTTGATCAAGGTTTTCTGGACAACCCTTCAGTTTATGTGATTTTTTAAAAATGTAGTTGTTTCACTGAGACAGTTTTGGGGCACGATAGAGATCAACTGAATGAAAGTGTTTCACAGTCTTCTTACAAGATTTTTCCATTTATGTGATGAATGATACAATTTCAGCTGGTACTTGTTTACAAACTCAGATAACTCAGGTCCTATTTTCTTATTCTCTCTAGGTGAGAGACCCTACAAATGTCCCCACTGTGACTACGCAGGGACTCAATCTGGTTCCCTGAAGTACCACCTCCAGCGGCACCACAGGGAGCAACGTAACGCCCTCTCGGCTTCCTCCAACCCCTCCTCTACCGGTCTAACCTCCTCTATCAACAGTCTGACCTCTGGAACCTCTGGCCTGGCCAAACAGCGGCGATCTCAACAAAACCACTGCCCAGTCACCCGAGGCCCAACAGACACCTCCACCTCGAGGCCCAACCAGCAGTCTTGGCTGCTGGGGCTTCCTGACCAACGGGAGCATCGGAAGGCTTTGGCAGCTCTGAGGGATGTGGATTTAGAAACACAGTATAGATATCTTTCTGGGGTGATGGGGGCACTTTACCAAGGGGGGATGGAAGGAGGTTGGATCAGGGAGTCTCCACCACCAAAAACCCAGAAAGTGTCTCGCCGTAAGCCTCTTACTACAAGCCGAATGGTTCAGCCCACAAATGACAAGGAAGGGCCTGCATCTTCAACCCAAGAGGGTGGGTTTGAACCTCTGGACCTGTCTCGTCGTCCCTCCCCTGGTCTTGGAGGGATGGAAGAGGATGGACTCATCAGTATAGGGGATGGAGGAGGCATTGGTGGTGCTGAAGGAGGTGGTGACAGTACAACAGGGGTCACACTAAGCCAATGTTTGTTCTGCCCTTTCCGTACCTCTTCAGCAGAGCTGATGGCCATGCATCTCCAGGTCAACCACACCAGTAAATCAAGGCGTAAAAGAGGCTCTTCAGCTGCACTGGATGATGATGGAGCTCCAAAAACCACCAAGTCCCACACGACACACTCTGACTCTCTTCGAATGTGGAGGCTTGTGAGCGAGACAGAGTCCCAAGCACCACAAAGTGAGTGGTCCTCAACCCAGGCTCCGAACCAAAACGGAATCTCTGAGGATGAACAGGAACATCTGGATGATGACCTTGACCACCAAGACTCCAGCTCGGCCTCGGGATCCAAGAATGTAGCAGACAGTCTGGCACTAAAGGAGAAGACGGAGGGTGAGGAGGAAGACCAAGAGGAGGAATTAGAGGAGAATTTAGAGGACAGTAGTGAGGAGGACTCGCCAAGGCAGGACCAGGATTTGGGGATGTCACTCACCCTTTCACCAGCCCTGACCTCCATCCATCTGACTGAAGAGGAGGAGAGAGTCTTAACAGATTAAAATCATACTGAATGACACCCTTTACAGAGTGGTACAGCGATGCTTAATGGATTAAACAAAAGGGGGTGGAAAGTTTTGAGAAGAGAAGGAGTATTGAAAATTAAATCACCTTTGGCTCCTCTATATTTGGACTGGATTCTTGACTGTTCGTGGGGTTTGTGAAAAGGCCAACTGTTAACGTATGTTTCCTCCAACGTTCTTCATTTACTTAAGTTCTGACAGTATGGTCGACCACAAAATACTTCCTGTAGAAAAGAGCGTGGATTCATCTTTTCAGGATTTTCTAGGCCACTTTTTGTATCTGTTTTTTCTGATCAACTTCATCCCACTAAGACGGATTTTTAAGATTGCTCCTGTTTGAAGAAAAGATAGAAACATGCAGGATCTGAATTATCTCTCCAGAGTTTTGCATTTATGGTGACGTGGGTACATACTGACCAAGGTGAAGTCAGGGATGCTCTCCTGACTCTCCTGACTGACTGAAACCTCAAACTTTCTCCTCAAAACACGGACACCGAGGAAAGTAAAGTCAAGAAAAGTGTCGAGCTGTCAAACACATCTAAGCTATTTGATGTTAATTTAAAGCATGAGGAAAACTTATGCTTCTGTTGATAATTCCCTCAACTATGAATCACTGCCTTGTGTGTCTGAAGATTGTCTCAAGGTTAAAATGAAAGAAAAGTATGGGGTTTTTTTGTTATGTTTTTTAATTAGAGCTTGTTCATATGTTGTCAGTGGAGTCTCTGATATTGCTAAGTACAGAGGCTCTGCTAGCTCATTCATTTTATCTGAATATACAGTTTAAAACAATTTAAGTACAGTATATTTGTTAAAAGTGGTTCTTAGGTTTTGTGAATAGTAGTAGCTTGACACAGATGGCAGCAATTTGTGGCTCATCTTGAAGAGAAACCTGAAAACAAAAAAGCTGATGAAATACATTATGTATTACATGATATTACAAAAAAAAAAGGTCAAGACTGATGATAAAACTTAAGTGTTTACAATGGTCCAGAATGCGGGTTGGGTTGCCGAGGCAGCTCACAGTCATCACTTAGATACGTGGAAGAGAACAAAACAGAGAGCGGAAGTCTTTGGAGGCTGTAGGGACATTGTTCGAGCCCCCGAACACAATCAACTGACACCTTTTTAAGAGACTGAAACTTAGAACTGTGTCAAAAAAAAAGGAAGCGGTTCATTTTTCTCCATTGGAGAGAAGACACAAGGTAAAGAACGATAAGAAAGCAGTATCCCTGAGAAACAAACTGTACTCTTAGGGTATGTTGTCTTTTAGAAGAGTAGATTCCCTCCCTTCTTCTTTTTGTATAAGAAAAGAAAAGACAATGGTAGGAGTACTTATTAAAACACTAACAAATGCATAGACATCCCAGTAGAATATGTGTAGCTTTTGTAAAGACAAGAAAGAAAGAAAAAAAGCAGACTTTTGTTTATTTTCATTTCAAGATGCTTACAGAAAAGGTTATCAATATAGGTAATATTGATTATAATGTTTGTGAGCTAAGACTAGTCGGAATGTCTATTCAGAGCACTGTGCAAGGTTTGCGTTCCCAAAGTAGTTGTTTTTATTTTGACTTTATCGATAGACCAAACGTTTTCAATGGAAGTTGTCACTTTCTGTTGTTGTTTAAGTGTAAAACTGTGGTTTCAATAGATTTACCCCATCAATTAGGAAGATTGTTGGTCAGTGTGTCGAGCATCCAACCGTTGAACTGGTTGTAAAAGAAAGTTCAAACTTTTTGTGTCTACTGCCACGTAAAAAAAAAAAATCTCTGATGATAAATTATTGAGTTTTAAAGGTATATTTAGCAAAAAAAAAAAAAAAGACTTTAAATGTGAGGCATTAATGTCCCTTAACACTGATTAACCACTATTATTTACCTACCTAGACTACTTTGATGGGGTATTCATTGATTGCAACCACACTTTAATGTGCATTAATGTGTTTAAGTTCTTTTTAGAGCACCTTATGAGTTTCGTAGTGAAAGTCCCTTAGTGGTGTCTCCTTAACAACTACTGTCAATGCCACCGTGCCTTCTGTTTCAAGCACTTCCTGGTGTATTTTGTAAAACTCACCAAATGCACTTAGCCTATATCTACACACTCTTTCTCCCACTCTTTCTGCCCTCCACTTTTACGTTTCCCTTCTTCATCACCCCAGCCCATACCTCCCATCAGTCCTTTTTTTCTTATGTTTTTACCTCTATCTCGACAGGAAGACGTTTTTTCTGGATTTCTCTCCTGCCATTTAGAACCAATCGGCCTTAAACAAGGTCACTAGGCCTTTTTTAAATTCTAGCATGGCTAGAAACTTTAAGTGATAAACTACCTAACCCTTAGCAAGTAAAAAATCATCATAGATGTAGGGTTAGAATACTTTTGGTCTTAATACTAACCCTTGGTAAACCAAAGCCCAAGTCTAAGACTAATGAATATTATATTTAAATTCATGAGGTGCCAAAACTTGTCCGAGGTGACACTAAAGCTAATATCAACTGAAAAAAAATTCACCTTTACTCTTTTCTTTTCCTCCTGTTTTCTTCCTTTCATCTCTTTCTTCATGCTTGCTTTCCTCCATATCCCTCTCTTGTCCGTAAACTGTCTTCAGCACCACTTGAAGGTGACGTGTACTATCTGGTATTGAGGCCTTTATTAGATTTTTATTTCAGTTTGTGTGGTGTTTGTTCAATGCCGTTGAGATGGAAAAATGCTCCTCTTATAATGATAATTATTATTGTTTTGGCATTATGGTTAAAAAACAAAACAAACGTACAAAAAAAAAGAGAAATGTGTTGTTGAATGTTGTACAGATAGCACTAGAGATGTTGTGTTTTTTTAATGAGAGCACAAACCTGAGCGATGGCCCCTTCCACTCTTCCCAGTGGCAGATGGGAATAAAACGGCCTGCCAATCATTTTAGATGTCAAATGACAAAAATCCCATCAATTATGACAGCTTTTGAAGAAAACAAACCCTTTGAATAAGTAGCATCCCTCCCTGGAGATTGAAATGTAAACAGACGGACTGAAACTGCATGCCCAATTTTGTTTTTGCACAGTTTTTAAAAAGTACTTGATTTAACTGTTTTGGTCTGTTGACGGTAAAGCTGTAATTTGATTTGAGTTCTTTCCTTAACCCTTCGGTATCCGGGTGCGCCTTTTAAGCACACTTTGCACTTCGTGTTAAAAAACTTCATATATTATTTTTCACAATTTAAATAAGGTTAGAATTCAAAAGTTGTTCATTTTTACATGATCTTTTAAATTCTGGCCACCAACTAAAATTTACACTTTGTAAACAAAAGAAAATTACCAGACTAGCATCTGTCTCCCAAGTGTGCCTAAAACACACTATTTCTTCCATTTGATGTGTATGATTAGGGCTGACCTTGATTTACAAAAATAAAATCAAATTAGAGCAGAAAAATAAATCAATATATAATATTTAATAGTTTGATTTATAGGTGTGCATTTTACGCACACTTGGTGACAGATGCTACTATTTTTGAACATTTGACCTAGCACCAAAAATAATAATGCAAATTAACCGATGTTGGAGTTAATCATTGACATATGCCAGGCTGCAAAAATCAAATAATATGTGATCCACTTTTTATGTAGTATATTGAAAAAAATTAATTTTTTGTGTTTTTTGCATCCAAAAAAATGGTTTGTTTACATTACAAACACGGCATTTAAAGGGTTAAAAAATGTGACGATTATTGAGTATTTGGTATTTTTATTTATGGCTTAAGTTGATGAAATAGAAAAAAGGGTAAAACAATTAAAAACAAACTGTATGAAATTTTTTTGACATTATTCCACAAGTGTGCCAAAAAGGCACACTTGGTGCTTAGTAAGGGCCTCGGTGGACAGGATACCGGAGGGTTAAACTAACAAAACTCACATATTGTGAGTGGATGCAGCTTGAAGGTATGATAAATTATGCTTGGTAGCAATGACAAAACAGACTTTTATTCAAAACGCTGAAAAGGTCAAGCTTAAAGTACGAGTTTACAGCTGCACTTTATTTACATATTTGCTTGTTTCAGCAATGTCAAAGAAATAAGATAATATCCAATTCAAGATTGTGCCCTATTTATGCTCACAGCTACAATGGATGAATCATTAAATGCACATTTTTCACATAAAAATGAACATTATTTGGTATTTTGCAACAAATTGTTTTACAAATGAAAAACTCTTTGAAAACATCCATGTGTAAAACCAAACCAAGGTGAGCTACATCAACATCATCCTTCTGTGAATCTGTCAAACTGTGGTCACATTAGGAAAAATACTAAATGACCCCCCTCCAAAAAAAAAAAAAAAAAAAAAAATCCCCTTTTGTATTTGCATCTTGAAATTGCACCTTAAATCTCGATTTCACCAAAACGCTAAAATATCACATTCAAAGGGTTCTCACAATAACTGATCCTCCTTGTACAGCATCTGATTGTCCCAAGGGTGTTATTTATCATAAAATGACAAATCTTTTGAGCGGAGGGCGCCGTGCTGGGTTTGGGCTCTTGTGTAGCTGACTGCCATTGCAGTGAGGGAAAACTGATCTAACATAGTAGTGACTAATATGACTTTGTGGACAGATAAAAAAAAATAAAACACATTAGAAATAAATTAAACAAAAATACCCTGGTCTCTCTTTTCCACGTCTATCTCCTTCACTTGTTTCGGACCTGTGGTAGTAAATGTGTTCCATGTGCTTTTTTTTTTTGTTAGAAGTTGCAGATGCTTCAGAGAATTGTCCCATCAGTTAGAAAAGGGAGCCCTCTTATGGCTTTAAGTGGAATTACAATATTGTATAAAGCAGATGCCATTCTCATCTCATCATCATTTCTGCACAGATGTTACAGAAATGCTTCCTTAAGTACATTATTAGCAATTGTGCAATCATCAGAGTCCACTCAGAATAATCTCACGTGTTATGACTTCATGTAAGTGCATTGTACTGGACTCGAATGTAATTTTAAGGATGTGCAGCATTTTGGGGGACGTTTTGAGCTGTTAAGGTCGTTCCTGCTGTGCGAGCACCATGTTGTTTTACAGTAATTAATCTGAATTCACTGCAGTACTGGAGTCCCAAACAAGGACCAGGTTGGGACACAGTTTATTGATGCAACACCTCCCTCTAGTGGAGACATTTCAAATAATACAAATCATGTTGGAATCACTATGATGACAGTTTAGACCAGGGGTGTCAAACTCATTTTAGTTCAGGGGCCATATTCAGCTAAATTTGATCTGCAGTGGGCCAGACCTGAAAAATAATAACATAATAATATATAAATAATGACAACTCCAAATTTTTGTCTTTGTTTTAGTGTAAAAAAAAACAAACTATGAAAATACTTACTTTTATAAACTACCCCCCCCCCCAAAAAAAAAAGAAAAAACAAAGAATTTAAATGTAAAAACATAAGAAAATTTAGTGCAGTTTTAACAATACTATTCCTCAACTTCTCATTTGTCCATGTGCATTATGGATCAGATCTACAAAGACACTAAACACAGAGGAACAGGCAGAAAAATTGTTAAAATTGTGCTGAATTTTCTTTAGACATTTCAGGTTATTCATATTTTAGTGTTACAGGATAGTTTGTAAATGTAAATATTTTCATAATTTAATGTTATTTTTTGCACTGAAACGAAGAAAAAAATATGTAGTTAATTCTAGATTTTTTTGGCTGAATTCAAGATTTTTTTTATTTAATTGAAGATTTTTTTTTTTTTTTTTTGGCTTATTTCAAGATTTTTTTTTACTTAATTGAAGATTTTTTTTGCTTAATTCAAGATTTTTTTTACTTAATTGAAGATTTTTTTTTTTTTTTTTGGCTTAATTCAAGACTTTTTTTTACTTAATTGAAGATTTTTTTGGGCTTAATTCAAGATTTTTTGCTAAATTTGAGATTTTTTGTTGGCTTAAATGAAGATTTTTTTTTTACTTAATTGAAATTTTTTTTTTATGCTTAATTCAAGATTTTTTATTTTTTTTTTACTTAATTGAAGAATTTTTTTTTTTTTTTTTTTTGCTTAATCCAAATTTTTATTTTTTTTACTTAATTGAAGATTTATTTATTTATTTTTGCTAGATTCAAGATTTTTTTCCTTAATTCAAGCTAATTTTCTTTTGCTTAATTCAATTCAAGACTGTGGAATTTTTGCACTTGGCAAAAACAACCCAGGGGCCGAACTGGACCCTTTGGCGGGCCGCATTTGGCCCCCGGGCCACGTGTTTGACATGTTTGAGTGGACATTTTTGTAACTCCATGAAAAATAGGTTCATAAAAAAAAAAAAAATAATCAACTGCATTGTTTTTTTCACACCTACAGAGGAATAAAATCACTCATGAAAAAAAAATTATTGACTAAGGTTCCCATAATTCATGCATGAAAGGGTTAAATTATTATTTTCTCCTGAAGCAGATTCGCTGCGAGTTCTAAATTTAATATTTAGTCAGCAATCTCCTCTTTGATGGGCATGTTGTAAAGGTGCAAAATAAAAACAAAAAACTGCAAGGTGAACCTTCTTTTGAAAGAAAAAAACAAAAAAAACAACAACAATTTCCTAGTATTGTTTTGCTTAACCCTTTCATGCACAGTGGTCACTACAGTGGACAGCTGTTCTCTTGTATATTTATTATTCATGGATTTTGTTGTTTTAGTTCCATATCAGCCAGCACAGTGGACACTAAAGCATCATCCCATAAACTGTAATTCACACCATTACTGTAACTTTGCTGTTCTAGATAAACCTGATCTGCACAAACATGCTTTAGCGTAAATCAGTTGCTAATTGTTGTTAGACTGTGACAGTTTTCTTAAACAAAAAGTTTTTTTTTTTTTTTTTTGCATATTATCTCCATGAAGTGAGTAACAACTACTATTAGAGTACGCTAAAATGTGAGAAAACTGCATTCAAATTTTTTTATTTCATAATTTTCATACAGTCTATCACTTTCTCATGATGGGTTTTAACCCTTTCATGCACAGTGGTCACTCCAGTGGACAGTTCCTCTACAGCTGCTCTCTTGTATATCCCTTTCATGCACGATTTATGAGAACCTTAATCAAGATTTTTTTTTTTCCTGAGTGTTTTTATTCCTCTTTAGGCACGAAAAAAAAAAAAAAGAAAGAAAAGAAAACATTGCAAATTAATTTTTTTCATCAACCTATTTTTCATGGAGTTACAAAAATGTCCACTCAGCTGGACACCATGCGTTAAATTCTAAAGGCAAAGAAACATGCATTTACTGATATACGGTGTGAAAACTATTAAATAAAAACATTTTAATGCTGCTAATTTGATGTTTTCTCACATTTTATCATACTCTAATACTAGTTATTACTTACTTTATTGAAATAATATGCAAAAAAAAACCCAAAAAACTTTTTGTTTAACCGTTTCATGCATGAAGTATGAGAACCTTAATAAAAAAAAATTTCCTGAGTGTTTTTATTCCTCTTTAGGCATGAAAAAAACAATATGATTGAATTTTTTTTTTTTTTTCTGAAAAATAAATAAAAATATATAAATAAAATAAAAATATTTTTTTTTAAAAATTAAAAAATACATAAAAAAATAATAATGAAAAAAAAAATTCTTGTTAACCTATTTTTCATGAAGTTGCAAAAATGTCCACTCAGCTGGACACCACACGTTTAATTTTTGATGCACAGAAACATGTATTTACTGATAAATTGTGTGAAAACTATGGGGAGGGCTTGTGATTCTGGGGGTTTATGCTCAGGAGAGATCTACATAATGTTACCAATTCATGTCAGAAAAGATATGTAGTGTTTTAAAACTTTAATAAAGATATGTGTTAAAAAAAAAAAAAAAAAAACCAAAACAACCAAAAGAACAACAAAACCCATGAATATACAAGAGAATAGCCGTCCACTGTAGTGACCAGTATGCATGAAAGGGTTAAAAATGCAAAAAAAAAAAAAAAATCCTGTTAATTGCAATCTAATAAAAATTTGCATTTTTTTTTTTTTTTTTTTTTTGCACTCAAACATGTTAGTGCAGATCAGGATTATGTAGAACAGTCAAGTTACAGTAATGGTATGAATGTCAGTGTATGGGATGGTGCATTAGTGTCCACTGTGTTGGCTGATATGGAACTAAAACAACAAAACCCATGAATATACAAGAGAACAGCTGTCCACTGGAGTGACCACTGTTCATGAAAGGGTTAATAATTGTCAAACGTCAATTAACACTTTTTTTTTTCTGTGAAATGCAGGGTTAAATGCTCCAGGGTTCCCCTCCTTATTATGTACCTATTAGCCTACATCCCTGTAGTAGGGCAATGTCTGCTCCCCGGTGACTGGTTGAGACTGAGTGGGCGAGACAGAGAGAGAGAGAGAGAGAGAGAGAGAGAGAGAGAGAGAGAGAGAGAGAAGGGGGGGAGGAGGAGGGGGGGGATCCTGTTGCCCATAAACCGCACTGTTAGAGGCTCTAAAGCTTCCTTCCTTCCATCATCTGTACCAGAGGAGAGCAGAGCATCACTTTATTCTCACACTCCACACCAGCAGCGGTTCATCTGATTTTTTCCACAGTCTGCAAGACGCGCGCGCACTGCACCACTCTACCCACGGGTGAAAATCCTCGGTGCCATCCACGTCTGGACGCGGACACCCACGACTCTCAAGTCCACTTCTTTTTTTTTTTTTTTTTTTTAAATTTTTGCTGCAGAACTCCATCGGTTCACGTTACACCAAGATGAGCGAGGTGAGTACCCGCAGGACCACCGTGTCCACCCAGATCCCGGATCAGTTTTCTTTTCTTTCAGTCCTTTTTACGCGCTGCGCCCTGAACGCACATTTTCTCAGTATCATCTTCCAAAAAACCCGGTGTCGGCATTACGCACCTGTAATGAATTAACCGTGTCATTTCACTCCAGTAAGCATGCGCAGGGACTTAGACCTGCTGGTATCTCCACACACTCGGTCCACGCCGCGCGCATATTTTCCCCGCAACCCGCAGCCAAGGTGCGCGTAAGATTTGAGAACAGAATGTTTTAGCGCAGCGCTCCTCTTGTTTGGCTTTAGTCCCAAGTCTGACTGAAACACTGCAACGAACAGCACTGACACCAACTCACATCGCCAGTGGGCACTGTGAACATCTGGAAGAGCAGGAGTGTTTCCCCAGTGGAGTGTTTTCCGTGGTTCCGAGGATGAGGATGTTCCCGAATGTCCGCAGCAAAAACGCGCATGGTGTAAAACTGGATTTATCTGTCGAGTATTAGTCAAATACACATCAAGACTTGTGCAATGAGGTGTTTTGATGTTCATAATGAAAGTTCTTAAGAAAAATAACATCAATTTTAACAGTAGTTGATCATTTATACATGTGCATCACAACTTATAGATCACAGTGGATCTACAAATACACAAAACATTGACTAACAGGCAGAATATTGGTAAAATTTCACATGCTTAAGACATTTTTCTTCAGGTTATTCACATTTTTTTTTTTGCAAAAGACTAGTCTGTAGACATAAAGATTTGTGTAATTTTACTCTTTCCCCAGTGGAGTGTTTTCCGTGGTTCCGAGGATGAGGATGGGGGTGCTCCCAAATGTCCGCAGCAAAAACGCGCATGATTTTAACGTGTAAAACTGGATTTATCTGTCGAGTATTAGTCAAATACACATCAAGACTTGTGCAATGCAATGCTTTGATGATTATAATGAAAAGCAGCTGTATTTCTGTAGAAAACTCGGATGATATATTGTAGTTTGTATCTTTTTTTCCCAGTAAATACATGATTTTAGTTGTTCTACCCTCATATTTGCAGACTACCAAGCTTAGATAATGCACATATTTTGTTTGTTTGCTTCCTAAGCAGAGGAGGTGGAAAGCCGGGCATGAATCCTGGCCAAACTTGCTGCATATGCATCATTTTTTTTTTTTTTGTCCATGCATAATAAAGTAGCTGTTTTTATGACGGAAACTGGGCTCCAGCCTGCAGGCACCAGTGCGCTAATGAATGAAGCACTAGGAACTAGGCACTAGGCATGTGTGCATGTTCATGTCAGCTGGCAATGGTGTTGGCATAAGGTTTTTTTTTTGTGTGTGTGTTTTTTCAGCAATTCAGATGTTACTTATTTTATTTTATTTTTTATTTAACCCTTTCACGCATGAATTATGAGAACCTTAATTTTTTTCCTGAGTGTTTTTATTCCTCTTTAGGCATAAAAATAATTATTCTATTGATTTTTGTTAGCCTATTTTTATGGAGTTACAAAAATGTCCACTCAGCTGGACACCATGTATTTAGTTTTAGAGCCAAAGAAACATGTATTTACTGAGATGCTGTGTGAAAACTGCAAAATAAAAACAATTTTAATGCTGCTAATCTGATGTTTTCTCACATTTTAACATACCTGTATGGAGATAATATGCAAAAAAAAACCCTGTTTATTACAGTCTGATAACAATTAGCAGTTGTTTTTACTCTCAAACATGTCACTGCAGATCAGGTTTATGTAGAGCAGCAAAGTTACAGTAATGGTATGAATGTCAGTGTATGGGATGATGCATAAGCGTCCACTGTGTTGGCTGATATGGAACTAAAACAACAAAATCCATGAATAATGAATATACAAGAGAACAGCTGTCCACTGTAGTGACCATCGTGCATGAAAGGGTTAATCAAGATTTTTTATCCTGAGTGTTTTTATTCCTCTTTAGGCATAAAAATAATAATTCTGTTGATTTTTGTTAGCCTATTTTTATGGAGTTACAAAAATGTCCACTCACCTAGACACCATGTATTTAGTTTTAGAACCAAAGAAACATGTATTTACTGATATACTGTGTGAAAACTATGAAATAAAAACATTTTAATGGTGCTAATCTGATGTTTTCTCACATTTTAACATACTTGCATGGAGATAATATGCAAAAAAAAAAAAACCTCTGTTTATTACAGTCTGATAACAATTAGCAGTTGTTTTTACTCTCAAACATGTTACTGCAGATCAGGTTTATCTACAACAGCAAAGCGTCCACTGTGTTGGCTGATATGGAACTAAAACAACAAAATCCATGAATAATGAATATACAAGAGAACAGCTGTCCACTGTAGTGATCATCGTGCATGAAAGGGTTAATCAAGATATTTTTCCTGAGTGTTTTTATTCCTATTTAACCACGAAAAACAAACAATGCGATTGAATTTTTTATTTTTTTTATTTTTTATGAATCTATTTTTCACAGAGTTACAAAAATGTCCACTCAGCTAGACAGCATGCATTTGATTTTTGAAGCAAAGAAACATATTTAAAACCCATCATCAGAAAGTGATATACTGTGTGAAAACTATGAAATATATATAGAGAGATATTTTTTTAATGCAGCTAATCTCATGTTTGCACACATTTTATCATATTCTAATACTAGTTATGGAGATAATACAAAAAAAAAAAATGTTTGAGAAAATTAGCAGTTGATTTACACTCAAACATGTTCGTGCAGATCAGGTTTATCAAGAACAGCAAAGTTACAGTCATGGTCTGAACGTCAGTGTAGATCAGGGGTGTTAAACTCATGTTAGTTCAGGGGCCACATACAACCCAATATGACCTGCAGTGGGCCGGATGATTAAAATAATAACACAATAATACAAAAATAATATCAATTCCAAAATTTGTATGTCTAATTTATATGTTTTAGAGTGAAAAAAAATAAAATTATATTATCAAAATTTTTACATCCTTTAAAAAAATGTGGAAAAACATGAACAACCATGACCCAAATGAAATGTATTAAGAAAAAAAAGTGCAATTTTAGCAATTTATGCCATTATTTGTCCTCAGCTTCTCATTTTCACATGTTCATTACAATTTACAGATCACAGTGGATCTACAAATGCACAAAACATTTAATAAAAGACAGAAAAATAGTACAGTTACTCTTAATTCTCTTAAGACATTTCAGGTTGTTCATATTTGTTCAGGTTTTTTGCATTTTTTGTAAAAGGCTAGTTTGTAAATGTTAACATTTTTGTGTAATTTTACTTTTTTTTTTACGCTAAAACAAAGAGAAAAATTTGTGGTTTTCATTATTTATACTTTATTATGATAGTATTTTACTGGTCTGACCCACTTTAGATGGAATTGACCTAAAATTATTTTGGCATCCTTGACTGTTAATATCTTCAGTGTAATTTTTGTGTTTCACTAATTCATCCCGCAGGCCGGACTGGACCCATTGGCAGGCCGGTTTTGGCCCCCGGGCCGCATGTTTGACACCCCTGGTGTAGATGATACATGAGCGTCCATTGTGTTGGATGATATCCTCCTGAGACCCAAGAAACTGAACATTTTTATTTTTTTTATTTTTATTTTTTTATTTTTTTTTTTTTTTTTACATTAAACAGTCATCTTGATTGAAAACTGCATAATGCAACAGTTTTTTCAGATACATTTTTAAAATTATTTTCATTTATTTATTTTTTAATGGAATGTCCTTCACAATGAACAACATTTTTTTTAGTGAAACTGTCAAACTTTCATCCCCTACAGAGGACAAAAATGTATTGCTGGGTCTCAGGAGGACATGGAACTAAAACAACTAAACTCATGAATATACAAGAGAACAGCTGGAGAATAGGTGTCCACTGTAGTGAGCACTATGCATGAAAAGGTTCAAGAAAAAAAAAGAAAGAAAGAAACCTTATTGCAGTTTCCAGTTTCAGTGAATGGAAAGTTCATGTGGATGTGTTTATTTCAGCCCACTGCTGTAAACACCAAAATAAACAAATATACAAATTCTGCTTAAGTCTGACTTTTTGGGCTTTTTCAGTCCAAATAACTGGTTAATTTTATGTTGAAATGACATCTCAACCTAAAAGATGACCAGGAAATATCTCAGCGATGTGGGATAAGTTACTGCGAAAGGACCTGTAATTGATTGTTCAACTGTAAAAGTAGTAACTGTGGTGTTTCTGTGCAATAACTGCAAAATGAGAAAGAAAATCTAAAAGATGATATGAAACAGTAGATCAGGGGTGTCAAACTCACATTAGTTCAGGGGCCACATGCAGCCTAATATGATCTGAAGTGGACCGAACCAGTAAAATAATATAAATAATAGGATAAGAATTGATAAATAATGTCAATTCCAATGTTTTCTCTATGTTTGTTTACATGTACGAACTGTACTTGAACATAACATGAACAAATATGAACAAACCTGAAAGTTCTTAAGAAAAATAATTGTAATTTTAACAATATTACAGCTTAGTTTATCATTTATACATGTGCATTACAACTTATAGGTCACAGTGGATCTACAAATACACAAAACATTTCATTCATTCATTTCATTTGTTTGTTTATTTTGAGCATTCATGGAATACATGCAAATTCAAAATTCCAAATACATAAATAAATAAATAAACAAACAAATAAATTATTCATTTATACTCAAAAAGGAGTGGGAAGAAGAAAAACTTATTTAATCCCACCCCCATTCTCACCTTCAAATAACTTAACATAGTAACTTTTAAATACTCACTCCTGTCCTTTGACTTTCAGTCAGAACAATGAACAAAATAGAACAAAATCAGCCTATACCAAATTACAATAAACTCATTTGACAGTATTTACATTGCATAACCAAAATGTGTGTAAAAAAAAAAAAAAAAAAATAGAAACAAAGTACATTCCTGGTGGTGTTACCACAGGTAACAGTTAACCGTCAACTTACATGATAATAATTACATACCAACAATGGTAAAAACAAAAAACTGCAATACCACTAATGGTAAAGAACAGCAGTAATTACAGACCAACAATGGTGAGAAAAAAAACAAACAAAAACCTACAATAGCACAAATGGTAAAGAACAGCACATACCAGTGATGGTAAGAACAATAGCAGATGGTAATGGACAACACAGACCAACTAGATGAGGAACAACAAGCACACATTAACATTTAAGACAGAGTATTTATGGAACATCAGTTTTAAGACCCTCCATCTTTACACTGGGACCAGACCATATGTTTATAGAACAGTTTAAACGGGTGGATATTTTGGCGTTGCTTGTGTTGGATGTCCAGACTGTTCCAAAGTTTCACACCACATACAGACGCACAAAAGCGTTTACGAGCGGTTCGAAATTTGGGTAATGTGAAATCTCCAAAACCTCTCAAATTACACTGGGTTACAAAAAAATGTTTTTTTGCAAGTTGTCTAGGTTTTTTCAACTGAATTAGGACCATTTTGCACCGCTAAATCCAAAAATGACATCTGTTTTCTCAATCAGGTCAGGTTTTTTTGCTAATTTGATTTTGAAAAATTTGATCTTCTCACAAAATTGATTACATTTTTGTGACTTTATCAGTTGATTTTTTATATAGTTCTTACCCAAAATAGGTTTTAAGAGAAAAAAAAAATCATTTTCTAACAGGATTCCTGTTAGGTACAATGGTGTATTCACTGCAGATGTAGCAGAATACATCAGGCTTATTTTTGCAAGATCTTCTAGTCGAAGCCATTTCATTCACCTGTAATATTAAAAAAAACATTAATCATAAATTGGCAAAAGTAAAATCTTCAGAACTCGTTTATTGCAAGAAATATGAAAGAATTTTGTATGATATGATGTGAAAATGCCCATAAATGTAAGCAAAAATGTTAAAAAGCCAATATGTAACATAGTTCAGAAAGTTGACCTGATTGAGCAAAATTAATGTGATTTTTGGATTCAGCACACCAAAATTATCCTAAATCAGCTCAAAAAACTTAAACAATAAATTTGTTGTTGACCAGTGTTATGAGTACTCTCCGGAATTGTGAATTTTTTTTTGTTTATTACTTGGTAGTAATTTGTTGAATGCTTTAAATAAGGTTATTGCTGTATGATATTTTACAAGATCATGGATTTTTAATAGTTTTGACTGAATAAAGAGATTATGAGTGTGTTCTAGAAATCCAACCTCATGTATGATCCTTATGTATGATCCTTATGTATGATCCGTACTGCTGGTTTCTGTAATATGACTAATGGATTTATGGTGCATTGGTAACCGTTTCCCCACACTTCAGTTCAATATAGGACCAAGGAGCAGTATAAAGTACTTGAACATAACATGAACAAATATGAACAAACCTGAAAGTTCTTTAAAAAAAAAAAATTGCAGTTTTAACAATATTACGCCTTAGTTTTATCATTTATACATGTGCATCCCAACTTATAGATCACAGTGGATCTAATAATACACAAAACATTGAGTAACAGGCAGAATATTGTTAAAATTTCACATGCTTAAGACCTTTTTGTTCAGGTTATTCACATTTTTTGCAAAAGGCTAGTCTGTAGACACAAACATTTGTGTAATTTTACTGTTTTTACACTAAAACAAAGAAGAAAAAAAAAATGGTTTTCATTATTTATAGGTTATTATGATAATATTTTACTGGTTCTGACCCACTTTAGATTGAATTGACCTAAAATGATTTTAACATTTTTGATTGTTAATATCTTCAGTATAATTTTGCATTTCATAAATTCATCCCACAGGCCGGAGTGGAGCCTTTGGCGGGTCAGTTTTGGTCCCCGGGCCGCATGTTTGACACCTGTGCAGTAGATGTATTATGTAACCTAGAAGAAACTGACCAGTAACAGAGCATCCCTTGTCAGGAGATAAAGAGATACACTTGATCGATCAATTCCGCATCAATAAAAATAAATGTCATGGTCCCTGTGGTGCAGTTATTTTCGCTCCTCACTCTTCCAGAAGTAGAACATTTGCTCCAATGGGACTACTCATTCTACACATTTATTTCAATAATCCATGCCAATTCCCTTGTCAGCTCCGGACAGCTGGGAAATGTCAGTCTCTTTTGATACATGGCAGATGATGCCAGTGCTGCATATGGATGGGGGGGGGTATGAAATGGGAAACACAGGAGGATGCATTTGAGCAGCTGCCGGTCACTCCTGCACTTCACTGATAGTCAGAAACAGCCACGTTTGGTTAGCGTGCTCTCTGCGTCTGCACCCTTTAAAATGGGCTAAATGGCTGACAGCCGTGCCAAAGCGCTTTGACAACCCAGTAAATGTCCTTAATTTGACAGCACAAGCCATTTGGAAGAAGTGCATTTGATAAGGGCGGTATCTGACGCTTTGTGTCTGCACCTCAGCTCCTGCATGGCTGCACTGGCTCCAGAGGTCGGAAAGAGTTTGATGGCATTTCATTGATGTGGTATGTCATATATAGGGATGTAACGATCATATTACGGTTACTGTGACCAAAATTATCACGGTTATCATTATTATTGTGGTATTGTTGAAATTGTGCTCAAAATGTTCAAGAAGTACTTATACACACACTGGAATAATCTAACCAAGTTGTATTTAAAAACAAAAACAACAACAACAACAACAACAACAATAATAATAATAATAATAATAATAATAATAATAATAATAATAATAATAATAATAATAAAAGAAAATAATAAGCACAATGCACTTTCTGTTGCAGAAACATTCAAATATTAACCCTTAGTGGTCTGAGTCTATTTAGTCTATTTTTCACTACTTTTGATTTTGATTGATTGATCTTTTTATTTCGAACATGAATGTCAAACAGAAGAAAATAAAAATAAATAAATAAATAAATAAATAAATAAAAAAATAAATAAATATTGTATTTTTTCAATCAATGTGAAGCACTTTGGGCTACAATTTCTGTATGAAAGGTGCTATACAAATAAAGTTTATTATTATTATTATTATTATTATTAAATAAACAAAGCACTTAAACATAAGACATATAATACATATTCGAAAAGGAGTGAGAAGAAGTACAACTTATAAACTCCCACCCCTTCTCCTCATATAATTAATAACAATAATAACCTTCCTCGTCTAATCATATCTATACACTATGCCATAATTGGACTGATACTTACTAGTAAATAATTAGGTTTCTGGCTTTATATTATTATGAACAAATACAGGGTGTCCCATAAGTCTCCATACATAGGAAAAATAAACGTTTCTTGACATAAACCATTTTTATTTATATAATACGCTCTATATGACTGCCATTTTGTCGGGAACACATTTCAATGCGTGTCCTCCACTGCTGAAGAACTATAAAGAAGAAATATAAAGAAATACATGTTAGAACCATATATGTATGGAATGTATTATGTCTCCTATGTATGGAGACTTATGGGACACCCTGTATAATATGATTTACATAAACATATAATACAATAACACGTATATGTCAATACATATTCATACACAGATCTATACACACATATACACCTACATATATACACACACACACATACACATCTATACATACATTTACACACACTTACCACATACTTGTACATCTTTATATCACACAATGATCCCCAAGCCCTCCCTCATCCCTGTACCTCTGAAAAATTGTGTCTTTGTACCTCTTTTTAAATTCTTTCATGCTTGGACATTGCTTTAACTCTATATTAAATCTGTTCCACAGTCTCACCCCGCTGACAGAAACACAAAAACCCTTCCTAGTCATGCGTATTAAGGGAATTTTAAAGTTAATTTTCCCCCTTAAATCATAACCCCCCCTCATGAATACTGAATAATTTTACCTTTATATACTATATAAACAAATGTTTACTATACCCATGTTTGGTATCTTTTTTTTTTTCAGCACAACTTCATCTATCTCATCTATCTATTATTTTTTTCACTTTAACCTATTATATCAACATAAAAGGACAAAAAACACACAAAAAAAAATATAAAATCCGATTTGAAAAATGTATGTACGTTATTGCATAAATAACACAAAAATGCTTAACAAACCTTTTCCAAGATTTTAAAAGTGAATATTGGTTCCAAATATTAGGTATATAAAATCAAAATTGTGATAAATTAAAACTATACTCAAATATTTGACATAAAAGCAGATCTTTACATAGGCGTTTTTTTTTCCCCCAAAGTGCGGTAATCAAACACGGTTATCATGATAATTAGAATTTAAACAGTAATACTAACCATCTGCAATTTTACTGCAGTTTATCGTTATACTGGTAATCGATACATCCCTAGTCATATACACTGGGATCATACATCTCCCGTTGAGGCTCTTGTCTGAAACAAGCTCCAACAATTATCCCATAGTTGTTAACTGTTCCATTCAGGTATTTTGATGCAGGAAAAGTTGCATTTTTTAAATTCTAGCTCCTCAAATCTGGTTTATTTGCTCATTTATAAAAGCAAACTGAATATTTTTGACCATTTTATTGCATTTTACACACCAAACTAACTTAGGAGATTAAAAAAAAACACATACGGATGCACTGTTTGTGGGAATGTCCAGTCATCAAACGTTTCTAAATGGTTGTAGTGCGTACTCTAAATAACTGGTTGGACAGGACCGTCCCACTCCGTCCAAGGCTGTGTTTATTGGGTGAAAAAGGACAGATAGCTAACGTACCAAATGAAAAATTTTCTGTTATCATGGTTGGGGTCTCAGAAGCAGTCAGGATTATTCTTAAACACTGGAAAACACTTAAGGCCCACAGTTTAAAGAATGGGTCAACAGGATGATAAAGACTGCTTCATATGAATGTGTGCTTTAGAAGTTTAACAACAGGGATGGAACCACAGCACCAGTTTGGAACCATTCTGGTCTTACATAAGTATGACTGACAGTCAGTAGGATGACAGCTGAACTACTTCCTTCTTGTATTTATTTATTTATTTATTTATTTATTTAATTAACTATTTATCTATTTTATTTTATTTTTCTTCCACGCTTTGTAGCATTTCTTTTTGATACTTTTCATGTATATACAGAAGCCCACAATGTTAACATTAAGCAACACTGTACAAATGTCGTGATCCAAGTGAAAACTCTAATAAAAATAGGACCAATGGCCCTGTAGTTTACCGGCCAAATTAAAAGCTTTGGGAAATGTATCCAGACCCAGTTCTGTATATTTATTATTTTACAGAAATAGCCCATGTTTTGGTCATATTCCAATCAGATCTGTAAAAAACTCAAATTCCAACTTGATATCATTGATACTGATTTATTGGACCAATCCACTTCCTACCTGTTATAATGGGGAAATTTTTCAAAGTCGCGCCAAATCCAGAATCAGATCTGGATCGAAATAATTTCAATACCTTGTGTTGACATCATCATAAAGAAGCTATATACCAAGTTTGAAGTCAATCAGAACTGTAGTTGTGGAGAAAAAGACAACTGAAATTTTTCCCCATAAGAGCCCATGTTAAATTTTCCGTAAGTTCCCGGATCCGGAAGAAGATCCTGATCAGCATGTGGCCATTATGTTTTTGTCATCTCCCCATCAGGGCTGGACTGTAGAAATTTACACTGGATATCATTTATATTTACTGAGTTATTGCATGGATCCACTTCCTATCTCTTATAATGGGGAAATTTTTCAAAGTCGCACCAAATCCAGAATCAGATCCAAATAATTTCACCAACTTTTGTTGACATCATCATAAAGAAGCTGTATACCAAGTTTGAAGTCAATCGGAATTGTAATTTCAGAGAAGATGACTGAAATTTTTGTTACGGACGACAGACGACAGACGACGCCGGATGCCATGTGACGACAATAGCTTACGGTCTGTCGGCTGGTAAGCTAAAAACTTGAATTATAAAAAAAAAACCAAAAGCATAAATTGATGAGTCTTCTGCCAAAATCACTTATTACACGTTCGTATTCATGTTATTTTCCTTCGCTGGAGAATCTGCTTTTAAAGGCCGCAGAGCCAAATCCACATCATAAAATGCTGAATTTTTCATGCCATAATGCAGTTGTAGACCCCATCCGACTCGGAAGACACAGTAACCACGGTGGTCGTCGTTACCACCGCACACGAACTGCAAAGTACGTCCCTGACCCTGCTGTTAGAGATGGGACGCTTAATCTCCAGTGTCCATCCTGTTCCGAACAGCATTTGGACGGATGTGAGTTGAACCTATGATCTCGTGCATTAGACCACGCATATCCAGTGGACGGGGCATTAAGTGGAGTGTAAGAAGCAGGATTTTCATTTGGATTTGAGACCTTTTCAGTCTGATATGCATTCATGCCAAAGACACAGTGTGCCCTGAACTGCAAATGTTCACTCAAATGGCTTTTTTTTTTTTTTTTTTTGACCAATGAATGTGACAAGATGAAGTTTTTTTCACAACCGGAAACAGCACCAATCATATGCTGTTGTTTTTATGGAAAAAAACTGGCAGCTGTGGTTTCCAGAACAATACTGTAAAAAACACATCCAACTGTAAACATATTTACAGAGTAACATGTAGATTTATCATTCTAAACATGTAGATTTAACATTGGATTTAAATGGTAAATGGACTGCACTTATTTAGCACATTTCCTCCACCTTCATGATATCCAAAGTGCTTTCCAAAACCACCAGGTCCAACTAGGGCTGTTATTGGCAAGAATCTGGTGATACGATACAAATCACAATACTAGGATCACGATACGATACATCACAATATATCACGATACTGTTAAAAAATGATTATTTCCTCGAAGAATGGAATTACACCAGAAATCTGCACAAATACTAAACACATTTTTATTTGATCCCAACAGGATCTAATGCTATATCACAAAATGTTCCTGTGTTCAAACTAAAATTCTATTTTACAGACATTAAAGTTTCAGATCCTGTTCAAATGTTCATGTTCTACTAGTTCAGAACTAACATCAGAACATTATTTTTGTGCAATTCCCACAAAGGAACTAACATTATTTAACAAAAGAGTGTTGAATAATAATAAATAAAAATATAAACAAAAAATAAAAACAAAAAAATAAAAATGAACCTCCACAATATCTGCATTTGAATAAATAACATCTGCCTCTCAGACAGTAAAAAGTGCTTTTAGGATGCTTCAAATAACCATTATTTAATAAAACAGTGTTAAATAATATTAAATAAGATATAAAAAATAAAGAAAACCAAAAACAAAAATGAACCTCCGCCATATCTGCATTGGAATATCGACACAGTACTTTTTAATATCGATACAGTATTGTGAAATGAAATATCGCGATATATTGCAGAACTTATATTTTCTTACACCCTTAGGTCCAACTGGGACCAGTTTAGGGTTCAGTGTCTTCCATGGACACTTTGACATATGGACAGTCGGAGCCAGGATTTGAACCACCAACCCTTTGGTTATTGGACGAGCCACTCTACCAACTCTACCAACCCATTCATTTACAAATTTAAAATGTTATATTGTTAAATGTTTACTTTTTTACAACTTTTATAGATAGATAGATAGATAGATAGATAGATAGATAGATAGATAGATAGATAGATAGATAGATAGATAGATAGATAGATAGATAGATAGAGGAAAATACGCCGTTATTTCAACATTATGGTCTTGCAATTTGAACGGCACCACATTGTATTTCACTTTACCGTTTTATTTTCTAAAAACTATAGAAATACTTCATTTCTACATACAAATCTGGTTTTGTTCACATACTCTTCCTGTAAGAACAACAGCTATATTTGATTTAATCGTTAACACAAAGATCTTTTCAAATAAATAACTTTGCATTGTATTGTCACTTACAGTTTTTTTATGTTGCAATTTTACAACTTTTTGGTGTTAATTCTACAGTCATTTTTTTTACAGTGTAGTCTTATTACTTATTTTAACAACATCTCCCCATAGATTGTATTAATATCCACTTCCTGTGGCAGATGAAGGCATGTGTCATAACTCTTCAGTGAATTCTGCCTACTGTATGCTACATTCACTTTCATTGAAGTAATGACGATGAGCCATCGTCCTGCACCTTCCCCCTTGCTTTGACAGACTGTCTCCTCCAGCTGAAATCTTGTCACCCACTGCCTCATTTCCTCCTCTTTCTTTTCACAAGGTTCTATTCATCTCCTCTTTTCTACCCCCCCCCCACCCCCCACCCCCCTTTTTTTTTTTCCTTCCCTCTAAAGGCTCGACTGTATTCTCCTTAGCAACAGCGAGAACACTCAGGCAGGGTATTAACACTTGCATGTGCACATCCGGGAGCTAACATCTGCACAGCATGGGGCGTTGAAGAAGTCAAGAGGGACAAAAGAAGAAAAGGGGAGTAGATATGATGATGATAATGATGATGAGGAGTAGGAGGAGGAGGAGGAGGAGGAGGAGGAGGAGGGAAGGGGGGAGGGGGGGAAGGGGGGAGGGGGGTTGACACTTTTAATTTGTAGGAATATGCAGGGAATGAAATGAGTTTGGGGACGTTATGTAATTCATGTTTGGCGGTGGCTCTCCTTTCTGACAGCTGTTTGGTGGATTTTCCTCTTATCCTGCTCTCGCTTTCATTGTTGAAAAGATAAAAACCGGACTTAATTTTAATACTTCTAAAATATGTCCTGTAATCTTTCCAGTCCATCCAAACACACAGTGGAGTGCGTGCGTGTAAGAGAAAGGTAGCTTTCTCATTATGCTGCTAATTAACACTTAGCAGGCATCCCTCTCACAAAAAGCCACCCTATTTCTAACAAGCTGGCAGGGGATAATTACCAGGGTCTGACGTGGCTGCAAGGCCAATGCGAAGCCAGTGAAGTAACACCGACAAAAGCACCGGGCCTTGTTTCTCTTTGTCAGCCTCTCCATCCCCATCTGTCAGTCTTTCTTCCACTTTCTCCATCCTCTTCCTCCCTATCTTCTTTTCCCACCCCCGCCTTCCCTCCAACTGAGATTGTACAGCATCTGGCATGTCTGGAAATCACTGGATTTCCCCTACTCCTTCATGGAGGTATAATCCTTTTATTTCTGTCTATAAATACATTTCTGCTGAGCTTTTAGAGGCTTTTCTGCTGCTTCTTTTTTCCTTCCCCCTTCTGACAGCCAAGTGCAGCACTAAACCCAGTGTGTGTATGTCTTCAGAAATCTACTGTATGTGTGTTTTTAAACAAGGCACCATTGAGAGTTGCTTCCGAGACAAGCACATGCTGGGAGAAGGGATGTGTTTTTCCATTAAGTATCTGCTGTCGGTCTCTGGGTTGCTGCACCTACCTTTGAGTACATGCTTTTTCCTCTTCCCTTTTTTCGGTCAGCCGTCCAATCACCTGCCTCCTATTCCCCAACGGGAGGAAGCTGAGAGTGTTTATATCCAGTATCAAACAGTGAAATGAGAATATGGGAGTGTTTGATGATAGGGATGCGTGCCTCGAATATCAATCGCAAATTGGTTTGAATATGTCAAAGCTACCACTGAATCTTCCCTTATTACCAGCGGCGCTTATCGACGCATTTCTATCGCCTCTAAACATGCACATGAATGTAGAGTTTGTTTTACATCAGGGGTGTCAAACTCATTTTAGTTCAGGGGACATATTCAGCTAAATTTGATCTGAAGTGGGCCGGACCAGTAAAATAATAACATAATAACCTATAAATAATGACAATGCCAAATTTTTGTCTTTGTTTTCGTGTAAAAAAATTTTTTAAAAATAAATTATGAAAATACATACTTTTATAAACTATCCAACAACAACAACAACAACAACAACAAAAAACCCTCAAAAAACTGAAATTTAAATTAAAAAATGTAATAATTGAAGATTAACTGATTAATTGAAGATTTTTTTTTATTAATTCAAGAATTTCTTTACTTAACTGAAGATTTTTTTGGCTTAATTGAAGATTTTTTGCTAAATTTGAGATTTTTTTGGCTTAACTGAAGATTTTTTTTACTTAACCCTCTGGTATCCCATCCACCAAGGCCCTTACTAAGCACCAAGTGTGCCTTTTTGACAAACTTGTGGAATAATGTCAAAAAAAAATTTCATAGTTTGTTTTTATTTCTTTTACACTTTTTTTCTATTTCATCAACTTGAGCCGTAAATAAAAATACCAAATACTCAATAATTGTCACATTTTTTAACCCTTTAAATGCCGTGTTTGTAATGTAAACAAACCATTTTTTTGGATACAAAAAACACAAAAAAATATTTTTTTTCAATACACTAAATAAAAAGTGGATCACATATTATTTGATTTTTTTTATCCTGGCATATGACAATGATAAACTCCAACATCGGTTAATTTGCATTATTATTTTTGGCGCTAGGTCAAATGTTCAAAAATACTAGCATCTGTCACCAAGTGTGCGTAAAATGCACACCTATAAATCAAACTATTAAATATTATGTATTGATTTATTTTTGTGCTAAATTTGATTTTATTTTTGTAAATCAAGGTCAGCCCTAATCATACATATCAAATAATCATTCATTTTACATTTTTTTTAACCCTGTAAATTATCTCTTTTCATCATGTCACTACATTTTTTGATACAAAAAACTCAAAAAATGATTTTTTTTTTCAAAACCTGCACAAAAATTGGATCACATATTATTTGATTTTTGCAGCCTGGCATATGTCAATGATTAACTCCAAGATTAACAACGTAAACAGATTAATTCTAGACCCTCACCTCTCAAATGAACTCCAGATATCAGTAAAAGCAGGATTTATGCCTTAATGGTTTACGGATCAAAAACAGTGGTTATAATGGAAGAAATAGTGCATTTTAGGCACACTTGCTAGTCTTGTAATTTTCTTTTGTTTACAATGTGTAAATTTTAGTTGGTGGCCAGAATTTTAAAGATCATGCACAAATGAACAACTTTTGAATTCTAACCTTATTTAAATTGTGAAAAATAATGTGAAATTTTTTAACACAAAGTGCAAAGTGTGCCTTAAAGGTGCACCCGGATACTGGAGGCTTAATTGAAGATTTTTTTTTTTTTTTTTGCTTAATTAAAGATTTTTTTTTTTACTTAATTGAAGATTTTTTTTGGCTTAATTCAAGATTTTTTTTTTTTTTTACTTAATTAAAGATTTTTTTGGCTAAATTCAAGATTTTTTCCTTAATTCAAGCTAATTTTTTTTTTTGCTTAATTCAATTCAAGACTATGGAATTTTTGCACTTGGCAAAAACATCCCAGGGGCCAAACTGGACCCTTTGGCGGGCCACATATGGCCCCCGGGCCGCATGTTTGACACCCCTGAGTTAGGCAATTATGCTATGAGGCTAACAATATCAGTATAAAAATGCAGTCTCAAATCATATTTTTCATCATTTGGATAAGTCTTTGCATTCTTTCACATGGCATGGATGCAGGCAAGAACATTTGCATGAAGGAAACACAGACATGGAGGAAAAGGAGGAGCTCCTGTCTAAAAAAGATGCTCGTTCTGCCACATGATTTTTGATGAAAATGAAGCTGTTTCTCCACAACAAACCCTGCAACACAATATACAGGATTCACCCCAAACACTACGGAGAGAGCCTACATTCTGGGTTTGGTCTTAGCCCTGTCACAGTCATTACATAATCACCTTTTCACTTCTATTTGAAGTAAGCGGAACTACTTTTGCATAATAGTGATAAGCGTCTCCATACACTTGTATAAAAGTAGCTGAATGAAAGATATCCTCCATTTACTCTCCACTGCTCAAGGTCCATCACCCAATCATTCATAGGCTTTGTAAATTTAAGATGTTTTACACAAACGCAAGCAAAAACTATGCTCTAAGGTACAATGCTATTAACAGTGGAGCAGCTAAAATACATTTTGATGTGAAATGGTGCAGATGGTGATCCAAGCATCAAATGAAGCATGGAGATTCCCCAGAGTCAGACCCACATAGTGAATCTGCCTGAGTGGGTATTTTTCAAACTGCCTGCTGAAAATATATTTTTAAGACATATAAATCCACATAATTAGACTTTCTAGTACTGTATGTTACTTCTCATTTTTACAGTTCACATTTTGCAGGTATACACACTGTAAATAAACTAAATTTACCTGCTAAACCTATGTTTTCACACACATTTGTATAATCTTTGTGTTGAAACATTTTTTTTAACTTCCTGGATGACAAATAAATAAAACAATACTTTTAATGTTAATCTCACAAGTCAAATCATAAACTGCTGTTTGGTTTAATAATGTCACATATGACTATATATACCTTAACCCTTTATAGGGCTCTCACTGAAATACTCTGAAATTCAAATTTTCATCCTTAGTGTGTTATTGGACATCATTATCTACCACCTCTGCGGTTGCCGTGACAACAGTCTCCCTCCTCTTACTATAAAACATCCAAGCAGCACTTGCTAAAAAGTCAACACATGCAATAAAACAACTGTTATAAGGTCATAAACTGGCAAAAATCCCTCATATTCATTATTTACAGTTTTCTGTGCAGGTTCTCATTAGCCCAGGTCATCGTTCTCGGTTCAACTGGACTAGTTTAGGTCTTTTGAAAACGTTTCGTCTCTCATCTAAGAGACTTCCTCAGTTATTTATAGCTTCTGTTTCTGTAAAATCTCTCTGAATCATTGTATAGTTTTATAAAAACCAACATAGTTCTTGACCTCACTGAAGCACAGGATTGGCCCCATATTTAAAACTGTGTTTGACTTTCATCGCAATTTTTTTTTTTAATTTGTAAAACCTGAGTGATAGCCTAATTTTCACCAGTCCATTAGTCTTTCCTCACGGTGAACAACTTCGAAAATGACTCCATCATAAATACAGTCCACTTGTTTACATAACAAACCAAAACGTCACTTGGGCCTTTTTGGAAATTTTGTCATGAAGTGCACTGTGGGAAAGATGACCAAGTGAAAGCGATTTCTCACAGATTCTGCAAGAAAACTAACCAGATCACTACGACGTAAAATGATACAGTCCTCTAAGGTTGTTTTAAAGACAGGGAAGTTGCTGCTATGTAAAATTCCCATTCCCACAATATACTTCACGACAAAATTTCTGAAAAAGCCCGAGTGAAGTATTGGTTTGTTATGTAAACAAGCTGACTGTGTTTATGATGGAGTCATCTTCAAAGCTGTTCACCATGAGGAAAGACTAATGGATTAGTGATAATTAGGCTACGACTGGGGTTTTACAGATCTGAAAAAAAAAGTGTGATGAAAGTCATGCGCTGATTTAACGTTTGCAGAAATTACCAAATACAGGCACTTGCCTGATATTGGGTTAAGGAATCACTGTTCAAAACTAACTTCACAATTTTCATGATTTTTCGTCGTAGGTGCTCCACTATAAATAGTCATACATGTATAAATAAACCTTTGTTATGCATTCATGGCAATTGTTTATTGTAATTATGATCATATCAGTGGTATCATTCAACTAAAACTTCATCATCGCAACCCTAAAGCGCCAATGTGTTTGTGTGTGTGACAGTACGTTTTTCAATAAAAATGCAGTTAGTGTTCATTTTAGTACTTCAGGATCAGACATTTTAGGATTAGATCTTTTATTTGCTGTTAAAGTTAAGTTTTGTATCAAAATGGCAGTTCTTTTTTTACAGCAGTAGTGCAAAAAAAGTCTAAACAATAGAAATTGTTGTTTTTGTACAGAACATATACAAAACTCACATACAAAAAAAAAAAAAAAAAACATCACAAAGCAAGCCACCACATTTACTGGACAAATGTAGAAGAGTTTGTGAGACACAAACTCACACTTAAACATAGGCACAAAATATCACCAAGGGAAGGGAAAAAAAAGGTATGTATATATATATATATATATATATATATATATATATATATATATATATATATATGTATACAGGGTGGGGAAGCAAAATTTACAATATTTTGAGGCAGGGATTGAAAGACGGTGTATGACCAATTAGTTTTTTGAAAGTCATGAGAATTTAAATCAGTCCCTATCTCTATCGCTCTCTCTTTTTCCCCTTCTCTACTCTCTCTCTTTAACCCCAACTGGTCAAGGCAGACGGCCATCCTCCAGGAGTCTGGGTCTGCTCGAGGTTTCTGCTGTTAAAGGGAAGTTTTTCCTCGCCACTGTCACCAGTCACAAGTGTTTGCTCCAGGAGGATTCTGTTGGGTTTCTGTAGAATTGACTTAGAGTCTGGTTTTGACCAACTCTATATATAAAATGTCAAGAGATAACTTTTTTGTGATCTGGCGCTATATAAATAAAATTTGATTGATTGAGTGATTTAATTGGTTTTCCCCTGTAAGTCGCTTTGGAAAAAAGCGTCTGCCAAATGCGTAAACATAAACATAAACATAAACATAAATCTTCAAATCATATTTTACTGCATTTCTAACGGTCTTGTTGTCTACGTCAAGTTCAATTGCCATTTTTCTCATGAATTTGGTTGGATCCTTTAGGATTTTGGATTTGAGAGCTTTAATAAAAGTTTTGGTACGTTTTTTGTTGCTTCCTCCACTTCCAGACTTTCTCGTAATAGTTTTGCTCATAGTCATTCTCTTTTTTCCATTATAAACAGTCTTTATGGACACTCCAACTATTTTTGAAATCTCCTTCGGTGTGACGAGTGCATTCAGCAAATCACACACTCTTTGACGTTTGCTTTCCTGATTGATCATATGGGCAAAAGTTTCTGAAAAGGTATGGATAATAGTGTTAGGTATGATTATGACATCAATATATGTTTGGTTTCAAAACAATTGACGTAGTGCCTGCTGAGAAAAAACAACTAAATGTTCATTGTAAATTTTGCTTCCCCACCCTGTACACACACACACTCACATACACACACACACATACATACATACATACATACATACATACATACATATGTACATACGTACATACATATACTGTACATCTATACATATACATACTTACATACATACATACATACATACCTATACATTTACATACATACATATACAAATGCATACACACATGCATATGAAATGCATCATGATGTATATATATCCCCCATGAGCATATGTACATGTATGCACACATAAACACATACATATATACATATGTACATAGGCCTAGATACAAGATACTACTAGAACTAGATAAATGAATAAAAAAAATAAGATAAAATTCAATTAATTTAAATTACATATATATATATATATATATATATATATATATATATATATATATATATATATATATATATATACACACACACACGCACACACACACACACACATACACATATATATGCACATACAATATATATACTACTGTAAAAAATAACTGTGAAAAAAAGGCAGTTCTTGATCATTCCATGTCCCTGTTATGTCATTTTGCGTGGTCTGAGTGGACATTAGACTTCTGCATGTACTCACTGCTGATATTCCCTGATTTTGTCTAATTACAGGTATTTTCAGACAAGTAGGAAGGTTATATACATGACTGACAGCTGTAATTACCAATCAGATTCTGTCAGATGTGACCTGGATGTGACTCTACTGTTCGACATAGAAGTTATAGCTTCACTTTTCCATAACAGCATTAAACAACGCCAGCACATCTGTCTTTACATTTGATTTTTTTTTTTTTTTTTTTGTAATTTGGACCAAGAGGAGAGATCTGCAGAAACAAGGAGTGTGCATTCCAACAACCTTCTTCTTATACATTATTATTCTACATTTACTTATTTGCTTGGAGAATCTAAAATTCTAATAAATGAACAAAAAAAAAAACAAACAATATATGTAATTTTCAAGAATATATTCAAAATATAATAAGAAAAAGACTAAATCTACAGAAATGTGCCAAACTATGATATGCTCCGTATCATTATATGCATATGAAGTGATATAAATATTGATATTTTGGTCATGTTAGCTGTAGAAAATGGGTAAAGTAGCTCTTTTTTCTCCTTTGTCTGCAGTAATAAATGCTCATTTACGACTACATTATACCGCTGTGCATCGTAAACACTGGTCCAGCAGGTGCTCTGTGAAGAGTTACTTAACATTTATTGTGGTAACAAAGGAAATAACACCAATTCTAACATTATTTTAAGAGATTTATTTTGCAAATGAATGCTTTTGGCGGCAGCTTGCTGTTCAATTCTTCATCCAGTAACTGCGGTGATAAAATCTAAAGGTTTTATGATTGCGCTTCAGTTCTGTACATGTTAATATCCTGCTGCCTTTATATTGTTACCTTTTCTATATCAACCATCTCGAACACTGCGAGCCATTATCCCCATCTCCTCCCAGGAATCATAACTATTTTAGAATCGCTCTGTTACGGCACAGACCCACACCCACTCCCACTGACTTATATAAAGCCATTAACTGGCATTGTGCTATTTTTAGTGGGCAGGTACAGTGTGTTTCAACATGAAGAGACTGGTTGGGCTCCAGAACAGCGGTCGAGCTGCGCAATTTAACAGAGGGTGGACTGATATTGAAAATAAAAATGGTCATAAAGCAGCACATGGACATAGAGGAATAAAGCTCAGGCTTGATGTTTATTTTGTAAGTTGTAGTATGTATGTTTAGTCAGGTACAAATTAAGATAAAAGCGCATTAGACCAGTGTTTTTCAGCCTTGGGGTTTGGACCCCATGTGGGGTCGCCTGAAATTTCTAGAAATTGATAAAAATAAAAATAAAATAAAAAAACTCTCTAATAAAAAAATATATGGTGAGTTGAGAGGGACAATCACAATCCATATAAGACAGGGGTGTCAAACTCATTTTAGTTCAGTTCCACATTCAGCCTAATATGATCCCAAGTGGGCCGGACCAGTAAAATAATACCAGTATAAAAAGTAAAATTATATTCTGATCAGGTTTACAGCCACAAAGTTTCCTCAAAAATCTGAATAACATGAACAACTTGAATTGTCTTAAGAAAAACAAGTGCAATTTTAACAATATTCTGCCTCGGTTTATCAGTTTATCCTTTACACATGTGCATTACAATCGCACAAAACATTTAGTAACAGGCAGAATATTGGTAAAATTAAATTACTTTTCTTTCATTTGTTCATATTTGTTCAGATTATTCACGTTTTTTGTAAAAGTATAGTTTGTTAATGTAAAGATTTTCATGTAATTTTACTTTTTTGCAGCAAAAAAATGAGAGAATTTGGGGTTGTCATAATTTATAGGTTATCATGATAATGTTTTTCTGGACTGGCCCACTGTATGTGAAACCTAAATTAAAATAATTTTGACACCACTGATTGTTAATATCTTCAGTGCAATTTTTGCATTTCACAATATAATCCCGCGGGCCAGATTGGATCCTTTGGCGGGCCGGAATTGGCCCCCGGGCCACATGTTTGACACCTGTGATATGAGACAAGACAAACTGTGAAGCTGAAACTGAAGCACTGAGGTACTGCTTACCTTTCAAATGTTCATTGTGGTCGGTTTCAGATGCTGCAGCTCTTTCATAATTCATAGTTTGAGTTCTTGTTTGTTCAGTATTAATTGTCAGCCTTGTAAATCCAAGCTGGACTGACTGTACATATCCTGACCAAGGAAAATCAAATTCTCACTTTGTGAAGTAATCTACACCTGGCTTTACTGCCACCGTCCATAATAATATACATTATATAGACTAATTATTATCTAAAATTAACGTTTATTTGCAACATAGTACAGCAAACTACTGCATGATCAAAAACAAATACATTTTAGCAAAAAAAAAAAAAGTCTCCGTTTTGAATGTCTGGGGTCGCCAGAAATGTGTGATGTTAAAATGGGGTCATGAGCCAAACAAGGTTGAAAAACACTGCTGTAATGTATTGTAACCATATACACAGTCTGTGTTTAATACTTTACAAAGTTGAAATAAAATACTTTTACCGCTTCTCATCAAATGACTGTGACATTATGATTTATTTTTAATAGATACAGTGCAATTGGGACTCAGTATGTGATCATTACTGATGTGTATAAATAGGAACAAAAAGAGGAAACATGTCTGAAGCAGAATTATTGGGTGTGAACACAATGACTGAAAAGGCTCAGGCTGAGGCAAAAAGCTGGTGTATGACTGTCTGCTCCAAAAACGAGAAGGAAAACAAAAATCAAAAGTAGATTTGCAAACCTACAAACCTTCTCTTTTCTAGTGTTCAAAAAAATAAATAAATTTTTAGCAATAAAAAGTCTCTGTTTTGAATGTCTGGGGTCGCCAGATATTTGTGATGTTAAAATGGGGTCACAAGCCAAAAAAGGTTGGAAAACACTGCATTAGATGTTATTGTGTAGATAATCTCAAAAGCTAAAGGTCATTTTGCTTATTTGAAACCGATATAAGAGCATAATCCTGCGTCTATTAACGTCGTCTTTGTTGGACTGTGATCATATAGCATCCATTACATCTCAAGTCCAGCTGTAATTCTAATTAAATTAGAGCCCAAAGGTCATTAGAACCTACAACCCATCAGAGTCCATTGTAATGTGTAATTAAACTGTAAAAGCTGCGTTTGTATGAGAGCAGATCCAGCTGTATGGAGCATCCAGCACTTAACAGCTTGGTCCACTTAATGGACAGTAAGAGCAGCAGATGTGGAGCTGGTACGGTAAGACTCCAAACGCAGACCCAGTGTCCTCACGGGAGGTCTGATTGGTCAAGGGGAAGAGGAGGAAGGGGGGGGGGGGGGGGGGGTAAAGAGCCGACGGGATGGAAACAACAACAACTGGGTGGGTGTAAAATTGAAGACTAGAGAGCAGGAGAGGACACTGAGGGGACATGAAGAGAGGAGAGTGTGAGTCCACCCAGGCTGCAAACGCCCCTGGAAACTCAAAAGCACCCAGGATACTGTATGTTATGTAAGAGAAGAAGAAAGGAAAGAGGCCACGGTATAAAAGATGGATAGTTGTAAGCAAACAAAGCCCTGTTTGAAAGCTGCAAAAGAGAGAAAAAAAAAAAAAAAAAAAAACACCTTCTCCCTGTGATGCCCTCTCCCTCTGGACCAATCAGTAATGAATCTAGCGCGTCACCTTACTTTGACACGTAATAATTGCATCCCCCGTGGGCTAGTTAGCATTTTTGTGGTTCTCGTTTATCTTCCAGACCATTTATCCCGAGACAACATTTTTAATTTTATCATGCAGACAGAGAGAATTATTGTTTTCACATGATCAGGACTGAACAATCATGTCGTTATTGTCTGGGCTAACGTTGTACGAGAGGCGTTACGGTTCTATGATAGTACGTTTCCGATGATCGTATATGCATATTATCCTCCAAGCCATGAAGCAATTCATCGTGATTTATTGTTCTAATATTGGATTGACTGATCATCGAGTCGGGAACATCATCTGGACAATACTTCCATTCTTTTAAATAATGGCTGGTTCTGAAGTTTATGTGTGATACATGGAATATGAGTAGTTTGGTAATTCATGTCCTTTGACAGACGATGAAATATAATAGCCCATTTACTGATCATTTGACTCCGGCGATTGAAAACGAGGTCACTTTGGCTTATAGTGGATTTAGCCATATTAAATACCAGCATTGTGTTACGGATTTGGATAATCCACCTTGTAGTTTACCTTATGTGGTCTGTTTATTGAGGAGTTCTGTATTTTCAATGAATGTTGAGTACGAGGTTATTATCGTTAACGAAAACTAACAAAATGACGGAAATGTTTGTTAACTGAAATAAATAAAAACTGTAATTAAAAGAAAAAAATGAAAACTAACTGAAACTGTATTGTGTGCTTACAAAACTAACTAAAACATATAAAAATTATGGATAAAGTTCCCTTAGTTTTCGTTTTTGTCAATGTCGGATTGATATGAAATCAATTTATTTCCCTTGATCAGTTTTAGCTGCTGGCACCATATGATATTTAACGGTCCGTCACTTCTCGTCACTTGTGGTTTCCAGTTGTCTTCTGGTCCCCACTCTACCTGGAAACATGGAGACTAAAGTTGGGAGAAAGCAGCAGAGTCCTGTCTGGGATTTATTTGAATATGATGGCGAGGAAGAGAAAAGTTATATAAAAAAAAAAAACTAAAACTAAGCATTTAGAAAATAACAAAAACTAATAAAAATAGGACCAATGGCCCTGTAGCTTACCGGCCAAATTAAAAGCTTTGGGAAATGTATCCAGATGCCATTTACTATCACCCAGTTCTGTGTATTTATTATATTACAGAAATAGCCCATGTTTTGGTCATATTCCAATCAGATCTGTAAAAAATTCAAATTCCACTTGATATCATTAATACTTACTGATTTATTGGATCAATCCACTTCCTATCTGTTATAACGGGAAAATTTGTCAGAGTCTCACCAAATCCAGAATCAGATCCAGATCGAAATAATTTCAATACCTTGTGTTGACATCATCATACAGAAGCTGTATACCAAGTTTGAAGTCAATCAGAACTGGAGTTTGGGAGAAGAAGACGATTGAAATTTTTTCCCCATAAGAGCCCATGTTAAATTTTCTGTCAGTTCCCGAATCCAGAAGAAGATCTTGATCAGTATGTGGCCATTATGTTTTGGTCATCTCCCCATCAGGGCTGGACTGTAGAAATTTGCAATGATAACATTTATATTTACTGAGTTATTGCATCGATCCACTTCCTATCTCTTATAATGGGGAAATTTTTCAAAGTCGCACCAAATCCAGAATCAGATCTGGATCCAAATAATTTCACTAACTTTTGTTGACATCATCATAAATAAGCTGTATACCAAGTTTGAAGTTAATCGGAATTGTAGTTTCGGAAAAGAAGACAACTGAAAATTTTGTAACGGACGACAGACGACGACGACACCGGATGCCACATGACGACAATAACTTACGACCTGTCAGCTGGTAAGCTAGAAACTTGAATTATAGAAAAAAAAAAAAACATAAATTGATGAGTCTTCTGCCAAAATCACTAATTACACGTTCGTATTCATGTTATTTTCCTTCACTGGAAAAGCTGCTTTTAAAGGCCGCAGAGCCAAATCCACATCATAAAATGCTGAATTTAAGCTAAAAACTAGCAAACCTGCTCTAAAAACTAATTAAAACTAACTGAATTAGAGAAAAAAAATGTTAAAACTTTATAAAACTAAACTATAATGAAAAATCCAAAACTATTAGAACCTTGGTTGAGTAAAGAGTTGACACTATTGTTAGTGGGACAAACTGATGAGGTTGATGGCTTTAATGGTAAATAATGGCTGCAAAATATATAAAAAAAGCTTTTACCTATATTATCTACAGTTTCTTTGATGTTCATTTGTAGAATTTTTGATTAATCATTTAATGTTGAGTGACTATTTAATTATTTATATAATATTGCTTATTATTACATTGATTTTGATATTACTAGTCTGCAATTTTTGGGGCAATGATCTGCTTCAGATAAAAAAAAAAAAAAACATTTAAGAAATTACATTTTTATTGCATCTAAGACAAAGAAAGAAAAAATAATAAATAAACAGATCTGCAGCAAAAACGTAATAAATACAGGACATTATAACTGAGCTAATTTATGACTTCAGAAGGATATATGAAGGAAGAGTCAATAAAAATAAACAGAAAAAGTCAAAAGGACGGATTAGTGGATGAGTTTGAAATCAAGATAAGATAATCAGATCTTTGTCATTGCAGGCACACAATTCTACTAAACAAATGAGGTGCAACTCTGATAAATGCTAAAACAGCAGTAAATAATAACTTGGACATACAAGATAACAACCATAAGTAGGAATATAAACAAATAAAAAAAAACCTTAAGTTCAACTTCAGGTGAGGGTTAAAACAGGTAGAAAGTGCAACATGACCACATCATTCAGTATGAATATACAGTACCTGGCATAAATAAATAATATGCCGGAGTAGTGTTGCATGTCTGACATGTTATTGACCTGTGTTAGTGCAGCGTGGATAATATTAGTCTATTAGACTACGTGGTTCAAGGCTAACAACAGCCACATCTCTAGGGATGATGTTGTTTTTCAGTCTGTTTGTGTGAATGAATTATAAATAAAATGACAAAAGTGCAGGTTGGCTAAAGTTATTATTATGTGTGTGGAAGTGTTACTGCAGGTCAGTGTTTTTCAACCTTGGGGTCAGGACCCCACGTGGGGTCACCTGGAATTCAAATGGGGTCGCCTGAAATTTCTAGTAATTGATTAAAAAAAAAACCCCAAACAAACACATAAACAACAACTTACGAATAAAAATATATGGTGAGTTGACAGAGACAATCCCAATCCTTAAAAGATATGACAAATTGTGAAGCTGAAACTGAAGCACTGTGGTTCTGTTTATCTGTCAAATGTTCATTGTGGTCAGTTTCAGATGCTGCAGCTGTTTCATAATTCATAGTTCGAGTTCTTGTTTGTTCAGTATTAATATTCAGCCTTGGAAATCCAAGCTGGACTGACTGTACATATCCTGACCAAGGAAAATCAAATTCTCACTCTGTGCTTTAATCTACACCTGGCTTTTCTGCCTCCGTCCATAATAACATACATTATATAGACAAAATGTCGTTTAAAATTAACATTTATTTGCAACATAGTATAGCAAACTATTACATGATCAAAAACAAATTAACTTTGGCAAAAAAAAATTCTCCGTTTTGAATGTCTGGGGTTGGCAGAAATGTGTGATGTTAAAATAGGGTCAGGAGCCAAAAAAGGTTGGGAACCACTGCTGTAGGTTTATATGTATTTATATACAGTGGTGTAGTGGTCCCTGGAGAAGTGGGTATAGGCCTACTCTCAATTTTTGCCAATTTTTAAAAAGTAGTCCAGAAAAACACCCTGTTTTAGAAACAATGACATGTCAGACTACTCTATTTCATTCACCCTAAAATCCATCAGTAGTATTTGCTACTATTATAAAATTATCATGACTTGATGAGGAGCAGTTTGTAGGTTTTACTGGTCACAAAAGCAGCTGCATGAATGGAAATGTTTTCAACATGAGGCAAACATAGGATATCATTAGCCTTTCATAACGGTAGCCTTTCATAACGTTAGCCTACTCACACAGTTTAACTAATGATGACAAAATCTCTTCTCCTCTAAATGTGCAGTCACATGACCAGTACTTTAAAACAGTGACTCATTCTGAAACCACCTTAAAACTTACCCTAGAATTATGTATTCCGTGAAAGTAGGTTCTCTCGATATGTGTCACTCACTTGAAAGACGTTTATTCTGCGTTTCTCGTTCACATTTCCAATAATCCTATTCTAATCTTTCAATGAGACGTGCAGTGACCTGTCAATCATCTGGGGTGGCACTGGCATCTGAGCTGTCCAATCAGGTTCCAGAGGTGGCCTGCGCTAATTAGCAATATTTTCCTCGGCATGGCCCGCCCTACTCTCCCTCTGATTGGCTCATCAGTCCTCATGCCTAAAGTTAAAATTCTAATCAGTGAAGGCAGCGAGTTGTAGCCAATTAGAGGCAGAGTAGGGCGGGTCATGGCTTCACCATCCTAGTGGGAAAAAAATGGGCAATTTGGCTCCGATACTACTGAATGGTGCACATCAGGGGTTTTAGAAGTGGGTATACGCAATGAGGACTGAAAAATAAGTGGGTATACTCTGTATACCAGCGTATACCCTGGACTACACCAGTGTTTATATAACACCTGTATAAATCTTACATGTGAAAAGTGAATGTGTTCTAATGCTCAGACAGTGAAATGGACCTCAGACAAACCTATGCTTGCATTAATTCATTAAATTTCACATTTTAACTCAATACTGTATGTTGTAAATAATAGCCAACTGGCACTTCTGGCTTAATTTCGATGTATCAGTGACTGAAAGTAGGTATATTTTCGCTAGTTTTTTACCAGAAGTGTTTCAGAGGCATTAACGTCAACTGTCAGCTAGCTTTTTCTGCTCCAAGTTTTTATTACATCGACCGTAAAACTTCATTTTCATTACCAAGAGAAAACTCTCCAGGATTGTACACTCTTGTTTCGTTTTTCATTTGTATTTATGTTCTGTCAGTTGGCTGAAGCTGAAACCACTGTCAGAAACCACTATAAGATGTATACGTACAACAGCATCCTGTTTCATTCCAATACTCCAGCCAGCGTAATTGGATCTGTAAAAACAGTGATCACTTTTTATATAGGTTTCAGACATCAGGACCTGATTTTACTACTATTCAAGCACATGTTAATGCACACGTTTCTTTCTACTAAAGTGTCCAATAGCCTGATATCTCTTAAATTAAATGACTTGTGGTGTCTCTTATGTATGACAGCATATTAGGGCCACATAAGAAAAGAAAAATGCTTATCACAACAAGAATAAAGTCGTTACATTTTGAGAATAAAGTCATTATTTGACAAGAATAAAGTCATTATATTTTGAGAATAAAGTCTTAGTTTTTAAAAACTCATTATTTAATGAGAATAAAGTTGTAATATTTTGAGAATAAAGTCATTATTTAACAAGAATAAAGTATTAGTTTTTAAAAATTAATTATTTAACAAGAATAAAGTCTTAGTTTTTAAAAACTCATTATTTAACGAGAATAAAGTCATTATATTTTGAGAACAGTCATTATTTAATGAAAATAAAGTCGTAGTTTTAAAAAAAAAGTCATTATTTAACGAGAATGAAGTCATTATATTTTGAGAATAAAGTCATTATTTAATGAGCATAAAGTCATAGTTTTAAAAAACTCATTGTTTAATGAGAATAAAGTCATACTTTTATGAGATTAAAGTTGTAATATTTTGAAAATTCAACAGAGCTTCCAGTTTTACAGTGAAGGCAACAAGCGAAGCAGCAATGTGTGGATGGGAGGACAGACTCAGTGTTTGGCCTTTGTGCATAAACCCTAAATGAAAGGAGAACTGCACTAAATGTTCCAAGTTCTACATTATTCAATGAGTGGGTACGACCTTATACTCATTATTTTATGACTTTATTCTCATTAAATAAGGACTTTATTCTCGAAATACAACGACTTTATTCTCGTAGTGACAAGCGTTTTTATTTTCTTATGTGGCCCTAATACGTCGTCATACTTATGCTATCTGCAGTCAATAAAAAAACGGAGAAAAAAAAAATTACAACTGAGGAGCAGAAACCATTGATCCAAAATGTAGTACCACTGACAACCACTAGGTTTGGCTCCAAAAAACCCTGGTTTCCCCAGACTTACATTCAACTTGTCTGTAAATGTATTAGGTCACTAAGTAATTTATTTTCTTGGCATCATCCCAGCGTCATTCATTTTTAATTGGAGCCTCTTAAGTGAACTGGTGGGCGAATAGATGTTTGGATGTCGTACAGGTCAGTGTGACTGCTCACTCCTCTGCTGAGTCAGAGTCCGGCTGTAGCTTTGGTTGACAGGTTTCACAAACAGCACTGTATAATGATTTTACTGAGTTAATAAGCCGGTGTTTACCATTAGCTCAACTCTGACCTGTTGAACTATATAGTTCAGCCCCTTTTGTCCAAATATGGTCACTTCTGGCTCTAAAAAGGCAACACGTACTACATTCAGACAGCAGGTCTTAATGCACAATTTGGATTTTTTTGTTGGAACACAATTTTTTTGTGTGCTTGTTCATATTACACATTAACGCACCTCTTCAGAATAGCCAACCCACCATAAGTTTGACCCTGCATTCTCATGTTTATGTATTGCAATGTTTCTTTTATCTATTTGTTTTCTTCTTTGTATTTTATGCATTGTCTGTTTTATCCTCTGCTGTAATAGTGTCCTTGGGTGTCCTGAAAGGTGCTTATAAATAAAATGTATTATTATTAGTATTAAATGTGACTTCTATCAGTTTTGAATATGAACTGAATGCAACCCTGGAGTGACCCGCATGCCCAAAAGAGGTCCTGACGTTAGACGGGACCATGCAGGTACACACTGTGTTTATGGAAGTAAATATGGAGGTATCTTGTCTTGGCGTGTGTGTTGTGGTTGTCGTTGTTTTTCCCACCGCTCCTCTTCCTGGGACATAGAATTGTGCCGTTTGTCCCATTCCAGTGACGTAAAAGGCAGATAAATGCGACCTGGCCGTTCTGACTAAAGTTGCATCACAAAATATCAGATACGTATCAGATTTAGGACCACATATGAAATGCCGCGTTTCCCCTACGTGGAACCAGCTCAACTCGGCTTGACTCAACTCGTGTACCAGGTCCTATTCCTGGAGACCGTTTCCATTACAGGATACTATCGACTTTACAGTACCTGGACGTCATAGCGATGCGGCGTGTTACTTCCGCGTCGTCTGCTCAGAGAGCTGCTGATAAACTCACTCTTTGCGTGTTGTCTCCGCAAGCTCATGCTGAATTTTTACGTCGACCACCAAAGACTGAATCTCCTCGATCGACCATGGTGTAGTTTTACAGGCTGTCATCATGTGGATTAACCTACCGCTATATTTACTGTAAACTTCCACATCTGTTTTTTGTAAAACGGCGGGTCACAGAGACAACTCTCTGACCAATCAGTGGTCTGCAGTGTTTACACATCACATTTTAGTATCTGTTCCCCAGTCTTGGAACCTCGGAGAAGGTGATACCAAAAAACCAGTACCAGATTCCAGGTTCTTTTTCGTAATGGAAACGCAAAAAGGCCGAGTCAAGCTGGTACCACGTAATGGAAATGCGGCTAAAGTGGCCTGGGTTGGATTTGAAAAAAATCGGATTTGTGCTGTTCAAACTGTCTTTAACCCTTTCATGCATGAATTAGGAGAACCTTAATGGGTCAAAAGACAGTAATGTCCCATCAGAGAGCAAACTTTAATTGATTGCCATTCCAGCATTTATTTCAGTATAAAGTAGCTCCTTGTTTTGGATAATCTCTTATGGTCCAACTAAAGCAAAACTGAATTTAAAAGTAAAAATGTGGATCAAATTGTCTCTAAAATGTCCTGTCAGAGAGATTTTGAATACCGTGTTTTGACCCAAATGAAGTTATTTTTCCTGAGTGTTTTTATTCCTCTTTAGGCCTGAAAAAAAAACAATGCGATTGAAATTTTTTTATGAATTTATTTTTCATGGAGTTGCATGTGTTTAATTTTTGAAGAAAAGAAACATGTATTTACTGATACACTGTGTGAAAACTATGAAATAAATTTTTTTAATGCCGCTAATCGGATATTTTGTCACATTTTAACATACTCTAATATTATTTATTACTCACATTATGGAGATAATACGCAAAAAAAAAACAAAACAGTCTAATAGCAATAACAGGCGAGTGATTTACTCTCAAATATGTGCAGATCAGATTTATCAACAGCAAAGTTACAGTAATGGTATAAATGTCAGTGTATGGGATGGTGCATAAGTGTCCACTGTGTTGGCTGATATGGAACCAAAACAATAAAATCCATGAATATATAAGAGAACAGCTGGAGAAGAACTGTCCACTGGAGTGACCACTGTGCATGAAAGGGTTAAAGGTGCTGGAGACTTTCATGACCAATTTTTCATCAAATCTGTCAAACCTCAGTCATATCCTCAGTATCTCGAATCTGAAAGTCTTTCTATGATTACTCACCTGAATCTCTTGCATCACGGTGAACAATTTTGAAATGCCATCCACCAGAGACAAACCATGTGTTTACAAATGAGCCGGGAGGGCACTTGGGCATCTTTGGAATTTTGTCGCGACATGCATTGTGGGAAGTGAAGGCTCATGCAGCCACCTTACAGCAGCAGCTGGAACAGACACGATCGGAAACGGCAGGAACTCCCTTCCCTCTATGCATATTCCTCTAGCAGTTTCTGCATGTTTGTTTCATCTATATAATACCATACGGTCATGCTGCCTCTGTCGCTGTCAGGTGGCTGCGTGAACTTCTGTTTCCCACAATGCACATCGCGACAAGATTCCAAAGATGCCCGAGTGACGTCCCAGGTCGGCTTGTAAACACATGGTTTGTTTATGGTCGATGGCACTAAGAAATTGTTCACCGTAATGCAAGAGATTCAGGTGAGTAATCACAGAAAGACTTACAGATTTGTGATACTGAGGATATGGCTGAGGTTTGACAGATTTGATGAAAAAGTGGTCACAAAAGTCTCCAGCATCTTTAACAGATCAGATACAGGTCACATATGGGCAAAAAAAGTCATATTTATGCCATATTTGCCTGCAGTCTGAATGTAGCCATGGTGACGGCCAAATCACAAATTACCGGTTTCAAAACAGCAATTCAGAAACCATTAATTATACACTATTATATACTATGTACCATGTCTATACCTTAAATAACCTATTGTGCACTCAAAGATGACGCAACACCCACTGCACTTATACAGGAACAGTGGGCAGGCTTTGACGTATACGAACGCTGACAATGGCAGGAAGCTCCCTCCAACCTTATATAAGTAATTGAATATTCCATTTATTCCATCAAGACCTGGCTTTAGCATCTTTGAGATCAGTAAAGACAAGAGGAGGGCCAGCTGGGGACGGATAAAGAAATGTGACAGAAGTGTGAGGAAAACAGCTCGGAGAGGTGTATTCCCCAGAGGACACGCTTGTTGTAAATGAAGTGCATCGCAGTGTGTGAGAGGAGGAGAGAGCTGGGAGGAGGAGGTGGTGGTGACGGGCAGAGGGGATGGGGAAGTGGTGGTGATGGTGGTGGTGGTGGGGGGACTGCATGTGTTTCGTGCTTCTGTATATGTGTGTAGAGCGTGTGCGTGTGCGCGTGTGCATCCATCTGTACTCCATTTACGCCATCAGAGTGTTTTCTGAATAGAGCGTGTGCATCTTCCAGTCTTCCTCACAGAGCCAGAGTTTGTTTTTTTGTTTTTTTTTTATCACCCTCCTGCTAGAATACATGTCTCTTTCTCTCTAGCTCGCCTCCTTCTCCCTCCATATGTGTCTTTCTCTCTCTCTATCACCTTCAGCAGCTCCCCAGGGCAGGCTGTTAAATGCTGCAATCTGTCTCTGTCTCCCATCCTGTCCCCTCCCTCCTCTTCTTTTTGCTACCTCTCTCTCTTTCTCTCAGCCTTTCTCCGAGGCTCGCTGCTCATGAATCACAGTGCTAACTACTACATGTAAAAGAGGGAAATCCCTGACTAAAAGCAGAGAGGGAAGGAGGGGGGGTGATAAGGATATATCTCAAGGGGAGGGGGTTAAAGCTAGTCATTTGTGATTAAGAGGGACAGAAGTGAATGGACAAGACAAGAAGAAAAGAAGTGGGACAGAAGGATGGGTAGATGATATGGGGATTATGTGGATATAAGCATCAAAATGTCAATTTTTAATTTAATTTGAGCCAATTCAGAAAAGCTCATTAGAAGTAAAAGTGCTGAATTAGAGCTAAAAAGTTTCTTTACGGTCTTGCGTTTTATGTTCCGCCTCATATTATTACTTACAGGAAGCCGTACAGTACAGTAACATTAATCTTCCGTCGATCATCAAGCAGCTTCACTGGAGCAAAAGGGGGTTAAGTGCCCTTGGAAACTAATGGTGGTGGGAGGGGAAAGTGTTTTTACACGCTCGTTTCAGAGCTGAAGTTCCCAGCAGGTCTGGGACAAAAGCCCACGTCCTTCCCTGCAGAAACATGCCAGTTTCTGGAAGACGCAGGGAATTTAGTTCAACATGGAAACGGTATCCAGCGCTTTTCTATTACATATAAATCTGACTCCTGATAAATAATCATAACATTGGGTTTAAACACATTAAATTCATTCACGTAATCAAGAGAAAGTGATGTCGGTGAACAGTTAATTGGGCTGATTTGTTTTTTTGGTTTTTTTTTAACTCAATGTCTGTTCTTTTAAAGTAGGTTTTTTACTCATTACTGATTCTTCTTTATTTTCTTATTGGTTATAGTTATTTTTTACATTTACACATGACTTACTCATCACAGCTCACAAGTGCTTTATTTATGTGTATGTATGTGTAGCAGCCCTTGGCATCAATAAAAAGGCGTAGAGTTCGACTGGTGCAAATCTTTATTTCATCGTTATGCACCGTGAAACTAAAACACAAACATTTTTACATAAGTTATTTTACAAAATTTACTTAGTTACATTTTCTTTAAAAGCACATACATTACAACAGGACATATTACTCATAATTAAAAAATTGTAATTTAATACACACATTTCAAACGAAAGAACAAACAAAAGACCAAAACATGCCACTACAATTAATTAAAACGTACCTTGCTCCGCCTACCAAGGGGTGCAAACTCCTCACTCATCCAATGTATAAAGGGTATGCAGGTGTGCGCTTTAACAACAAAAAAAACCAACCCAATCCACATCACTGTCAAGTTTGAAATTTGTTCAAAATAGTGTGACAAACAAATCAAACCCAAAAGTTCTCTGTGCTCACCTCCCTGTTCAGCACAGTCCTGCTCTGCTCTGTGGCAACCCAAATGCATGTGGCCAAACAGCTGTGTGGCAATCAGCCTCATTATCTACCAAAAAGGGGTGTGGCAACAATAAAACAAAATGGAAAGAAAATCCAACAGAAACCAAAAATAAACAAAAAAAGAAGAAAAATCTGAAATAATAAACCTATCCACTGGCCACTAACAGTATGTTCACAGCAAGGTTATAATAGTTTTGGTTTTTTCATTACAGTTTAGTTTTATTTAGTTTTGACTTTTTTTTCTCTAATTCAGTTAGTTTTAATTAGTCGAGCAGGTTTGTTAGTTTTTATTAGTTTTGATTTTTTTCTAAATGCTTAGATTTAGTTTAGTTTTTTTTTTCTTTCTATCTTTTCTCTTCTTCTCTGTCATATTCAAATAAATCCCAGACAGGACTCTGCTGCTTTCCAGGTAGAGTGGGGACCAGAAGACGACTCTAAACCAGTGACTAGAAGTGACAGACTGTGAAGTGTCGTATGGTGCTGCTAGCAAAAATTGCTCAAGCGAAATAAATCGATTTCATATCAGTCTGACATTGACAAAAACGAAAACAAAGGGAATTTTATCCATAATATTTATATATTTTAGTTAGTTTTGTAAACACACAATACAGTTTCAGTTAGTTATCGTTTTTTTCTTTTAATTACAGTTTTTATTTATTTCAGTTAACGAAAATGTTTTTTCAATTCTAGTTTTTGTCATTTCGTTAGTTTTCATTAATGATAACAACCTTGGTTCGCAGGTAGTCTCATCAGTTCATTTTCATTTACACATGTGTTCTCGGGCTCCTCCCATCTTACCTCTGCACTTATATGCGGAAAAACTAACAACAGTATACTCTGTGTTCGCAGAAAAACATACTGATGGTGGTTCCTAGAACCAGAACAGAGTTGGGTAATACTGCATTTCAATACGCTGCCCCCTCTGCATGGAACGTCCTGCAAAACAACCTACATCTGTCTGAACTTGTTACTTTAGGTGAATTTAAAGTTATTTTAAAGGAGTGTGAAATCAATGAGCTCGGTCAATGAAACTGTTTTTACCTCCACCAGGAGGTATTGTGATCATTTTCCTTTGTGTGTTTGTTTCTTTACGTGTTTGTTTGTTAGCAACTTTACAGGAAAACTATTTCAACCATCTTTACTTAAATTTTACCCACAGATAGGCCTAGGCCCTGGGACCAACCCATTACATTTTGGGCCAAGTAGGCCAAAGTTCAAGGTCACAGCAAGGTCACAAAATCTACAATTTTCCTCTCCCTCATTATTGAGCAATTTTTCAAAATTCATAAAAAATTCAAAACAACTCAGATTAGCCTCCAATTTGATACATCCATAGCTTATAACAATATGTTGTATCTGGCACAAAATTGTCCACATCCACTGTGGAATGTGGACTCTGTGGACATTTACATTTAACATTGAAAATCCTGTTTACAACACATTTTTCATTATAACTCAACAAATATTGATTGGAATTTAATATCATTTGACATACACATGACTGGTACCAAGCTTCAACTTTTTCTGCTGTATGGAACAACCTGGAAACTGTTGAATTTAAAACGAAATAGTCGATCCACACATGCACACCGTTAGGGGTGCTTGGCAGAGGTTTGTATTCTCTGAGCACTTGTTAAAATTGCACAAATGATTGTTTTGTCACTATCCATTGTAAGTTGTTTTTTTTTTTTTTTTAATTATGTGTTGATTATGTCTTGTCTTGTCAGAAACTGTGTGGTTCTTGGCCAGGTCACTCTTGAAAAAGAGATTTACACTCTCAATGAGGCTTTTTAACCTAGCTAAATAAAGGATATGTTTTGTTTTTTTTTTATTTTCAATCCAATTTATTCTGGCTTTGTCAAGTGTACTCATATCATAGAGTGTGTTTTATTTTGTACTTATTTAAAAAAAAAAAAAAATCTCATGTATTGTTGTCATAGAAGCAGCTGATTCAGCCAGTTTTAAAGGTTCAGTGTATAATTTTAGTAGTGAAGTTTTAGATTGAACCTAACTTCAGTCTCCCCTATAGTGGCAGATGAATATGTGAAAGGACCAGTATCGTTTTGTCCACTTTTTTTTTTTTTATTAAGAGGATAACAGCTCTAATCCACACTCAGCAGATGATGCTAATGCTTAAGGCTGGATGCCACCTGCAATAAAATGGAAAAGAAAAATGGTAGATTCGTTGGAAGAGGACTACCTTCCTCTTTTGATATCATTCATTTGAAGCCATTTAAAGCACCATTATTTTATATTCTCAGATGATTATACACGATGAAAACATTAGTTGCTTTTCCATTGACCCTCAAATCGCACAAATATAACTTGCGTATAAAAATTTACCTAATGGAAAAACGACAATTTCACCAAAAGTCTAATTTTTCGATTAAAAGTTTTTGCACTGGCAAGAGGTGGTTTTTCAGCCGTAGCACAAATGGTATATCATGCAAAAACTGCAATGGAAAGACCTTTTTTCGTAACTAAAGCCAGGTGAATTAAAAAAAACAGATGTTGACGTACGTTACAAGAGGCGAAAAAGAAGAAGAAACATGACGCGGTATGTGTGGCCACACTAGGAAACCCAATCATTTTTAAATTTAACACGAGATAGAGGGGTACTATATAATTATAATGAATATATCTGTAAATCAACACCATATTTACGTTCGTTGCCATGTTTATGGAATGACTTCTTGTGTCATCTCACGATAATAAATAAACAAATCATCGCATTTGTGATTTAATGGAAAAACCAATGTTATGCACTTCTGTTTTTTCAACAATGAGTAAATATCGGTAAAGTTTTGCGCACATATCCAATGGAAAAGCACCTACTGACTAACACTGTAATAATAATAACACGAAAAAGTCGTCTAGTAGTTTCATTTCCTTAATAAATGTTATATGTGCTGGTTAACTAATGTCAAAGATGGGAAATGTACAAACACAGTGATAACAGCTACCTGTGCTAATTAGCAGGCTAGCTGACGGATCGTATAGTTCAATACGATTGAATGCTAACATTAGCTAATGCAGCTAATTTACACCAGTCATTATAACTAGAACCAAAAGTTTTGCGCAGATGTCCAATGGAAAAGCGACTATTGATTTTTATCACATCCAATTTCTGCACAAATGAGAATGATTATCAATGAATATACATGATTTTTTACGATTGTATGCATTTGTAGTATTATAGCACAAGGCAGTGCAGTAGAACACAGACTTCCTCCTGTGCTCTGTCAACAGCAGATATATTTTTATTTCACACTGTATGTAAGTTATGGTGCAGATTTTCAAATAATATTATGGGCAAAAGTACTGGGACACATTGAATTCTGGTGTTTATTGGTACAAACCCAAAATATATTTTTACATTGCAAAAAATATTGTTGAAATAAAATTTTATGGAGTAAATTTAGTTAACATTGAAGTTTTTAGGATGCAAAGTATGTTTTTACTTAATTTAACTACATTTTACTCAACATTGTTTTGTTTTTTTTAAGTCAAGTGCTTATTGTTGTACCTCTAGGTCACAGATGATAAACATATGGCCCGCGGGCCAAAACCAGCCCGCTAAAGGGTCCAATGTGGCCAGTGGGATGAATTTGTAAAATGCTAAACTTACACTGAAGACTTAAACAATCATTTTAGTTCAGGTTCCAAATTCAGTCCAAATCAATCTCAAGTGAGTCGGACCAGTAAAATACTATCACAATAACCTATAAATAAGACAAATCCAACTGCTTCTCTCTGTTTTAGTGTAAAAAAGCATAAAAATCGTTTACATTTACAAACTATTTTCATAAAAAAAATGCAAATAACCTGAAATGTATTAAGAGAAGTGTAATTTTAATATTTATTCGTTGATCCACTGTGATCTGTAACTTGTAATTCTCATGTGTACATGATAAACTGAGGCAGAATATTGTTAAAATTCCACAATTTTTTCTTATAAAATTTCAGTTTTTTCATTGTTATTCATGTTATTCGCAGTCTTTTAAAGGGATTGTTTGTAGATAGAAACATTTTCATCAGGTAGTTTTACTTTTTTTACTCTAAAATCAAGAGAAAAGTTTGAAATTGACATTATTTATATATTACTATATTATTATTTTACTTGTCCAACCCACTTCAGATCACACTAGGAGGATGTGGCCCCTGAACTAAAATGAGTTTGACACCCCTGCTCTAGATTTTGTCACATTCTAACTAAGTAATCATTGAAAACCTTAAGTAAGAGTCTTGCTTTTTCAAGTCTCACCTAGATTATCTAAATTTCATAGTAAAACTCATTTGAACAGATGATAATTATTGAAAACAACTGACAAACCTTAATATCATGATAATATTTACAATCTATGGGAGCGGTTGTACAAGCTGTAGGTGTGATGTGTCCCAATATTTTTGTCCATAATTGTCCAGTTGTGTATTAAATACGTTGGAGACATGAGACTAAGTAAGTACGTGATTATGTTTTTGATGATGCATAAAAAAATATTCAGATAGGGAAAAAAAAAAAAAAACAGACCACGGTATTTCTTTGCAAACATCAAAATGATGAATTTTTCTTCCTCATTGGAATCGTCTTAGCTGAGCTGAGCATTTACAGAACAGAGAGCAGCATGCAAAGAGGCGATTAGTCAAAGTCGTTCATCTCACATATCTGCTGATGGCAGTTGTCTTTACAACAAGTCAAATAAATGGCTGATATAATAAACTTTGAGGCATTCATTCTAAAATTGCAGCTCTTGCAAATCACAAATCTCCATTTGGATGGAAAAATGAGCAGTCATTCCACCCTAATCTCAAGCGCACTAATTCAGTGTGAGTGTGTTCTTTGCCACTCATGCTGTAATGCCCTGTCTCTACCTCTGCCTCCTTGCTTGTCATTTAAATGTCTTTTCTCTCAGCTCATCTTGTCCCAGACTCCTCCGTCTCTGCTTTCACACATCCACTACAGTCACTGAACATTCCTAGTTTCCTTCCCTGTCTGGAGCTGTGAATGTAGGCCCTGAATCGGCTTTTGGCCTAATGATTTCTTTTGCACGTGTGCACATACATGTAAATCACACACGTCATGCTCATATACTGTAAGAAAACACAAAAACTCCCACGCAAATCAGCGCATGAACACACACTTATTGAGTTATTGGCAGGACTGGACTGACAGGCCGCTCTTCAGCGACTCATTCACGCTCCGCTGGAGATTGTGTTTTCCACGGGCCGTTTGCTACGTGGATCATAAAGTGCAATAAGGACAGAGTTAAACAGGAATAGACGCATAGATACACATTCACATGAATAAACACTCAAATACACTTGGCCACGTGCAGACGACTCCATTTTTCACTCTGTCTGACTTGATATTGCATAATCGCAGAATCTGTCCAAATCTCTCTCGCCTTCTCCGTCCACTGTCAGTCTTCTTCCACTTTCTCTCTCGTATCAATGACTCACATGTCTGCAAGAGTAACGCTAATAGTGTGGTGGCAGAACAGCAAGTAAAGCTCTGAGAAAGGAAGGAGAGGAAGGAGGGAGTCTGTGCAGGGAGAGAAGCTGTTAGGGAGGCAGCTGATGGAGGTCTGAGGAGAAATGGAGTTAAGCCTCGAGTGCAAAAGGGTCAAAAATGCAACAAAAGTCTGGAACGTGTAGAGTTGAACCAAGGGTTTACATTTTAATATACATGCTAGGGAAGCAACAAAATATTGATGCATGAATGAAGTACAAATACTTCGTTACCTTATTTAAGTAGACATTTTGGTTATCTATACTTTACTGGAGTAATTATTTTTCAGCCGACTTTTTACTTCTACTCCTTACATTTTAAAAATAGCCTCGTTACTCCTATTTAATTCCGGTTTGTTATTGTTATAATAAAAAAAAAAAAAAAACTATACAGATAAACTTCTACGTTATACTTCTATGTTATAACTTGATATTCACTTATTCAGATAGTGTTCTATATTTTGATATTATAGTGGATTTATACATCCTTTTAAATGCACAAATTGAAGAAGACATTTTTAACTCTTGTATGGTGTTCAGATTTTTGTTATTCAGCCAGTGTTTGTGGGTGTGGTGGTCCCGATGCTTTTGTGGGTTTTTAATTTAACATAATCAAACAGCATACATGTTTAGTATTTGCTTTTTGCCTTAAATTGCTACTTGTTTTTAGTTTTTTTTTTTTTGTTTGTTTGTTTTTGTTTTTTTTTAATACAATGTAATATAATCAAGATATATATATGGAAGAGGATTAGGGCCATTGAAAATAAATAAATAAATAAATAAGGTTCAATATATTTTTTTAATTATTATTCTGAGAAAAAAAGGCTGAATTCTGACTTTTTTTTCTCAGAATTCTGACTTGAATCTCATAACAATATAAAATATAATATTTTAAAAATTATTCAAAACAGTCAAAATTCTGAGAAAAAAAATCAGAATTCTGACTTTTTTTCTCAAAAAAATATTAATTATTAATTATTTTTTCCCAGTGGCCCTAATTCTCTTCTGTAAGATATGAGAGGAAAAAAATCATTAAAAAAAATAATTACTCATCATTTTTCTTGTAATAAAAAATGAAAACGGATTCCACAGACCCAAACACCACACAAGGGTTAAGTTTTGCTCCAGATTATTCCACAGATGTACCCCTCTGACAGAGATACACTGGGTTTTTATGTTTGTTCTACACTTCATTTTCTTGTAGATTTCAGTTCCCCTTAAATTAGAATTCTTTTGCCTCGGCTCAAACATCTCCTGCGGATTGAAAGGGAGCATATGGTCATGGGCTTTATACATTATGATAAGAGTATTAAGGTCGACAAGATCGTGTAGTTTTAGAGCATTTGAAATTATAAATAGTGGATTTGTTGGAGCTAAAGTACTTGAGTAAAAAGCTTGAGTTGGTACTTCACCTTCTACAGAAGTCTTTTTAAACCCCAGTATCTATACTTCCACCTAAGGAATGAATGGGAATACTTTTGACACCTCTGCATGAATATATTATATCCTAATCGTCAGCGGTGACAAGTATCAGTATTTTTGTTAAAACACATACCGAAGTTGTCCTTTCAGGAAGTCGTGACTCTGGTCAGAGATACTAAAATAAGAAAGATTTTTGTTTGGTTTCATCTCATTTGTCCAATTCTGAGACATTGGTCAAGTCAGGTTGCTTTATTTAACCATAGGTAGACTGAGTTTGCAGTGAAAACCCAGCGGCAACCTCCAGGGCTGAAAAGTGAAGGCGATGTGGAGTAGCTTCCTACGGTGGCCAACAAGGGCCAAACACATTGCAACGGCCCAGAGCGTCTCAGTTAAGAGAAAACAGCTGCAAGTACAGAAACGGTGTAAATTCACAAACTCAAACACAAGTCTACAAAACACAAGGTACAAAAAGAGGAACGTGGTGCAAATGAAAAAATGCAAGAAACAAAAACACATCATCAAATGCTCTGGAAATAAAGAAACGATGCAAACCAAGAAAACATCTGCAAACAAAAAACGCTGCAGAACCAGTCAGTACAACAGAAGTGCTCCAAACCTGTAGGGGGCAGCGTCTATAGACAACAGACTAGTGTCAAATAGAATCAAATAAAAGTCACATGACCACACTACGCCGTAACTTCAGTGTGTTCCCACTGTGGTTTGAAACACTGTCAGTCAGCTGTTCTCCGTCTCTCTCTCCATCCTGTGTGTCTTTGTATTGAGCTGTTCTGCAGACAGCGCCCCCTACAGGTTTGGAGCACTTCTGTTGTACTGACTGGTTATGCAGCGTTTTTTTGTTTTGCAGATGTTTTCTTGGTTTGAATCATTTTGCGCTTTGTGACTGACAAGGTTTCAAACTACAGTGGGAACAAATTGAAGTTACAGTGTAGCGCGGTCATGTGACTTTTATTTGATTCTATTTGACACTAGTCTGTTGTCTATAAATGCTGCCCCCTGCAGGTTTGGAGCACTTCTGTTGTGCTGACTGGTTATGCAGCGTTTTTCATTTGCAGATGTTTTCTTGATTTGCATCTTTTCTTTATTTGCAGAGCATTTGATGATTACGCATGTGTTTTTGTGTCTTGCGGCGCATTTTTTCATTTGTACCATGTTCCTCTTTTTGTACCTCGTTTAGACTTGTGTTTGTGAATTTGCATCGTTTCTGTACTTGCAGCTGTTTTCTCTTAACTGAGACGCATCGGGCAGAGGCGATTTCTCATAGACTGCAAGGGAAGCTCGGCTTCCCCTAAAATTACGAAAATTAAATGGTTAAATATGTTCGGTTGTGTTGATATTTCATTGACGACAAATGTGTTCGAACACGTTCATCTCACAGACAAGTTCATTCAGAATCAGCTTTATCACAAATCAACGGACTCGATGTTCACTTCTCAGACATTCCCGTTGCGCTGTTTTCTCATACGATGCATTTGCCCATAGAAGCTCAGCGTCCATTCACTTCAATGGGACTGAGTGGAACAGTTTTTTTCATTGCCTCAAAACTGGACGGTAATTGGATAAATGCCACAATGTTGTCCCGCCCCCGGACACTCGGCGTCTCTGGGGGTGAATGGAGCTGTGGGCGGAGCTCGGCTGGGCTGGATGCTAGGCTTCCATGCGCTGATTGGAGGATCAGTCAAAAGGTTGAATCCCATTTGATTGACAGCTAGTTTGAGATCTACTCCTTCACTGACACAGTTCAGTTTAATACCATCGCACATTCTGCTGTGAAATGGAGAGAGAAACCACGACGAAATTACTTGTTCATTTCTTGCACTGTAAATAAAACACACTCATTGTACTTCCTTGTTTCAATTTAACATAATTTCAATGTTTTCTTGTTTGCTTGGTACGATAAGGTCCCTGATCATTTTCTCAAAAAGGAACGGAGGGCCAAATTTATGATTAAATAACTTGACTTTTTTTTTTTTTTTTTTTTTTTATGTAAGCCGACAGTGAGCTTCCCCTGTCTGAAAGACGAGCAGCCGCCACTGGCATCGGGCCATTGCAATGTGTTTGGCCCTTGTCGGCCACCGTAGCTGCCAGCCCCCAGTGGACTGAACCCAAAAGGGACTCACTCCCCATAGACCGCTGTGTTAAAACGAACAACTTCACAGAGAAATAAACATATTTACAGCTTGGTTCAAAAATTGGTTTTGGTCTGTATCATTAATTTGCCCCTCTGTGACAACTGTACGAAGGGTAAATTTTGATGTAACCCACCCATTCAGAAAATCCAAAGTGAAAATACCTCTGTATAATTAAGTGAGGTTTTGCTGTGATGGACATGTGAGTGTCGTGTGTTGGTTGTGCTGTGTGTGCTTTGCTTGTGATAGCTCAGCTGACAAGTCACATATTAACAGCCACTGTTTATTTAATAAAACATATTTGTCTTCCTGTCTGCCTTTATTGTGTAAGGAGTTACGCAAACAGGATGGTCAGAACATTCTGCGATGACGTTTACTGGTTCTAGTTATAATGACTAGTGTAATTTAGCTGCATTAGCTAATGTTAGCCTTCAGTCGTATTGAACTATACGATCCGTCAGCTAGCCTGCTAATTAGCACAGGTAGCTGTTATCTCTGTGTTTGTACATTTCCCATCTTTGACATTAGTTAACCAGCATATTTAACATTTATTCAGGAAATGAAACTACTAGACGACTTTTTCATGTTATTATTATTACAGTGTTAGTCAGTAGGTGCTTTTCCATTGGACATCGGTGCAAAACTTTACCGATATTTACTCACTGTTGAAAAAACAGAAGTGCATAATGTCGGTTTTTCTATTAAATCACAAATGCGAAGATTTGTTTATTTATTATCGCGAAATGACACGAGAAGTCATTCCATAAACATGGCGGTGAATGTAAATATGGTGTTGATTTACAGATATATTCATTATGATTATATATTACCCCTCTATCTCGTACTAAATTTAAAAATGATCGGGTTTCCTGGTGTGTCCACACATACCGCGACATGTTTCTTCTTCTTCTTCACTTGTTGTAACATACGTCAACAGCCATTTTTTTTATTCACCTGACTCTAGTTGCGAAAAAAGGTCTTTCCATTGCAGTTTTGCGTGATATACCATTTGCGCTACACCCGAAAAACCAGCTCTTGCCAGCACAAAAAGTTTTAATCGAAAAATGAGACTTTTGGCAAAATTGTTGTTTTTCCATTAGGTAACTATTTATGCGCAAGTTATATTTGCGCAATTTGAGGGTCAATGGACAAGCGACTAATGTGGTCAGTGTTTTCAGGAAGGTCCACTTTCATCTCCTGCTCATTTCCATCATCACTCACTTGTTTCCATAAAACCAGTATGCCGACAGCCATGTTCACAAACCAGTGGGTGATGGTCATGTCTGCTATTTATATAAAGTATGTGGTTAAAACGCGACAAACATTAACTCATTAAAACCCAAACCTCCATCGGCAACTAAACTGTTTAATACCTGATGATCCACTAAAACATGTAAATAATACATGTTTGTTTTTTTTTTTGCAATAATTGATGTCATTTACAGTTTGTTACTATATCTCTGGAAAATGAGGTTTTTAAATTTTTTCTTAAATTTTTGATGTTTGATATTTTGTTCCATTCTTTTCCACAAAACCACTCTACAATATGAAATACACATTTTTTCAACCCTTAAAGACCCAAATACACACCAGTGACCAAAAGCAGCAACTGATGTAAAATGTTTAATACCTGTTAATCCATTAATCCTATCAATACATGTAAATAATCTGTGTAAAATGCAGTTTGTCATCTTTTCATGGTCGTCAAATATGACCCATTTGGACGTTCAGAGGCTCTATAGCACAGGGATCAAACATCCAAATCCAGCCCGCCAAAGGGTCCAGTCTGGCCCTTGGGATGAATTTGTGAAATGCAAAAATTACACTAAGATATTAACAATCCTTTTAGTTCAGGTTCCACATTCAGACCAATTCAATCTCAAGCAGACCAATAAAATACTATCATAAGCTCCACATTTTTCTCTTTGTAAATGTAAATATTTTCATGTATTTACACTAAAACAAAATATAATTTTGCAAAAAATGTGAATAACCTGAACAAATATGAACAACCTGAAGTGTTTTAAGAGAAGTAAGTACAATTTTAACAAGATTCTGCCTGTTACTAAATGTTTTGTGTATTTGTAAATCCACTATGATCTGTAAGTTATAATGTACATGTGTAAATGATAAACTGAGGCATAATATTGTTAAAATTACACTTATTTTTTCAGTTTGTTCATATTATTCACATCTTTTGAAAGGATAGTTTGCAGATGTAAACCTTTTCGTCATGTAAATTTACTTTTTTCGCTCTTAAACATAGAGGAAAGTTTGGAGTTGACATTATTTATATATTATTATGTTATGTTTTTAGTGGTTTGGCCCATTTCAGATCAAATTTAGCTGAATGTGGCCCCGAACACCTTTGATCTATAGTTACCATGGAAACACCGTCATCTTCTGCAACATTGATTCACCAGTAAAACCGATGGAATTTGATAAATGTTAATGGTCGGGGACGCTTATTTTTATGTTCAGTTATTGATATCTTTATTGAAGTTGCTTTTTCTTCCGAGTTCTCTGTTTTGATATAATAACCTTTGAATTTCATGAACATCTAAATTAAATATAATAAATTAAATATAGGAACATACATGATTTACAATTAAAAATACAGAGGAGAATATTATAATAAATGGTGATAAAACACTTAAAAAAGAAAATTCATTTGGGAACTGCAACAAAAGTAGCACTGGGTCGTTATGGGATAATAAGAAAATCCAGAAAATGACAATAAAAATAACTAAACACAATAAATGAAATAAATGGCTATACTTAATGCAGTGTTGCTATAATTTTACTGTTTATTCACTGCATTGCTATGACGGTAGTGTGACATTTGTACAAATACACAACTCTTTTTGCCTTTTCAGACATTGTGATGTATTTTATCTGATTGTCTTATAATGGAAGTGTCCCAGAATCACTGTTACCGTCATTATTGTGAGTTACTCTGTGATTCCCGCCCCCAAATTCCCATGCATCGACAAACAGCACAGTGGAGACATCATATTTGTTAACCATAGTAAAGATTTGCTTTTTGCCGTTTTTCCCTCTCTGACTGTACGTTGGTGGTACATTGGGCTCATTCAGCTGCCTCTCATTCATCTCTCCCTTTACACAGTGGATGTGTCATTTCGAGTCCCACACAGTCGTCCAATCTGTTCCAAGACGACACCATACTGTCTTCTGCTTCTCAACCCGTCCGCATTCACACTGCCAAGGGTTTCTGTACTAAAAAAGACAGGCAATATTCGCTGAATGTGTTACACAAACAGAAATAGAGGAGCTGCAGACTTCTGAATGTTTTCTGTTGTGGTCCGAGTCTCACAAACGTATTAAAATGGCAGATTAGCAAGTTGTTAATGGCCAGAACAGCACACGGCTCCAGTTTTTACATAATTGCCAACAGATCTGCTATGCAAAAACCTGGCCATCGCTTTACTACTGCATGAATATTAAAAGACACCTGGTGCAACTGTAACGTAATATGTATTCATAATAAATACTGCACAGATCGCTTCAAGTCTTGTTCTTCTTTTCTCTGCAGCTGGCATCCACCAACTCTGCTAACAGCAGCCAGACGACTGCAGCCGACAACAAAGGTACGCCATACTTACTGTCCTATTTGATAATGTACGGTTGGATTTTGGAGGAATATTCAGCTTTTGTTTCAAAAAGGTGGATTTCTGGTCTTTATACAGCATGAGCTGCTCTGGAAACAAGATTCATGAAATTCAATGTGCAAATTTGATTAATATTCTATTTTTTGCTTCATTTTCATCATGGATCTTGCATAACATTATTCTATTATTGATGTTTAATGTATCATTCAGCAAGAATCATGCATGAATCAAAGCCACATGAAGTGATTCGTACACGTTTCCGGTCTTGAGATCAGAAATTATATTTTTCATTTCAATATCCACAGATACATTTTGCCTTCTTGTTTTTGATGTTCTTAACATTCTTTACATGTTTTCTGCTCTCCTCACCCTTTCCCACACCTCTATGATGCCAAAGGCAGCAGCTAGTTCTTCTATTTTCTTATTTTTGCCCCACCCCCCAAAAGGCAGACAAGGGGTATTGTTTTTGGTTCGATTTGTTTGTTTGTTAACACTCTAGCAGCAAAACTATTGGTTGAATTCCTACCAAATTTGGTTTGTAGCTTGCCAGCGACCCAGAATAGATCTCACTACATTTTGGGAACAGTAGGTCAAAGTTCAAATTTTTTATGAATTTTTATTTTTATTTTTTTCCCCATTTACTTATAATGGGTGAAAGTTCAAATGTCTGTCGCAGTAAATCTATTGGTGTAATTCATACTAAATTGGATTTATAGATTGCCAGAGACCCAGAATAGATGTGATTACATTTTGGGATAAATAGGTCAAAGTTAATTTTTTTTATGAATTTTTTTTACATCTTTTTTTTTTCCCGTTTACTTATAATGGGTGAAAATTCAGATGTCTCTAGCTGCAAAACTATTGGTTGAATTCATACCAAATTTGGTTTGTAGATGGCTAGTGACCCAGAATAGATGTGATTACATTTTGGGAAAAGTAGGTCAAAGTGAAAATGTTTTAATAATTTCTTTTTTTCCCCATTTCCTTATAATGGGTGAAATTTCAAATGTCTGTAGCAGCAAATCTATTGGTTGAATTAACACCAAATTTGGTTTCTAGATTGCCAATGACCCAGAATAGATCTCATTACATTTTGGGAAAAGTAGGTCAAAGTTCAAATTTTTTAAATGAATTTTTAAATTCTTTTTTTCCCCATTTACTTATAATGGGCAAAATTTCAAATGTTGCTAGCAGCAAAACTGTTGGTTGAATTCATACCAAATTTGGTTTATAGATTGCCAGTGACCCAGAATAGATGTGATTACATTTTGGGAACAGTAGGTCAAAGTTCAAATTTTTTATGAATTTTTATTTTTATTTTTTTCCCCACTTACTTATAATGGGCGAAATTTCACATGTCTGTTGCAGCAAATGTATAGGTTCAATTCAAACTAAATTTGGTTTATAGATTTCCAGAGACCCAGAATAGATGTGATTACATTTTGGGATAATTAGGTCAAAGTTAAAAATTTTTATGAATTTTTAAAATCTTTTTTCTTCTCCCATTTACTTAGAATGGGCAATATTTCATGTCTATAAAACATGAATTTTGTTTAAATTTACTTCAAACTTGGCACTTATATAGAGGTAATGGATATGCTGACATCAGCACATGCATAGACATGATGACATCAGCTGGATCGATGCCAAAATAAGCTACAATACGTGCGAGGGGTGGGGTTTATTGTGCCTGGAACCACTTCTTCCAATTGATATCTTTAAAAAATATATGTGTAAAAGCTATGATTCCAACCAAAGAGAATGACCACACACATACTGTATATTTATGTCATATGTACATTGTACGTTTACAGGTATGGCGTAAAAATACAGATGTATTACAGTAATTTAGGATGTGATTCTTCAGTGCACTAAGCAAACACACAGACAGTGAAACTGTCTGGAAGATAATGATGTTATTGGATCATTTATTCTCTTTTCTCAGCAGAGATAAAGTACCAGTGTCACTATTTGGCAGCTTTTCAAACACCGCTCCGGCAGTTTTATTCATTAAAACCTCTGCAAACTCTTTTAGGCGACGTTAACGACTGTTCTGAGTTTGCATTAATGATTTAAAGGGTCACTGGGCTTCTTTGTACCTGTTTCTTCACAAAAGCATCTGCGGTTTAATCATTCGGTTCAGATATCTTTCTGAACGAGTGGCGTTAAACGAACTTTCATTTAATTATAAGGGAAAGGAAAATGTATTCAAGGCTTCGGCGTGTGTTTAGTGTCGAGGATAGTGTAGCGAATATGTCACAAATGAGTGATGTTTACCTCTTTCCTGCTCTCCTTCTCTCTTTCACTAACCACAAAATGAGAAACTTGACATTGTTTTATGAAGGTCAGACTGCTGAGTTTCCATGAGCTAAGCAAGCAATACAAAGCTTTTTTTTTTTTTGGCAGCAGCCACCGGTATGTCAGCTAGAATAAGTTGGCTGCCGCTTAACTTTTGAGCAACGTTGCTCATCAATATCCAATTCCAGCACTGCAGAATATCTCATCTATCAATGCAGCACTAGCGAACACTTAGCCTGGATCAGAGGCCACTTTGAGGAGGAGGCTTGTTGTATGATTGCATTTTCTGTAGTCCGTCTCCTCTTTTTTTTTAAAAGTGTTGCTATTTTTCCAGGTTTTTCGTGAAGCTTTCATGACACTGGGTACAGTTACATGCTGTTTTTTAAATCCAATTTTTTTTTCCAGAAGAAATTAATTCGGAACTAAAGTATTTTCTCTTCTGTTTACATGGAAATGTTAAACCCGAATAAAGGTTTACATGAGGTATTAATGAGGTAGATAAGTGAGCTAAAGGGTTTGCGCTGCAGTGCTCATGTTGCCTTGTTCTCACAGCCCTTCTGTTAGCTTAGCTTAGCATAGTCACTGCATTTCCATGGTCACACGTAGCCAGTTTTTTAAGGTGATTTGTTGTTTTTTGTAAGTGATTTTCTGAAATCCGATTCTCTCTAATTATTTCTTTAGAATTGCGACTTACTGCACTCATACAATTTTGGGACTGTTGTGTTGACGGAAGTTAGAAAATCTTTTTGTTGGAAGGGATGCATGCGCTAAATTAGCTTAGCTTTACCGTTGTAGCTTTGCATTAGTTTTTATTTCCCAAGATTTTATTAGTGCAGTAAGCTACATTGCCATGATTTGAGCCTCAATTTGTGATCATATTGACCCCACCGGACTAAAGGAATGATTAGGGAGAATTGAATTTCACAAAATCAGTCATAAAATACTACAAATCACCTATGAAAGCCTGGCTACGTCTGACCATAGGAATGAAGCCATTATGCTAAGCTAGGCTAAGCTAAGCTAATGGAAGGGCTGCGAGAACAAGGCAATCAGTGCACTGCAGTGCAAACTGATTTACCCACTTATCGAACTCATAAGTGCATGACAAATGAATTATTAAAAAACAAGTGGTGCACCAAAAAAACAAAAAAACAAAACACCTGAAACAGCGAAGTCAGAATTCAATCGATCCATTCTGTTTTCCAGGCTGGTAGATCCCATCAGAATAGCCCACTGGAACGGTTTGGGTTGACTAGACTGCATTGCATATTCTTCAGCCAGCGCAGAATGTGTGTGTCATCGTGACAGGACAAGACGAGCATGCGCAGAATGGCAGGAATAAAGTCCAAACGGAATAAAGGGTTTACATGCCCGAGGAATAATTTAGATCGGAATTAAAAGGGGATTAAACCAGTGACTTTAATCGGGTTTAAATTTAATCCGAACTTTTCTTTTTCAACTGGAATAAGGTGTTTACATGGGCATCTGAAATAGGATCGAACCTTTAATCAGATTAAACCAGGAATAAAAGTTGTCATGGAAACGCACGGAATCAAGGATGTTAAAATCATTTTAATTCAGGTTCCACACACAGACCAGTCACATCTCAACTGGGTCAGAACTAGTAAAATACTATCATAATAACCTATAAATAATGACAACTGCAGAGTTCATCTTTGCTTTAGTGGAAAAAAGTAAAAATTGCATGAAAATGTTTATATTAACAAAGCATCCTTTTACAAAAAATGTGAATAACCTGAACAAATATGAACAACTTGAAATGTCTTAGGAGAAATATGTGGAATTATACCAATATTCTGCCTGTTATTAAATGTTTTGTGTATTTGTAATTGTAATGTCAGTTGTAATGCACGTGTGTAAATGATAAACTGAGGCAGAATATTGTCTTAAGACATTTCAACGTGTTCATGTTATTCAGATTTTTAAGGAAACTTTGTAGACATAAACATTATCATAATGTCATTTTTCTTTTTTCACTGTTATTCTTTTACTGGTCCGGCCCACCTGAGATCATTTAAATCAATTAAAAGATCAGTTAAAAGGGGATTAAACCAGTGACTTTATTCGGGTTTAAATTTAATCCGAGCTTTTCTTTTTCCACTGGAATAAGGTGTTTACATGGGCATCTGAAATAGGCTCTAACCTTTAATCAGATTAACCCTTTAATGCATAAATTATGAGAATCTTGGTCCAGATTTTTTTCCTGAGCGTTTTTATTCCTCTTTAGTCATGAAAAAACAGTGCAATCGAAATTTTTTACTGAACCTATTTTTTATGTACAGTAGGTAGATTTGTTTCTATATTGCTCTAACCATGAAAAAAATATTTAAATTTTTTTTTAAAATTGCAATAAAAAAAACCTTTTCAATCAAAGGAAAAAAAGTGTTGAATGCAAAAAAAATATTTAAGATCCAAAAAAATTGCATTTGAATACTTTTTTTTCTCTGATTGAAAACATTATTATTATTATTATTTTTTTTTTTTTTTTTTTTTTTTTTTTTTTTTCTTGAGTGAGGTGATTTTTTTTTTTATTGAAAATATTCGTTTTTGGTTTGTACGTGTAGCATAGTAAATTTACTGTGATTCATTCCACTACTAGGAAACAAAGTCAAATAAAGCAAGTTTGGGTGATTTAACTGGTAAAATATTCAATAAAATAATCAGAAATATAATTAAAAGTAACAAAATAAGATGAATGCAAAAAATATTTAAGATCCAAAAAATTGCATTTGAACACTTTTTTTCTTTGATTAAGGGTTGTTTTTTTTTTCTTGAAGTGAAAAACCCCCCACAAAAACCTGTTAATTACAGTTTAACAACAATAACAAGCAATTGATCTACACTCAAACATGTTAGTGCAGATCAGGTTTATCATGAACAGCAAAGTTACAGTAATTGTATGAATGTCAGTGTATTATGGGATGGTGCAAAAGTGTACACTGTGTTGGCTGATATGGAACTTAAACAACCGAACCCATGAATATACAAGAGAACAGCTGTACAATAACTGTCCACTGTAGTGACCAGTATGCATGAAAGGGTTAAACCAGGAATAAAAGTTGTCGTGTAAACGCATGGACTGTCTCTTGTCCCGTGCTCTGAGGTCTGCAAACGTTTCTATTCTATTCCTTTCTTTTCTCGCCTCATCCTCCCACGGTTACAATGTGCTAAAAATACTTAAGTTTTGTTATTCTAGCCCTCAAGCAAGGTTCCCCTGCTCCAGATGCTGCAGTAACATACATATATGGAGAGAAAACCTATAGTTTTGATGACCTGAGGCTCCTCGTAGTGTTGAGATTCATACACTTTCATAACAGACGTACGCACATGCCAAAGGTGAAGATATCTGACCTACTTCAGACATTTTTTTTTTTTTATCTTTTACTGTCATTTTTTTGTTGATTGTGACTTAAATCATTTGTTTTTGAGACCCAAAAGATTTTAACCCTTTCATGCATACTAGTCACTCCAGTGGACAGTTCTTTTCCAGCTGTTCTCTTGTATATTCTTGGGTTTTGTTGTTTTAGTTCCATATCAGCCAACACAGTGGACACTTATGCATCATCCCATACACTGTAATTTATACCATTACTGTAACTTTGCTGTTCTTGATCAACCTGATCTACAGTAACATGCGTTAAATCAATTGCTAATTGTTATTAGACTGTAATTAACAGTTTTCTTTATCAAAAAGGGGTTTTTTTTTGCATATTATTTGCATGAAGTTAGTAATAACTAGTATTAGAGTACGCTAAAATGTGAGAAAATATCAGATTAGCTGCATGAAAAATGTTTTTATTTCATAGTTTTCACACAGTATATCACTTTCTGATAATGGGTTTTAAATACATGTTTTTTTGCTTCAAAAATTAAATGCATGGTGTCCAGCTGAGTCGACATTTTTGTAACTCCATGGAAAATAGGTTCATAAAAAAATTTCAATCACATTGTTTTTTTTTCATGCCTAAACAGGAATAAAAATACTCAGGAAAAAAAAAAACTCAACTAAGGTTCTCATAATTCATGCATGAAAGGGTTAATGTGCAGAAGAAGTCATCATAATTGAACGAATCTGTCAGTTTTGTTTGACTTTCTTGCTTAAAAGACAAAAAAAAAACAAAAAAAAAAAACACGCATATATATCTCGCATATATCGCATATGACTCGTTTTGTGATATCTTCGCTTGAAAATCTCCACAAATACTCCTGAATAGGCACAAGATTTTACACAATCATCTGCATGACTGTGTTGTTGTGCACATATTTCTTGGCAGGAGTCAGTGCAGATCAGGCCGACACACTCCGCAGTTTTTTAAAGCCTCATCAGAAACTGTTACCGTCAGTTAGGTACCGTTATAGTGTTCAGCTTTAATCACCTCCACTCGTCTCCATTTATAGTCAGTGTTCTTCTCAAGTGTGGAGTTTTGGGAAAAGTCTTTAGGACCTCGGACCTTGCATTTGCATGAGTCTAGATAGATAGATAGATAGATAGGATTTATTTTGAACATGAGAATGTTTTATTTAAACAGGACATTTCAATATTTTGAAGGAAATAAATCAACCAAAAAAAGAAAAACAAATGTCGTATAATGTACAACTATATTATTATGGCCCTTTAACAATACTTTATGACTGAAAAGGAGTGGGAAGAACCAGAGTTTATATTGACCCACCCCAATTTTACATGACTTGGCTAATCAGCTAATGTATACAGTCCATATAAAGAATAGATCAGTCATTAAATTAATGAAAAAGAGAACAAATGATTACATACCATCAATAACTATTACTGTTGTACTCCCGTTCATTCTTATTATATCTCTAGAAAATAAGGTTTTTATAAATTTTTTTTTAATTTTGTGATGTTTTCACACTCTTTCATATTTTGTTCCATTCTTTTCCACAAAACCACTCTACAATATGAAATACACATTTTTTCAACCCTTAAAGACCCAAATACACACCAGTGACCAAAAGCAACAACTGATGTAAAATGTTTAATACCTGTTCATCCATTAATCCTATCGATACATGTAAATAATTGGTGTAAAACACAGTTTATCATCTTTTCATGGTCATCAGATATGACCCATTTCGATGTTCAGAGGCTCCGTAGTTACCATGGAAACACTGTCATCTTCTACAACATTGATTCACCAGGAAAACCCATGGAGTTGGATCAATGACAGTGGATGGACACACTGGGTTTATATTGAGTTAATGATAGATTTTGAGGAAAAAGTCACTTTTTCTTCGGTTTTCTCTGTTTTCGATCAAAAATAGCTTTTGAATTTAATCTGAGCTTTTATAAACATCTACATGATTAGAAAATAAAGTATAGGAAAATACATGATTTACACTTAAAAATGCAAAATACAGAGGATAATATTGTAATAAATGGTGATAAATCACTTTAATAGAGAGGGAAAAAAACTGAGACACACTGGGTTTATGTTCAGTTAATGATACAGTTTTCTCTGTTTTAAAAAAATAGCCTTTGAATTTACTCTGAGTTTTTTGAACATCTATACAATTGCTGAATTAAATATATAAAAATACATGATTGTAACTGGAAAAACACAAAATATAGATGATAATATTACAATAAATGGTGATAAATCACTTAAGGAAGGTTAAATAAAGACTACAGACAAAATCATTTGGGAACTGCCACTTAATGCAAAATACAGAGGATAATATTGTAATAAATGGTGATAAATCACTTAGAGAAAAAAACGGAGACACACTGGGTTTATGTTCAGTTTATGATATATTTTACTGAAAAAGACACTTTTTCATTAGTTTTCTCAGTTTAAAAAATAGCCTTTGAATTAAACCTGAACTTTTAGAAACATTTACACGATTAGTGAATTAAAAATAGGAAAATACATGATTTACACTTAAAAATGCAAAATACAGAGGATAATATTGTAATAAATGGTGATAAATCACTTCAGTAGAAAGAAAATTTCAGACACACTGGGTTTATGTTCAGCTAATGATATATTTTACTGGAAAAGTCACTGTTTCTTCAGTTTTCTCAGTTTAAAAAAAAATAGCCTTTGAATTTACTCTGAGTTTTTATGAACATCTACACGCTTGATGAATTAAATATATGAAAATACACGATTCTAACTGGAAAAACACAAAATATAGATGATAACATTACAATAAATGGTGATAAATCACTTAAAGACGGTTAAATACAGACTGCAGACAAAATCATTTGGGAACTGCCACTTAAATACAAAGGATAATATTGTAATAAATGGTGATAAATCACTTCAGCAGAGAGAAAAATTGAGACACACTGGGTTTATGTTCAGTTAATGATATATTTTACTGAAAAAGCCACTTTTTCTTCAGTTTTCTCTCTTTTTGTTATAATAACCCTCAATTGTAATCTCAGCATGATGATTAAAGTACATTATCAGTAAATTAAATCTAGGAAAACCAAATTTTCACTGAAAAAATCCAAAATAGAGAGCATAATATTATGATAAATGGTGATAAATCATTTAAGAAAGGTTAAATAGAGACAAAAAATAACAACAAGTAGCACTGGGTCTTTATGGGTTAAGATTTGTTCTAATTGTATTTAGTCTAAAAGGGAAAAAAATCACCTGCAAAATGAAAAGTTTGCCCAGTATTGGAAGTACTTGCCAATAAAAATGGATTCACAGCTTCTTGCTACTGAGCCTTAACCTCCACCCTTTTTCCGTATGTTTCTGCAGAGAAGGCACCGGCAGCGAAGCCTCAGGAACAGGAGGAGGAGATCGACATTGACCTGGAGGCGCCGGAGACGGAGAAGGCAGCGCTCGCCATTCAGAACCAGTTCAGACGTTTCCAGAAGAAAAAGAAGTAGAGTGACTGATTATAAAAGAAAAAAAATGAAATAACAACAACAACAACAAAAAAACAAAAAACAAAAAAAAAAACTTATACAGATGTACAGAAATACAGTAGATGATTGAGTAGGGGGATTGGGGGGGGGGATATCAGTCGTTACAGTTCAGGATTTATTGTCACATTATGCAAAGTGTGATGAAAGGCCTTTTTTTGCATGATAAATTTAAAGGAGTAGGAAAGAGGGAGAAGATGAGGAATAAGGCAAAGATTTGGAATTAATAATCTAGCATGACGAAACACTGTAACCTCCGGTCACCACATTAACCTTTGCTGACCCCCCCCACCCCCCATACATACTGCATCACCCCTTGACGCTCCCAAAACGCCTGCATATGCAAAACAACCCCAACTCCAACCCCAGCTCCAACTCCAACACACACAAGCAGACAGAAATCCCACTTAACAAACAGATAAACCCTTCTCTGCTGACTGACAGAACAAGCACACGTCCTTCAACGTAAACGAAACGAGAACGCACAAACAACAGAAGCACACTCTCTAGTTTCCTGCTTCTTTTCTTTCCGCCTCCTTTTCCGAACGTTCTTTCATTCTGTCTTTCCGCAAAGGTTGAAAATAACACCGACTAACTGTCTCAGGTGTAAAATCTCCTCTGTATCGCCTCCCGTGTAGGTATTGGATCTCCTTTTGCCAATCTGAGCGCACAGGTGACGGAGGTGGTGGTCATGGAAACTGGCACTACCGCGCGTTTGTCTGAGGCGAGTCGCTGCAGGCAAAATCAATATGTGATGGAAAGAAGGTGCGGCGAAGGGGTTGTTAACATGTCTCCGACACATTACAGCTCAGCGACTGACGCATTAGCGGACATCCACGCTTCGGCGTCTGCAGCGTCTCAATCTTTTAACGGTCGCTCAGTGATACTTGATACTGTTTAATCTCAATGAGCACTGGAAGTCCTGGTGGTAATCCATTCAAGCTTTTAATATCAAGATGGTTGATAATGAGATAGTGATGTTAGATAATGTCATCGTTAGATAATAAATGTAGCCTGAGAAGATGTTGAAAACAGATGTGACTCAATGGTACGACAGGAGAAGACATTTGAGACACACACAAACATATTATGTTTTCTACAGTCGAGTAGAGTGGTTTCATGTCTACAAACAGCTTAAATCAGGGGTGTCAAACTCATGTTAGTTCAATATGACCTGCAGTGGGCCGCATCATTAAAATAATAACATAATAATACATAAATAATATCAAATCCATTATTTTTATGTCTAATTTCTATGTTTTAGAATGTAAAAAGTAAGATAATATTATTAACCCTTTCATGCATGAATTGTGAGAACCTGAGTCAAGATTTATTTTTTGAGTGTTTTTATTCCTCCTTAGCCATGAAAAAAAACAATGTGATCGAGTTTTTTTTTTTCTATGGAGTTACAAAAATATCCATGCATTTAATTTTTGAAGTAAAGAAACATGTGTTTAAAACCCAATATCAGAAAGTGATATGAAAACAATGAAATTAAAACATTTTTAATGTTGCTAATCTGATGTCTTCTGACATTTTAACATATTCTAATGCTAGTAATTACTCACTTCATGGAGATAATATGCAAAAAAAACCCTTCTTGTCTAACAATTAACAATTGATTTACTTTCAAACATGTCACTGCAGATCAGGTTTATCAAGAACAGCACAGTTACAGTAATGGTCTGAATGTCAGTGTATGGGATGATGCAGAAGTGTCCACTGTGTTGGCTGATATGGAACTAAAACAACAAAACCCATGAATATACAAGAGAACAGCTGGAGAAGAACTGTCCACTGTAGTGACCTGTGCATGAAAGGGTTAAAATTTCTACATCTATAAATGATCTTTTAAAAAAATACGGAAAAACATGAACCATGACCAAAATGAAATTTATTAAGAAAAAAAGTGTAATTTTAACAATTTATGCCATTATTTGGCCTCAGCTTCTCAGTTTTCCATGTTCATTACAACATACAGATCACAGTGGATCTACAAATACACAAAACATTTAATAACAAACAGAATATTAGTACAGTTATTCTTAAATCTCTTAAGACACTTCAGGTTGTTCATATTTGTTCAGATTTTCACATTTTTTGTAAAAGGCTAGTTTGAAAAAGTTTACATTTTTGTGTAATTTTACTTTTTTTTTTACACTAAAACAAAGAGAAAAATGTGTGGTTTTCATTATTTATACTTTATTATAATAGTATTTTACTGGTCTGACCCACTTTAGATGGAATTTAACTAAATTTATTTTGACATCTTTGATTGTTAATATCTTCAGTATATTTTTTGTATTTCACTAATTCATCCTGTGGGCCAGACTGGACCCTTTGGCGGGCCGGTTTTGGCCCCCGGGCCACATGTTTGATACCCCTGGCTTAAATTCTTGTCAAATCATCTTAAATAGAGTAAACCAATCAACTGAAAAATATTCTTAAAGAAATTAAAGTTAAAGTTTGCAACGACAAAGTGAAAAACCTTAGAATATCAAATAAAATGGATTAATTACTCACTTAAATGCACTCAGGAGCACTAAAAGAATAGCGGAACCATCTCAATTAAAGGCAAAACAATGACTGAACTCGCTCATGATACCTGTCAGCCTGATTGGCATCTCAACCCAACGGTCATGTGACCTCTTCCTACATAAAAATAAATATACCACAATAGTAACCGACTAAGTACCTTTCCGCTATCTTTACCCAACTAAGTTATCTTGAACTCCAGAAGGCCAGAGGCCAAGCCCTGATCCATTGTCACAGAAAGACATTCACCCTTTTATGTAACTGGTATCATATTACTCTTTCCCCTTAAGTCACGTTTACAGCATTTAAGCAGTGTCTGTCTGTGACCGAGCACTCTTTGGCGTGCCGGGGGGGTTGGATTACGCAGCGATCCGGTAGGTAACTTAAACCTCAGCATCCTTAAATAAACACTTGATAATGATTCTGAGCAGATGCCAAGCGCGAACCTGAGCCCCGTCACCTTTAGATCAGATAAATTAAAGACAGTGCAGCTGTCGGACAAAGACAGAAAGAAGGGATTGACAGAGAAGAAGCAGGGAAGTAGACGACGACCAACTTCAAGTCAGAAAATCGCAGCATTTAATGAGAAGCACATGATATTAACGCAAATTTGACACACGCATACACAAAGATTTCTACAAATCAAACACGAATTGTATTGTACAGTAAATGTACACACATACCCACCCACCCCACCCCCGCGTGCTTCATCCACTCCCCTTCCCCTCTAAATGTATGTAGCACACCAAACTGCTTCGAAGCCAATCCTTCTCTCCATTTCCTTAATAATAATCTCACTAATTACTAGAATTATTATTGGAATGTAACCTCTTTTCTATTTTGAGGACAGGAAGCAAAAAGCGCAACTAGCACAAGCCAGCCATCATAGTCCCACTGTTTCCACCTTCCTTCACAGCATAGACAGTTGATGGCATCGCTCCGGTTGAGAGCCCCTGTATTTGATATCAAACCCCCTTCCCCCCCCTATCCCCACCCCCACCCCCCACTGGATTTGACAGGGTTTTCAATTAATTACCCTATGTACACTTTAGTAGTGGGGATTTAGGTGGATTGGACTTGGCAGGCATTGTGAACAGACAGCTTAAGTCAAACTGGAGTTGCGTATGATTTGTTTTAATTCTTAGCCTGTGTGGGCCCTACTCTGTAGACGTATTCTGGTGTCAGTTGACAGGATTAACAAGTTAAAGGTACAGCTCAGAGACCTGTGCATGTACTGTATAATCCAGCTGTTCAACATCAGTCAGACTGTAAACCAGCCTCTTACTTTGACTCAAAGATTTCTGTATTTCAAAATTAAAAGACCATTTTTTTTACACTTAGATTTCTTTATACTTTACAAATAATATTCCCCTCACCACATTTTCATTTATTACGTTGTTTTTTAGAGGAATTGGAAGAAAGAGATATCACATTCTTGCGTGCGGCAATCAAGATTTAGAGAATCACAACTGATTTGATGAAGAATCTAAGTAAAGCGTTACCCTCTTCAAGAATAAAGTCTGAAGATTATCTGCAATTACAGGGTGTTTCAATGAGTATTTGATGAGATGGTGAAATCACTATGAAGAATGGAGGTTTTAGAATATATTTAGAGTAAATGAGGAAGCAAAATTTTGATTTGCCATCATAGCATTTGTTCTGGAGCCAGGTCTGCGTAATTGAAAACAGAGTCCCTGTCTGGAGGCTGTAAATAGCTACCTGTCAGAGTCTAAAGAGGCAAAATGTTGCTTGGCAACAGACACAACCCAAGAAAGTAATGCCAAGCTGGGCCTTTCAGTGTGAAATGTGACTTGTAATAAACCTTGGGGATTTGAGGCTGGGGAGATTATTCAGGCAGTAGATAGAACTGACCTGCAAATGAAAGGTCACAGTTTTTCTTTTTTTTTTTTTTCCTTTTTCTTTTTTGCAGCCATGTTTCTTGTAGAGGCTAAGGATTAGTGTTAGCTAAATGTGTCGAGTCTGAATGTCACTAAAACGCGGGGGAAAAGGCGTTTGATACAAATTCAGCATCAGACAGAAAAGCTGGTGTACTGTATCCATCCACGTCACCTGTAGTCAGTCATGAGTTTGCATGTAAAACCCTAAATACCCTGTAAATCTCTTAATACTGTTCATGTGTGACTTTTTACTACTACCAAGCAGGGATACACCGTTTTTCTTTGCGATATCACCACTTTGAGTATCTGCCAATACCTTTACCAATCCAACAGCCTACTTCTTTTCTCTTAAACAGCTAATAAACTGCTAATAAGCCATTTCTGTGGATGCACTTTGCTTACTTAGCTACAGTTATCATATGATGGATGATGCTACTTTTTAGCATGTTGTTCAACGTGTGGCTACTGTACGAGTCTTAATGAGATATATCAGGTTAAGATTGTCAATGCATCATACTGTATACAATCCGGAGTTGTGGCTGATTTTAGACTCACGTACTGATACTGAGTATCAGATCTAGTTTTAAGACATCTAGCTCCCCCTAGTAATATATTGTTCTATATGATAGCATGTAAGGATACTTATTTCTATCGTTCTTTCTTTCTTTCTTTCTTTGTCAAAGCTGTGTTTTTCGCTTTGCTTTGTAAGCCTGACCTCATTTCACTTTCCCCGAAGGCAACCAAATGCGGGGTTTGGAGAGCACAGCATGCTTTTGCTGTGAATGAGAGGAAAGGATGGGTGGAATAAAAAGCCTGTCTCATTGCTGTGATCATGAATGGGGCAAAGCTGCATATAGTTGGTCCACGATGGCTTAAGTGAAGTCCCAACATCCTCCTTAAAAACCTCTTGACGTCACAGCAGACAAGAGCTCGGCAAACAGTAGCCAGGGCTTTTGTACATACCATTATACACAACAGCGTCTGTGCAGTGTCTCCCTAAATCCATGCTTGCTCTCTTAATATTCCCCACTGCTTGTATGTGTTTATCTACACCCATGTATTATGCTTGACAAGAATATAATGTACTTGATAGTGAAAAAGTAAACAGTGGATATATGGGCGCAGTTATACAGCCTAGAAATGACATCAAAGCCATACTTTAGAGAACAAAAACATGTATATTTAGATAATCTGTCCTTGTACATCCTTTCTTTATGTTGTCTGTAGTCCCAGAAGATGATTTTAACCCAATGCATACCCGTTCAACTCACCATGCAAGCAAGAAAAGCATGGTATTAGAAGATCTAGAGGATGGGCCACAATTCAAATGAAAGATGTGTAGAGTAGGATTTTAGTACGTGTGTGAAATGATTGTACATTCACTATGTGGCGTTGAGGTGTGGGCTTACCCCTTATGGCGTGGCCATTAAGTGACCGCTGCTCTTTCAGGGAGGCATCAGCCAATCAGGAAGCTCTACAGCGCCCCATCCACAACCCACCAATCCGAACTATTCTTAGTGACTCATCACTTCTCCGAAACACAACTGATGCTTTATTTATTGCTGGTTTCTTACATTATGTTTATGATTTATGTGGATATCTACCTTATTGTGAACTTGTTTTATTGTGTTCCTGATGTGACAGCATGTGAAAATCCATATTTGTATGTTTTAGGCGACGACTTCCCTCTGTATTTTGACATTTCAATCTATGATGTGTTGTGGAATTTTCAGAAATGGTGGCTGAGGCAAGAATGCACAAGAACACTCCCTGTACTGTGTTTTCTGCACTAAATAAATTTGCTGCATATTGCATTGAACTCTATACAGACTCTGTATCTTTTTGTGTTTGCAAATGACTTTTACAGTTCCGGCACTGTATATTTTCTTTCACTAAAATGTCAGACTCAAATATCAAAGCTGTTTTTTTTTTTTTTAAATCACAGTTTGTTTTATGTAATTGCAAAGCTACAAAAATAAGAATATCCTCGTGACCTGTCTATCCTTCGGGGGGGATTTTAGCACCGCTGCAGGGGTCCCCGTAGGAGCTGTTTCCAATCTAATCCCCTCTGGGTGCTGTTCCAGTTCAATCATGCTTGTGAATGACAGTACAGAACATGGCTTCTTCATTACAGGGCTGAAATGTAGGGATTTAGAGCACTCAATTATACAATGGGTAAATAGGACGATATGTCTTTGCGTATCCCCTTGACACAAATGGATTGTGTGTGTGTGTGGGAGCGGGGGGAATGTGTTTTGGAACAAAATACCAATAAATAAAAGAAAAAACTTCACCATACTATGTTTATTTCTACATCTATGCACACACTTTATGATATGCATAGAGAATATTTAGCTGTATGAACAAAAATGAAAGATGTGTATTTATATTAAGCTTTATTGGATGCACAACATAAACAAATTATTATGGGTAACATTGTGAATAGATATGCATTTTGTTTGGTCACATCAATAAATTATCCACACATGTAAAAGTTACACATTCAAAATCATACTTAAATAAATCTAGAATTACCAGCAAAATGTTCCTATAGCAAAATTATAATTGTGCTCTAAAGTAGTACCTGTAGGGATGGGACTCGATAAGAATTTAACGATTCCGATTCCATTATCGATTTTGCTTATTGATTCTCAGTACAAACTGGTGTGTTTGCATTAACTGTCTTTTATGTTTCCATCTCTGCACAGAAAATGTAACATATACAGTATGCACAAATAATAATAACAGATGATGCCAGGCCCAGTTTGGGGGGGGGGGGGGGGGGCACTGTACATTGAAAATGAAACTTAAAATGCTTTACTAATTCCTCTATCCGTGCGTTTACATGACAACTTTTATTCCTGGTTTAATCTGATTAAAGGTTAGATCCTATTTCAGATGCCCATGTAAACACCTTATTCCAGTTGAAAAAGAAAAGTTGGGACTAAATTTAAACCCGATTAAAGTCACTGGTTTATTCCCTTTTATTTCCGATCTAAATTATTCCTTGGACATATAAACCCTTTATTCTGTTTGGACTTCATTCCTTCCATTCTGCGCATGCTCGTTGTCTTGTCCTGTCGTGATGACGCACACATTCTGCGCTGGTGGAAGAATATGCAATGCAGTCTAGTCAACCCAAACCGTTCCAGTGGGCTATTCTGATGGGATCTACCAGCCTGGAAAACCCTGAAGGAAGAGTTCACCATTTGTTTTTTATTAATTCATTTGTCATGCACTAATGAGTTCGATAAGTGGGCTAAACAGTTTGCACTGCAGTGCACTGATTGCCTTGTTCTCACAGCCCTTCCGTAGCCTTAGCCTAGCTTAGCATAACCGCTTCATTCCTATGGTCAGACGTAGCCAGGCTTTTATAGGTGATTTGTAGTATTTTATGAGTGATTTTGTGAAATTCAATTCTCCCTAATCATTCCTTTAGTCCAGCGGGGTGAGTATGATCACAAATTGAGGCTCAAATCATGGCAATGTGACTTACTGCAGGAATAAAATCTTGGGAAATAAAAACTAATGCAAAGCTAAAACGGTAAAGCAAAGCTAATTTAGCGCATGCATCCCTTCCAACAAAAGATTTTCCAACTCCCGTCAACACAACAGTCTCAAGATTGTATGAGTGCAGTAAGTCGCAGATCTAAAGAAATAATTAGGGAGAATCGGATTTCACAAAATCACTTACAAAAGACAACAAATCACCTTTAAAAAACTGGCTACGTGTGACCATGGAAATGCAGTGACTATGCTAAGCTAAGCTAACAGAAGGGCTGCGAGAACAAGGCAACATGAGCACTCCAGCAAAAACCCTTTAGCCCACTTATCTGCCTCACTAACACCTCATGTAAACCTTTATTCAGGTTTAACATTTCCATGTAAACAGCAGAGAAAATACTTTAGTTCCGAATTAATTTCTTCTGGAAAAATAAATCGGATTTAAAAAACATCATGTAACCGTACCCAATGTCTTCTGTTGTTGTGCACCTCCTTTCCTTTCCCCTACCTTCAGAAACTTTTTTTTTGAGGGGGCAAGACGTTTGTTGCCCTCTCCGGAACTGGCCTAGTGTTCACTCTGGCGCTAGATCAGGGGTGGGCAATCCTGGTCCTCGAGGGCCAGTATCCTGCATGTTTTAGATGTTTCCCTCTTCCAGCACACCTGAAGGTCATTATCAGTCTTCAGCAGAGCTTGTTGATAGGCTTATCATGTGAACCAGGTGTGTTGGAAGACTAAGTAGCGTATCAAATACATGACATTCCTGTAAAGGAATCACATGCTGTGGACAAATGTCTGAGCAGATTGGAGGGATTCCACCCTTTTGAAGAAATGGAAGCTTTGCAAGTGTTCCAAGTGGACCTGGTGTCGTCTTTTTGGACCATTTCTGCCTCAACGCCATGTTGTCTACACTCTGACCAAAATAATTCAGCGTTTGCGTGATGTCATCGCGCATGTGCAACGAAGGCGGAATCGATAAGCAGAATCATTAAGTCGGCAGGCAAACGAGTCCAAGGAATTGAGCTACTGGGATCCGGTTCTCAAAAAGAACTGGTTCTCGATTCCCATCCCTAAGTAAGTACCTGTCATTGATTTTTTTTTTTTTTTTAAATAGTATTGTACACATTGTAAGTTTCTTTAATTCCCCTTAATTACTGATGCATTTGTGTGTATATTGGATTTTACCTGGAGATGTTTTACATTGAGCTCATTTGAACTACAACCCCGGTCACCAAAAAGTTGGTACGCTATGTAAAATGTGAATACAAACTGATTGTGATAGTATGCAAATCTAATGAACTCATAATTTATTCATAAAATAACCTAGAAAACATCTTAGGATGGTTGGCTATATTTTCTCAGTCTAAACATTTCAGATTTGATGGCATCCATGCATCTCCAAAACAGTTTTTTCTTTTTAGTAACACTTACTTTTCCAGCTTTTTTTTTGCTGTTTATGTGCCAACTTGAGCAACATTTTGCATAATAATAAGGTTCATTTGCAATAGTTCAGTGCAGTATATGATCTAAGCAAAAGATTCTGAGCTTTATGACAACCCTTCATTTGAACTTGTTTCAATAAATGCATTAACCCTTTCATGCATGAGTTATGAGAACCTTAGTCGAGATTTTTTTCCTGAGTGTTTTTATTCCTCTTTAGACATGAAAAAAAAAAACACAAAAACAACAGGACTGAAATTTTTTATGAACCTATTTTTCATGGAGTTACAAAAATGTCCACTCAGCTGGACACCGTGCTTTTAATTTTTGAAGCAAAGAAACATGTATTTAAAACCCATCATCAGAAAGTGATATACTGTGTGAAAACAATGAAATAAAAACATTTTTCATGCCACTAATCTGATGTTTTCTAACATTTTAACATACTTTAATGCCAGTTATTACTCACTTCATGGAGATAATATTCAAAAAGGACAACCTTTTTGATTAAGAAAACTTTTAAATTACCCTCTGATAACAATTAGAGAGAGACTGGGGGTAGGAGTATATAAGTTTTTACTTTTTCCTACTCCTTTTCAAGTATGCATAATTTCATTTCATTTATTTTATTTATCTTATTATTATTATTATTATTTTATTTTATTTATTTTTTTTTATACTTATCAATCATTTATGTACCAGTACTTATATTTTGTTGTTTGATTTTTGTTTTGATTTCACTGTCTACATGTTCGAAATAAAGATTTCAATCAATCAGTCAAAATTAGCAATTGATTTACACTAAAACATGTTACTGCGGATCAGGTTTATCAAGAACTGCAAAGTTACAGTAATGGTATGAATTGCAGTGTTTGAGATGGTCCATAAGCATCCACTGTGTATGCAACTAAAACAACCAAACCCATGAATGTACAAGAGAACAGCTGTAGAATAGCTGTCCACTGTAGTGACCAGTGTGCATGAAAGGGTTAAACGTCCTTTTAATTAGTGAAAACCATGCATCTCCAAACAAGTTGATATTTGGAAGAATGAAGGATTAATTGGACAGGAAGGGGATGAACAAAACAGTATAAGTATCTAAAGCGATCAGACAAATGTGATAAAATAAACATTACAATAGAAGTACCTGAAATTTGTACTAAAGTGTAGTACTCATGTTACAATCGACCGCCGCTGAAAATATGAGAACTTCCGAGGACAACATTAGGTCATAGTGCAGTTTTCCTCTCTTGAGATGCCTTTTGTGGATCAATTTCCTATCATCTCATTTTCCCTGTAACAGATCCAGAGAAAACAGTTAAAACACGGAGGTTAATGTTGATCTTAACTACACTGCAATGTCTTAAATTTTGAGAGCAGAAGCCTGAAAGCCTGCAGCATCCAGACAGAGGATGCAGGATTATGTTACCCTGGAGAATATGCAATGGCTTTGCGTGTTACATAAGAAACACTGTAGAAGGTCAGAGGCCATTGTGCTTTATCTGGGAGTTCAATAAAATGAAGAAAAGAATGAAAAGTGCTTGTATGGCATTTTCAATAGGACCAAAATGAAGACATATACCCAGAGATTTATGATGTTTCTTATCTGGTGTAAAATCTATGTTAACATGAATTAATGCTGACTTCAATAAGGTGGACATATAAGGGACAATTAACCCTATAAAACCATTTGTATCATATGTGCAACGCCAGGCTCTGAGACTTCTATCTAATCAACAAGATCAATACTTTTCTCAAAAACCTGTTGTATGTGACCTGATACGTGTTTTCTGCCCCCTGGTGGATAACCATCCCACTGAAGCCAATGGTAGGGCGTTTTTTTTTTTTTTGTTGTTTTTTTGGCCTTTTTCTATATGGCCGCTATCGTTAAAGGTGGGTGCGAGATGTTTTCCTGCAGCATTTTTTACTATATTGCTTCAAATCCCCTTCACACCCCGATTACAACCAATTAATTAAATGTTCTAACACAAACATAAAAAATGTAGTCACCTGTGGAACGGACAGGACTGTAAAAACACCATCCAATCATTTTAAGCGCCCAATTGAAATGATCAAACGGTGATATGTCTATCAAAGTCAACTGCCATTCACCCCCCCCCCCCCCCCCCGTGCGTACCCCTCTTCAAGCATGAATCGTGCGTTCTCAGAGGTTTGCAGCACTTGTACAGGAAACAAAGCCAGAGCCAGAGCATGGCTATATTTGTTATATTAGGATGGAAAGTTCACCGGTAAGCTGTTTTGTCACGAACATAAATCAGTAGGAAATGTAATGTTAGTCACATAGGTATGAACTGGGGCTGTTCTGTAAGAGCGGGGGGGTTGGAGGAGACTGAATGAGGTATGCATGGATCGGGGCCGGAGCTGGTCGAATTGTTGCTGTGCAGCGCTCGTGAGCCATCGAGAACAAGCATTGTGCATGCTAGTACTCTGGAGGCGTGGCTTCGGGGGGAAGTCTGAAGAAAGGGGGTTGGACTTTTGAATTGAGTATTTTCAAAATGTAGCTTGCTCGAACTGTTTTTCTAAGATCTCATAGCCCACCTTTAAGGGTATATTCAGACCTACTGTGTTTGGTCCATTTAAAAAAGACCAGAGTTTGTTTCCTCAGAAAGTCCAGACTTTTTTTTAGGTGTGAATACAAACATATGAACTCTGATTCGAACCAAACAAGCGAACTGTTTCCAAATGGACTCTGGGACGATTCACTTCTGGTGTGAAGTCTTTTGTAATTTTCAAAAAGTTATGTTAAGAAGAACATTCACATTGTTATTCATTTTTGTTTTAAATAAGCACTTCGTGTACACTCAAAAAAATTATTCTTGGCTCTAATAAACATGAAGTAATATTTTAAAGTAAAATGTAACTGAAATATATGAAATTTAAAGTTTATTTATCCGAAAAAGTCAAACATAATGTGAATATGCTTAGTATAAAGTGAATCTAAACAAATAAAGTAAACTTTATTTACTAGATCACATAAAAAGGCTGAGCGTCACAGTCAAGCACAGTTTAAGTAAAAGTTTGCATTAACTAAATCAAATCTGACTGAAGGTATTCAATTTATTCATATTGACTCAATATGATAGAAAAAAACATTGTATTAAATGCAACTCTTTACATTAAACTTATGTAATAAAATTACATGGAAAATTTCCTTTTAATTAAAATACATAAAGTCAACATTTTGGGCTTAATTATTTTTTTGAGTGTACCAAGGTTATTATCATAAATGAAAACGAACAAAATGACAAAAACTAGAATTGTAAAAACATTTTCGTTAACTGAAATAAATAAAAACTTGAATTAAAAGAAAAAAAAAAACGATAACTAATTGAAACTGTATCATGTGTTTACCAAACTAACTAAAATGTATACAAATTCTGGATAAAATTCCCTTCGTTTTCATCTTTGTCAATGTCAAAATGATATAAAATCGATTTATTTCCCTCAAGCAATTTTAGCTGCTGGCACCATATAATATTTAACGGTCCGTCACTTCTCGTCACTTGTCGTTTAGTCGTCTTCTGATCCCCACTCTACCTGGAAACATGGAGACTAAAGTTGGGAGAAAGCAGCAGAGTCCTGTCTGGGATTATTTGAATTTAACGGTGAAGAAGATAAAAGATATAAAGAAACTAAAACTAAACTAAAACTAAGCATTTAGAAAATAACAAAAACTAATAAAAAACTAGCAAACCTGCTCTAAAAAGTACTTAAAACTAACTGAATTAGGGAAAAAAAAGTCAAAACTAAATAAAACTAAACTATAATGAAAAATCCAAAACTATTACAACCTTGTCATGTACTGAAATGATGCAATAATTAATTCTTGATAGTACAGTTAAATTGTGTTTAAAAAATGCATGTATCAAATTTGATACTCCAGGCATTTAAGGTGCTGTATAAAAACGTCCATTGTATCAAATGTGATACAAAAATTTATCGGAAACACCAAATTACATTGCAGAATGTTTTGTTTGGATATTGTTACAAGATCTAATAAACGTTTCATTCCCAAAAACTTTGAATTTTGCGGCTAGTTTTTGATGGGTCAGGTTTTACAGGGTTAAAAGAAAACTGTAGAAGCTGAAGACACATGATCTTGAATTTTTAATCTCGTTATTTCCCCCGGTAACCTGAAAAAAAAAGAAAATCCTGGAGCCAAAAATAATTGTTTTGATCCATCCTATTTTTAGTATCCATAATTTACAGCTCAGGTTTCTTGTGTTTATTGAACCCTGTGAGCTAGAGCTGCTTCAATATGTCTTCCGCTGAACTAAACAACGTCTTTTGTCTTTCACGGGCTTCAGTGTCTTTATTAAGACATAAGCAGAGACTATATCAAATAGCACAAGATGAGAAGAGACAAGATCAGATCAGACGGCATCAGATTAGATCAGATCAGAAGGGGGAGGAGATAACGTCGCTGTCAACCGCAGCATTAAGCTTGGCTGTTTGAGCAGGATATGGTTTACAGAAAATCCGACATTGGCCCAAATATGCATGCTTTCATGTATCAGTGACCTTTAGAATTACATGAGTCATCAGTGCAACAAAAGCCATGTGATGCATGAAGTAGTAATACCTGATATGGGTGTCATACGGATATTAGACTGAAAGAATTCACAGCGAGATGTGGAGATTCATATCAGGGTGGGGTTATAAATGAAAAAACTTCGCCAGATTTCATTTAATGTCTAATTTATTTTTAACTCATCTATTTCTAAATCTATGCAGAAAATTATGACATACAGAGAGAATATTTAACTCTATGAACAACAATGAAAGGTGTGTATTTACATTTACTCTTTATCAGGCAAGTGACTATTTTTGGTAATTTCCGTAAACATCAAATATGGGTCCAATCCCGTCCTGTGTCTCAGTGAATTCAAGAAGAATGTTGGTTTTTATAACTATACACTGATTCAAAGAGATTTTATATAAATTTCCAAGCTGTAAATAATGAATATGAGTGATTTTTGTCAGTTTATGACCTTATAACACATGTTTTATTGCATGAGTTGACTTTTTAGCAAGTGATGCTCAGATGTTTTATGGCAAGAGACGGGAGATTGTTGTCATGGCAACCGACAAGGCGGTAGATGACGATGTCCAATTACAGACTAAGGTTGAAATTTTGAATTTCAGAGTATTTCAGTGAGTGCCCTATAAAGGGTTAAGCTTTATTGGATGTGAGTTGTGTTTTGAGTGCACAACATAAACTTTGTGTTGTGAGAAATCATTATTATTATTATTATTATTATTATTATTATTATTATTATTATTATTATTATTATTTTGTATCCATTAGGTTTGGTTGGGAAAAAATGAAAGTATTTGTATTCTGTATGAACAACACTGAAAGGTGTGTATTTACCTTTACCATTTATCGGGCAAGTGACAATTTTTGGTAATTTCTGCAAACATCAAATATGGGTCCGATCCTGTGTCTCAGTGAGGTGAAGAAGAATGTTGGTTTTTATAACTATACACTGATTCAAAGAGATTTTATTTAAATTTCCAAGCTGTAAATAGTGAATATGAGTGATTTTTTATCAGTTTATGACCTTATAACACATGTTTTATTGCATATGTTGACTTTGTAGCAAGTGATGTTCAGATGTTTTATGGCAAGAGGAGGGAGATTGTTGTCACGGCAACCGACAAGGAGGTAAATGACGATGTCCAATTACAGACTAAGGTTGAAATTTTGAATTTCAGAGTATTTCAGTGAGTGCCCTATAAAGGGTTAAGCTTTATCGGATGTGACTTGTGTTTTATTGAGTGCACAACATAAACTTTGTGTCATGAGAAATTATTATTATTATTATTATTATTATTATTATTATTATTATTATTATGTATCCATTATTTAGGTTGGGATAAAATTAAAGTATTTCTATTCTATATGAACAACAATGAAAGATGTGTATTTACATTTACCCTTTATTGGGCAAGTGACTATTTTTGGTAATTTCCACAAACATGAAATATGGGTCCGATCCCGTCTTGTGTCTCAGTGAGATCAAGAAGAATGTTGGTTTTTGTAACACTATACACTGATTCAGAGAGATTTTATAGAAATTTCCAAGCTGTAAATAGTGAATATGAGTGATTTTTGTCAGTTTATGACCTTATAACATGTTTTATGGCATGTGTTGACTTTTTAGCAAGTGATGCTAGGGTTGAAATTTTGAATTTCAGAGTGTTTTAGTGAGTGCCCTATAAAGGGTTAAGCTTTATTGGATGTGAGTTGTGTCTTTTTGAGTGCACAACATAAACTTTGTGTTGTGAGAAATCATTATTATTATTATGATGATGACAATGATGATGATTTTGTATCCATTTTGTTTGGTTGGGATAAAATTAAAGTATTTGTATTCTGTATGAACAACAATGAAAGATGTGTGTTTACATTAAGCTTTATTGGAAGCGAGTTGTGTCATAAACAAATTATTATGCTAACATTGTGAACAGATATACATTTTGTTTGGTTGGAATAAAGTATTTGTATTCTTTAACATAGATACAGTATCCACACATGTAAAAGTTACACATTCAAAACTGTTCTTAAACAAAACTATGGCAGTAGTACCACGAAAATGTTCCGAAAGCAACAATGGTCACTGTTTCGTTGACCCTCAAATTGTGCGAATATAACTATAAAAATTTACATAATGGAAAAATGACAATTTTGCCCAAACTCTCGTTTTTCACTTAAAAGTTTTTACACTGACAAGGGGTGGTTTTTTGGGCATAGTCCAAATAGTATATCATGCAAAACTGCAATGGAAAGAGGTTTTTCCACAACTGGAGTCACGTGAATAAAAAATATATATATAATAGTAATGAATATATGTGTAAATGAATACGATATTTATGTTTGTCACCATGTTTATGGAATGGTGTGATAATAAATAAACAAATCATCGCATTTGTGATTTAATGGAAAAGCCAACATTATCTGTTTTTTTGACATTTAGTAAATATCGGTCAAGTTTTGCGCAGATGTCCAATGGAAAATCGACTAGTGTCATTGTGTGAAGGAGTCCCTGTCAGTGTTTTTTTGTTTTTTTTTAATAGTACAGAACAGATTGTAGGTTCCTATCATCGTCATTACTGATGCATAGAAAACATACGGGCGCAAACATGCAGCAACAGGCTGACGATAAACAGCTTCATTCACATGTAGCTCCTTTGCTGCAGCTTTTTTCTGCAAGCCTATGGATGTTACAGCGTCATGACAAATCAAAGCCAAAAAGCAGATGGAAAAAAAAAAACATGGAACGTTTCTGGCATATTTCTCTTTCTGCTGATTTCTCTGCTGTAATGTGTTCTGCTGTACTTTGACAGCGAAGGCAGACGGCAAATGTGAAGAGGCAGAAAAAGGTGGGAGTCAACAAGAGGCCTCTGCCACGACTGAACCGAGGACATCGCAATTACATGGTCCTTTGACAGTTTAATCATATATGAAGAAAAGACATATTTATAGTCAAGTATGGGAGCCAAAGACTGGTGATGTTGACGGAAGCTTCTCTTTGGCGTAAATCCTCCTCCGTCGGCGCAGAAGTTGATGGATTTTCTTGTTAATAGAATCATAAAAGAGTTTGTTTGGAATGAAAATAAGAAGAAGTTGAAGCTGGGGGTTAGATTGAGCGTCTTTCATTACTTTTATGGACTTGTCTGTGCATGAATGAGACAACTGAGGCCAAATCCACAGTAGTAGGAGTTTTACTCATGATTAAAAGTTGTTGGGTTAGTCAGAGTGCACCAACCATTACTCAGTTTAATACAAACGTACCCTAAAGCTGTTGATTCATGTAGATGTCCGCATCATTTAGTCATGCCGTGTCTTGACCTGCATCCACGCAAGGATCTAAAGACTTACAAGCAAGGGATGGAGAACTGGAGTATGATGCTCTACGTTTGTAAGTTATATAGTGATACATACACTGACTTTAGGCATATGACAAAGAAGATGAAAAGAACTGAGAGGATTTTATGCACAACATGATCTATCTATCTATCTATCTATCTATCTATCTATCTATCTATCTGTCTGTCTGTCTGTCTGTCTGTCTGTCTGTCTATCTATCTATCTATCTATCTATGCAGTGGTGTAGTTCAGGGTATACGGCGATATAGGAGGAAACCTACTTATTTTTCAGTCTTCATTCTGTATAGTATATCCACTTCTAAATCCCCCTGATGAGCCAATCAGAAGCAGAGTAGGGCGGGTCATGCTGAGGAAAATAATATTAATTTAGAGCCAGAGCCAGGGCTCTGCTTAGCGCCAGCCACCTTTGGACACCTCAGGTGCCAGTGCCATCCCAGCTGATTGACAGGTCACTGCACGTCTCACTGAAAGATGCGTGATTATTAGAAATGCCAACAAGAAAGGTAGAATAAACATCTTTCAAATGAGCGATACATATCGAGAGAACCTACTTTCATGGAATACATAATTCTGAGCTAAGTTTTAAGGTGGCTTCAGAATGAGTCACTGTTTTAAACTACTGGTCATATGACTGCACATTTAGAGAAGAGATTTTGTCGCCAATAGTTCAACTGTGTGAGTAGGCTAACGTTATGAAAGGCTAATGTTATCCTATGTTTGCCTCATGTTGAATACATTTCCATTCATGCAGCTGCTTGTGTGACCAGTAAAACCTACAAACTGCTCCTGATCAAGTCATGATAATTTTATAATAGTGAACAAATACTACTGATGGATTTTTGGGTAAACTAAATAGAGTAGTCTGACATGTCATTGTTTCTAAAACAGCGTTTTTCTGTACTACTTAAAAAAAATAAAGGGCAAAAATTGAGAGTATACCCACTTCTCCAGGGACCACTACACCACTCTATCTATCTATCTATCTATCTATCTATCTGGATGGATGGATGGATGGATGGATGGATGGATGGATGGATGGATGGATAGATAGATAGATAGATAGATAGATAGATAGATAGATAGATAGATAGATAGATAGATAGATAGATAGATAGATAGATAGATAGATAGATAGATAGAAAATTTACACTACAGACAACACGGACCATTTCTCAGTGCACTGGTTTCTATCATACCAATCACCCCGATGCATTGAACAAGAGGAAGAGACAATGTTAGGCCAATAAATAACAGAAGAAGACAAGGATAAGATGATGTTGCATGGCCCAGTGGATGGGAGATTTATATTTCAAAAACAGTGGGGTGGAAGCCTCTATAAGAGCACTGCTCTGTTCAAACTCTGCCACAAAGTGTTTGGATACTACCGCAGTTATTTAAGCCTACGGTACCACCAAAATGACAAACACATGCAGCTAGTACGAACACTGGAGCTAATGCTAACGCTAGTGCTCCTTCTACTACCAAGTAGAGTCACCAAGCAACATTAGACCAGATAGTGGGTTTAGAGTTAAGATGAGTGAGTCTGACCGCAACCCTAACACCAGAGCTAATGTTAGCGCTAATGCTAACACTAATGCTCCTATTACCACCAAGTAGAGTCACCAGCCGACTGTACACCAGTTAATGGGTTTAGAGTTAAAGTGAGTGAGTCTGACCCCAACCTTAACACTGGAGCTAACGTTAGCACTAATGCTAACACTAATGCTCCTATTACCACCAAACAGAGTAACCAACCAACACTCTATCAGATAATGGGTTTATAGTTAAGATGAGCGAGTCTGACTGCAACCCTAACACCAGAGCTAATGTTAGCACTAATGCTAACACTAATGCTCCTATTACCACCAAGTAGAGTCACCAGCCGACTGTACACTAGTTAATGGGTTTAGAGTTAAGGTGAGTTAGTCTGACCCCAACCCTAACAGTGGAGCTAACGTTAGCACTAATGCTAACACTAATGCTCCTATTACCACCAAACAGAGTCACCAACCAACACTCTATCAGATAATGGGTTTATAGTTAAGATGAGCGAGTCTGACTGCAACCCTAACACCAGAGCTAATGTTAGCACTAATGCTAACACTAATGCTCCTATTACCACCAAGTAGAGTCACCAGCCGACTGTACACCAGTTAATGGGTTTAGAGTTAAGGTGAGTGAGTCTGACCCCAACCCTAACACCGGAGCTAATGTTAGCGCTAATGCTAACACTAATGCTCCTATTACCACCAAGTAGAGTCACCAGCCAACTGTACACTAGTTAATGGGTTTAGAGTTAAGGTGAGTGAGTCTGACCCCAACCTTAACACTGGAGCTAACGTTAGCACTAATGCTAACACTAATGCTCCTATTACCACCAAACAGAGTCACCAACCAACACTAGACCAGATAATTGCTTTAGAGTTAAGATAAGTGAGTCTGACCCCAACCCTAACACTGGAGCTAACGTTAGCACTAATGCTAACACTAATGCTCCTATTACTACCAAGTAGAGTCACCAACTAACACTCTATCAGATAATGGGTTTATAGTTAAGATGAGTGAGTCTGACCACAACCCTAACACCGGAGCTAATGTTAGTGCTAATGCTAACACTAATGCTCCTATTACCACCAAGCAGAGTCATCAACCGACACTGGACCTGATAATGGGTTTAGAGTTAAGATGAGTGTGTCCACATCTGATAAATGAGCAAACCCACTGGTGACATGGATTACAGTGGACTGAAGACCACTGTAGAAGATCAGGGGTTAATAAGATTCTACGGATCGCAGCATTTGACCCCACTCATGAACTGCTGTGCAGAAAGACAATTTCAAACAAATTCCACCAGCTTTATGACACTGAAAAGCCAGTTAAAGAGAAAGAACGACTGAGGTCAGTTAAGGGACCATTTTTGTTTGTCTTTTTGTTCTTTGTTCTTTTTCTTTATCATTTTCGATGGTATGGCACTTCATGTTTTATGGCACTTTAACTGTTGATCGGTTTAGTTTTGGCCAAGGATATTTATGTATCACTTTACTACTCTTCTGGAATGTACTTGAAAGTAGGGCATTAACAGAAAAGCCGATTTGTTGACGCGTCGACATCTGTGGCACAAGTTGACATTACTTTGGAGGAGTCGACTAGTCATGTGTTATTCTATTTTTTTTTTTTTTTTTTTTTTTTATGTATTTGCACATCATAAAACAGCAAGAGAAAAATGTAAAAAACAACTTTCAAACAAGTAACATTATTGTGCAGGAGAGGATAGAAGCCAAAAAAGGCTTATGTGAATACCTCCCCGGAAATAAACAATACACAGGAAAAAAAAAAGAGAAAAAAGAATTAAAAATATGATATAAGTTGTTATTCTCTCTCTCCCTTCCATCACCCGACAGCACGCGAGCCTTCATTCATGTCGATACTCTCATCTTTCTACATGAAAACATGGAGCGCAAGGTAGTGATGTGCGAATCAGCGGACCCAGGTCAGGTTGGTGCAGGTCCAAAAAATGTGACTTTATTTGCGGGGCGGGTCAAATAATTCCACAAAAGCAGGTTTAAAAAAAAAAAAACAGACCTGCGCGTCAGTTGTGCAAAGCCAAGACTGAGGGAAGAAGATAACTAGGATTGATGAGTAGGATTATTAAACTGATGTGATCTAGATAAACAATCATCTAAGTAATGTTCTGTGAAACATGCAAACATGACCAATATTGAATAATAATTTGAACAGCCAGTGTGTTTGCATTATTCTGTTCATTTATTTCATGTAGACAATACGTTCTTTTCTCTAACATGCTGTGCGTCTTTTCTGCCGCTGTCTTAACCTTTCCTCACTTTATGTTGTTCACTTAAATTTAAAAGAAAATTCCTGGTGTTAGCCTATGTTTTATTTGGTTAAATGTCTGAGAAGGACTGTTGATGCTTGTGTCTTAGTTTTTTATTCTGCTCTTTACTGTACATCGTTAATGTTCCAGTGAACGTTTGTACATGTTGCTCATTGTTAAAGAGCTGTGCGTCTGTGTTGTTCCTTCGCTGTCAATGTGATGATGTCATCATACAACAAGTTGACTCAATTTTGACTTTATTGACAAATAAGGCGATCTGAAAAATCTGAAGTCACCAATGCCCTACTTGAAAGTACTGTTTATTTACAGAACAGCAGTTTGTAGCAGTTTATATAAAGTAATAAACATGTGTTGGTGGTTTTAACTTATGTATGTGTTTATTTATTGATTTATTCATCTACCCAAGTCTGTTTAAATTGGAAAATTTTACATCTGGTGTCAAATATAGATATACGATTAAAATACGATTAATTACGATTAATTAATTACAAGGTCAGATTATTTCTTTAATCGAGTCCCACCACTAATATATATATATATAAAACAGTGTGTATTTCAATAGGATGAGGCAAAAGGCATGAACAAACAGACTCATGACATGAAGTGTTTGTGTTTTCATGTTGAAATTTAAAATGTTTCAAGCAATTTTTTTTTAAATCCAAGATGGAGTTGTTGTTTTTTTTTTTTGAGATGTGAATGTTCTATTAGTAGATTGACCCCAGGGCTTATTGTGACTTTATCTTTCCTGTTCTGGCAGTAATCAGTGATATTAATGGTAAAGGTTTGAGATGTTTGGGCGCATGTAATTTAGAGATAACTTCCAGTGATCCAATGATGGATCACCTACAGGACGGTTAAGGATCTCAGATAACCTCCTCGTTGTTCATTTCCCTTTGAAAGAGGATTCGTCATAAGAATCATCCATGTTCAGTTCACTAATGTACACTAAATTAAATTTCAGGACACTGATTTAAACATTTATTAGGAGGCCATACCTTCGAGTTTGTGACCTCGGGGACTGTTTGTGCTTCGGTGATGCTTTAGAACAACCTGTCCAAGCATGACAATCACCAACAAAAAAAACATATTGGAAATGATTTCTTGCTCAATGCAATGGAAAAGGTCAGGGAGGAAGAGATTTTTCTTGCAGATGTACAGGACAATGAGCAGTGATGTGTGGGATTTCAGAGCACAAGCCCCATAAGTGAGTAGCATTCAGAGCAAAAAATTAAAAGTCTCTTTGCTCAGTGAGTCTTGTTCTATTTCTATTTCTATGTTCTATATATATATATATGTGTATTGTTTAATGAAGACATACTGACTGGATTAGCCTTTGTGTGTGGAGCAAGGGTTAAGGACCTCAGCTCTAAAATGAAGCTGATGAAGTAACTTAGCTGTAATACCACCAACATCCACTAGGGTTGGCTCCAAAATCCTTGGCTCCCATGAACTTGCAATGAACTTCTCTAAAAATACTATTCTAGTGTCAACTGTTATTCTAGTGTCAATTGTTTCTGACCTTTTAGTAAATGTTCTGTTGGTCCCACTTTAATTTTTACTCCACTGATAAGAACTCAGGTTGAATATAGGACTTTGAGCTGTCACACAGACCTGTTACTTGACTGCAGTCATCAATCATAAGCCAAGTCTGCCTTTCTGAGATTTGTTCTACGTAATAACACATTTTTTCAAGAACATCAAGCATTGTGTGACAGTCATTTTATGGTCTTGTTGAAGTTTACCATTTTACTGCATTAGTAAGCTAGTGCTTAACTTTACAATTACACCTTGGGCTCTGGTAGTTTCACCCCTTTTGTCCAGTGGTGTAGTGGTCCCTGGAGAAGTGGGTATACTCAAAATTTTTGCCCTTTTTTTATTTTTTTTTATTTTTTTTTTTAAAGTAGTCCAGAAAAACGCCGTTTTAGAAACAGTGACATATTAGACTACTCTATTTAGTTTAGGCAAAAATCCATCAGCAGTATTTGCTCACTATTACAAAAGTATTATGACTTGATCAGGAGCAGTTTGTAGGTTTTACTGGTCACACAAGCAGCTGCATGAATGGAAATGGATTCAACATGGGGCAAACATGGGATAGGCAGGCATGGGATAATGCCAGCCTTTCATAATGTTAGCCTACTCGCATAGTTGAACTATTGGCGACAAAATCTCTTCTCCTCTAAATGTGCAGTCACATGACCAGTAGTTTAAAACAGTGACTCATTCTGAAACCACCTTAAAACTGACATCAGAATTATGAATTCCATGAAAGTAGGTTCTCTTGATATGTGTCACTCATTTGAAAGACGTTTATTCTGCCTTTCTTGTTCGCATTTCCAATAATTGTGCATCTTTCAATGAGACGTGCCGTGACCTGTCAATCAACTGGGGTGGCACTGGCACCTGAGGTGTCCAATCAGGTTCCAGAGTTGACCAGTGCTAAGCAGAGCCCTGGCTCTGGCGCTAAGTTAGCAATATTTTTTTCAGCATGACCCACCCTACTCTGCCTCTGATTGGCTCATCAGTCCTCATGCCTAAAGTTAACCAATCTAATCAGTGAAGGCACAGAGTACTAGCCAATTAGAGGCAGAGTAGGGCGGGTCATGGCTTCACCATCCTAGGAGAAAACATGAGCAATTTGGCTCAGATTTTACTGAATGGTGCACATCAGGGGGACTTAGAAGTGGGTATACGCAATGAAGACTGAAAAATTAGTAGGTATACTTTGTATACCGCTGTATGCCCTGGACTAGACCACTGCTTTTGTCCAAATATAGTCACTTCTGTCTTAAAATGCCAAAATGGTGACACCCAAAATCACAAACTACTGATTTTGAAACAACAGTTCTGAAGCCTATGTGTGATGTCATAGTTCCTTTGTCCTCAGATTACATACAGTCTATAGTGTGGGGATTGTATATGTCCATGTGGGTGTCCTTCCACTCCACAGAAATCCAGATTTATACACTGAATTTTTTGCTATTGACACTCACATGCTGAAGTTTTATAGTTATTTTTTGGTATATGTAATTGAAGGGGTCTGACAGGAAACAAGACTTTTGCAACTCCCTTAACTTGGTTGAAAATCTACTCCATAACTCATGATTATGTCTAGTCTTAGGAGTTTTCAAAGAGGTATTTGACAAGTTTGGTTGATCAGCACTGTTCCGATTTCAGACAATTTATGTCTTCAAAACAGAAGCAACACGGCAGCTCCTGTAACTGTGATAATTTGGTTTCACATTCCCACAGCATCAGATCATCTGTCTTTACATTACGTCTCTCAGTTCGGACAGAGAGGACAAAGGTACATGGGGAAGGTATGCATTTTCAGATTCTTGGGCTTTTTTTGCCCTCTGATACCCGACTCCTGCAGCTATAAATGGTATGTCTAGATTGCCTGCAGGTGTAAATTGTTGTCTCTCCATGTGTCAGTTCAGCAGTGCACTAGCACCTTGTCCAGGGAGAATAACGTGTTATATATATAGATGAGTAAAAAAAACCTCAAAATGAAGGTTGCAATTTATACCGCAAATCATGATGCACAAATAATACAACTCTGCTGAAGGTCTGATTATCACACAGCATGAGTGAAAATAAAAACAAAGCACTGGATAGTTGATCAGTTAATTGTGTCGGTGCAAATGCAATCAACCTGTGATGCAACTCTTAACAAAATTAGACACACCACATCACTCCGAATAATCAATCATCATGCGCCAATGCTGTTACATAACCATTAAAAGGCACGGTCATTTAATGAAATTAAGTGTCTAGAGATGGCTTTTTAACTGACAGCACGCACCAGGTTTACTGAGGTGCCCTTGGGCAAAACACACTTTTACAATGAGCACTGATAGAAGTGAGCCGATACTTAGCACCGGATCAATACAGAGTCTCGGTGTTAGGATTGCTAATGATGCACCACCACGGTTTTAACCCACTGAGAAAGTCACATGATCATTCTGTATCCTGAAGGCGTCACTCCAGCTGTGGGTTTTGTCCTCTGGTTGCCGGGGCACAGCGAGGTTATCAGTAACATAGAGTATGTGACATTATCCGCACTGACTATCAATAATGCTTACTAGCGCTACCTTATCCCCTGGAGGAGGTGAGAGTACTGATACCCTTAAGAGAAACCAGAGAGCATGAGGAGGGAGGCAGGAGACGACACAGAAGATGTGGACGTGAAGAGGGGGAGAAAGCAGACGATGCAACATGCTGTTTCAGAGAGAGAGAGAAAGAAAGAGAAAGAGAGAAAGACCAGTTGGTAACCTGAAGCTACATTTTCATTGACAGTGTTTGCATTTTTGCAGAAAGGAGTTTTTTCAGAGTTGCAGCAGAAAATGGAAACACAACACGAAGGAGTTTAAAGTGGGAGGTGTGAGGAGAAAAAAAGGGGTTTTCAAGATGGAAGAAAACAGCAGAATCTCTGCTGTAACATACTCTGCACTAAGTGCCAGATTGCAGAGAAGGAGGGAAAAAAAAAAACAGGAAGCAAAGGAGAGAGTTGAGACAGAGCAAAGGAGAAGGGTATAGCTGCTATTTATACAAGCTGAAAGAACATTTGGAGAGGGTTATGGAAAGTAAAACAGACAGAACAAAGATGAGTACGAAGAAAAGACAGATGAGTGAAACAGATGAAAAGATGGGTGGCTACAAAGAAAACAGAGCAGGGGCTGCCGGTGGAAAAGAGAAAGAGAGAGAGTCAAGGGGGGAGGAGGAGGAGGGGGAGGATGCAGGAGGAATACATTTACCTTGACTGACACTGCGACAGGGAGAGAAAGCAGAATCCCCACTCCAAGAATTTGTAGCTCCATAACATCATGCGACACAATCACTGCAGTGGGTTTTGCTGTAGAGCTATGCTGAATATTACGGCGTGCACAGACAAATGCACACAAAGAAAGGATAATGATGTGAAATAAACCGCAAGACTGCAGGTGCACAGGTTACACAAATCCATTTACAACTGTGCAGATTACAGCTCCCATGAGGCTGTTCCTGTACTTCAACGCTCTTATATAATGACAGATGGATTGCCATAACAACGATAATGAAGTTGTGTGTTTATTAGGGGTTTAAAAATGTACCATAAGGGAAACTACAATCCTGCAGCTGTGTGTTGAGGAACAGAGCTTTGTCACCGGAAGAAGAGGAAAATGAAGCCATAAGATGATCAATAATAATATGCAACAGATAAATAGAGACGTGGTGACATTTACACAAGTCAGAATGATCAATAACATCTCATAGACTTTGACGAGTGGTCATTTTTAGAACCGAACCCCCCCTACACCGCTTCTACACATCTCACTGACATCAATGCTGTCAATACGCTGCAGTGCAAAGACATCAGTATTTATGAGGCCTGTGCGGTGATGGATTTGAGGACCCTGATTCAAAGTGTTGGACAGGAAGTGGGTTAAAAGCACCCTGTAAAAACACGCCGCCTGCATCGAGGACTTCTACAACACTTCTACGTGCTTGTGTGGACGTTGAAACAATCAAATAAGGATGGCATTTTCACTCATATGTTGCTACGGGCAACAGTATCAGCTGCTGTATAGAGTACAGATGCAACATGAATGTGAAGCAGCAGAAGCATAGGGTAGTGTGATGTCATTGTTAGTCCGATAGTACCCACTAGTGGCAGAGATGAAGGAGTACACTTCTGTGTCATGTTAACCCTTTCATGCACAGTGGTCACTCCAGTGGACAGTTCTTCTCCAGGCATTCTCTTGTATATTCAGGGTTTTGGTTGTTTTAGTTCCATATCAGCCAACACAGTGGACACTAATGCACCATCCCATAATACACTGACATTCAGACCATTACTGTAACTTTGCTGTTCTTGATAAACCTGATCTGCAGTAACATGTTTTAGTGTAAATCAATTGCTAATTGTTATTAGACTGTAACTGACAGGTATTTTTAAAACTTTTTTTTTTTTTTTTTTTTTGCATATTATCTCCATGCAGTGAATAATAACTAGTATTAGAGCACAGGTGTCAAACATGTGGCCCGGGGGCCAAATCTGGCCCACCAAAGGGTCCAATCTGGCCCGTGGGATGAATTTGTGAAATACAAAAATTACACAGTAGATATTGAAAATCAATGGAGTCAACATAGTTTTAATTCAGGTTCCACACACAGACCAATTCAGTCTAAAGTGGGTCAGAACCAGTAAAATAGTCTCACAATAACCTATAAATAATGAAAATGTCAAATCTTCTCTTTTTTTTTTAGTGTAAAAAAAGTAAAATTACAGGAAAATGTTTACATTTACAAAGTATCCTTCTACAAAAAATGGGAAAAACCCAAACAAATATGAACAACCTGAAATGTCTTTAGAGAAGCAAATGTCATTTTAACAACATTCTGCTCGTTACTAAATGTTTTATGTATTTGTAATTGTAATGTAAATCGTAATGCACATGTGTAAATGATAAACTGAGGCAGAATATTGTTAAAGTTGCACTTATTTTTCTAAAGACATTTCAGATTGTTCATGTTATTCAGATTTGTAAGGAAACTTTGTTGATGTAAATATTTTCATAATGTAATTTGACTTTTTTCACTGTTATTATTTCACTGGTCCGGCCCACTTGAGATTGTATTATGCTGTATGTGGCCCCTGAACTAAAATGAGTTTGACACCCCAGTATTAGAGTATGTTCAAATGTGAGAAAACATCTGATTAGCAGCATTAAAAATGTTTTATTGCATAGTTTTCCATATCATTTTCTGATATTATATTTTAAATACATGTTTCTTTGCTTCAAAAATTAAATACATGGTGTCCAGCTGAGTGGAAATTTTTGTAACTTTTTTTTTTTTTTTTTTTTAAATCGATCACATTGTTTTGGTTTGGGTTTTTTTTATGTCTAAAGAGGAATAAAAACACTGCAGAAAAACATCTTGACTACATTTCACATAATTAGTGCATGAAAGGGTTAAAATGCAGAATATTTGACACTTTGGACACAGTGCAAGTGGAGCCTGAGGACTGAAAGTTGTCGCCATCTGAGGCGTTTTTGTGTCTTTGCGTGACATAACTTATGTGTTAGTTGTACTGACGCACAAAGTACACACAGAGCAGTTATTTTGGATAGAAATTCCAATGATTGTCATTACCAGAGAATATTAAGGGGAAGCACCAGAGAGAAGGAAAAGCATATATTGTGTTTCCTCAGGTTTTTTTTTTTTTGCATATTATCCCCCATAGCATAATTGCCTAACTCATACACAAATGGACAAAAGTATTGGGACACATTGAATTCAAGTGTTTCTTTTCTAACAGGGGTCTGGGATACAAAACAATAGTAACAAATTTCATAATAATAATAATAATCCTACTATATAATGCATGTTCTGTGTCCGTCCGTCCATCCGTCTGATCGATGTTGCAGCACAGGAGGGCATTTGTATGGATTTTCCTCAGCCTTCACAGGCCCGATCGCCGCCGAACTTGCCAAATGAATAGAAACATTACCTGACTATCTACTAGGCACAATTTTATGTCCATATTCAAATGTTGTCAGGTATGCTGGGCGATTTTAACAGGGTCCCAGCACACCACAGATCGGGTCCCTGCTAAACTCAGACCGGGTTCGAGTTCACCACACACAGGGTCCCAGCTCACCACAGACTGGGTCCCAGCTCACCTCAGACCAAGTCCAAGCTCACCACAGACCTTCATAGGCTCGATCGCTGCCAAACTCGCCAAATGAATAGGAACATTACCTGACTTTCTACTAGGCACAATTTTATGTCCGTATTCAAATGTTGTGAGGTATGCTAGGCGATTTTAGCCTCTCATGCTATTGTCGTGGAGGCGTAAACGACAAAGACATTTGTGGAGAATGGATTGGTTGGCAGTCAGGCCTTCCTTTATTGTGCACAAGTGAGAAACTGACAAACGAAGCTTCGCCCTCTGTCAGAAGTCAGTTCTGACCTGTCCTGGAAGTCAGCCTAACTTATAGTAGCCTGCGCTAAGCTGAATGAAAACTGAAGAGCTATCATAGGTGTCTTATAAACTAATAGAAGACTTATGGTCAGTATTAAAATCAGTATAAACACTAATCGTACAATGGCACCACGGGTACAATGCCGCTAGTAATAATAATAATAATAATAATAATAATAATAATAATAATAATAATAATAATAATAATTTATGTTTATATGTCCAATCAGCATGAACAGAACATCTTATAAGCCATGTTGTGTTCCAATATTTTTGTCCATATAGTTTTTAAACATCAATATTTCTTTAAAGTTTAATGGGAGATTTTTCTTCCTAACTGAAATGTGAAGAAAGTAGATGGTTAGTTGTGGTAGAAAATTATTATTTACCGTCAAAGCATGAAAAATATTTTAGAAATGTAATCATAGTCATGGATAAAAAAAAATAAATAAATAAATGTTGAGAAAAATTTAGTAAAACCCTCCTTGAGGCATTGTGGAATGAATGAATGAATCAATCAATCAATCAATCAATCAAAGTTTATTTATATAGCACTTTGCAACAACATGAAGAAGACCGAAGTGCTGTACATCTAAAAACATAATTAAATTATACGATAGAAACAGTTTCGTCAAATACCATAAATATGCATAAATCAATAAGACACAATACACCAGTGTTTTTCAACCTTTTTTGTCTCGTGACCCCATTTTAACATCACAAATTTCAGATACCCCAGACATTCAAAACGGAGCCTTTTTTTTTGCTCAAATTAATTTGTTTTTGATCATGTGACAGTTTGCTATACTATGTTGCAAATAAACATTAATTTTAGACAACATTTAGTCTATATAATGTATATTATTATGGACAGAGGCGGAATAGTCAGGTGTAGATTACAGCACAAATTGAGAATTTTATTTTCCCTGGTCAGGATATGTACAGTCAGTCCAATTTGGATTTACAAGGCTGACAATTAATACTGAACAAATAATAACTCAAACTATGAATTATGAAAGAGCTGTAGCATCTGAAACTGACCACAATGAACATCTGACAGAAAAACAGAACCACAGTGCTTCAGTTTCAGCTTCACAGTTTGTCATGTATTCTATAGATTGGGATTGTCTCTCTCAACTCACTATATATTTTTTATTAGTAACTTTTTTTTATCTTTATTTTTTATCAATTTCTAGAAATTTCAGGCTACCCCAATTGAATTCCAAGCGATCCCACATGGGGTCCCGACCCCAAGGTTGAAAAACACTGCAATACACAGTGATAAAAAAGACCACAAATTAAAACCTAGTAGTGTCTTAGCAGAAGCAAAGATAACAATTTAAACCAAACTAACCAATGCAATGATATTGATCCCTATATAAAACTATATAATGACATTTGCCATTATTGTTTTGTATCCCAGACCCCTGTTAGAAAAGAAACACCTGAATTCAACGCGTCTAAATACTTATGTCCATTTGTGCATGAGTTAGGCAATTATGCAATGAGACTAACAACATGCAGGAATGAATCAATCAGGTATCATTTTAGCAATTATGCCACACAGAACTGAAACCATCCATCATACTAGAGAAAACCACAAGACAGATATGTCCTGATATTTTTTTAAAAATTATTTTATTTATATATATTATTTATTTTTAGACTGAGAAAAATGCAGCATTATAGAGACCTTATGACATGTGTACCTAGTGTTTCCCATGCATTCGTGCATAGATACCAAGGATAGAAGTCACATGTGCAGGCAAAAGGCATGTCTTAATAATAATAATAATAATAATAATAATAATAATAATAACTAGAAAAGCACTCTGAGAGCGCAGACCTCCGCCAAGGCAGATCAGTGCCCCCCCCGATCACCACCAAAATGTAATCATTTGTTCCTTGTGCCAGTATCAATATTTCCTGAAATTTTCATCCAAATCTGTCCATAACTTTTTGAAAGATCCGGATCAGTCTTTGCCATTTGATAGAACACCCCATTGTAAATCCCTGAGTCAAATTGCATGAGATTTGCACAATTCCCCCATATTGTGATTTCCACCATAAATATTAGTCCCATATTTATTTTACCTATATTTTAAGATTCCTTGACCATGAAAACATACCATTAGCAACTGGATTCATAATTATATCCTTATTAGTTCAGTAGTTATTCATGAAAATCACATTTCTCGTAATGGCGGTTTTCTTCTGGATCTAGCTCCTTAAGTATTAAAGCTACATGAAATCCGGTGGCATACTCCCGATGCGGAACTGACTGAGCTACACGATGGCGCTTGTCAGAAATTTCTACCTTTAATATTAAAGACACAGTAGGCCAAAAAGTAAGGGCACCCCCATTTTTTATATAAATTGAGATAAAATCCGTCTTCTGGATCAGATCCGGATCAGCCTTTGAAATGTGATAGAGGACCCCATTGTCAATTCCTGAGTTAAATTTCATGAGTTTTGGTCAATAATTAAGCAAGATATTGGGAAACGAAAATTTTGGCCCCATTTACCACAATGTTAATGAAAATTTCAAAGTGATCCAGAATCCAGGATTTCTTCCAGATCACCCCCAAAAGTTAATCATTTCTTCCTTATCCCATTTCCAACAAACCCTGAAAATTTCATCAAAATCTGTCCATAACTTTTTGAGTTATGTTGCACACTAACGGACAGACAAACAAACAAACAAACAAACAAACAAACAAACCCTGGCAAAAACATAACCTCCTTGGTGGAGGTAATAATAATAATAATATATCACACTTACATAGCACTTTTTTTGGACACTCAAAGACGCTTCACAAACAAACAAAACAAAGAGAACAAAGGGGTTCAAGGAAATGCAAGTTTGAACAGGTGAGTTTTGAGTAGTGATTTGAAGTTTTTTATCGAGTCTGAGTTCCTGATGTTTTGTGGGAGTGAGTTCCATAGGGTGGGGGCAGCTGCAGCGACGGCTCGGTCCCCAAAGCTCCAGTGTCTTGAGTGTTCACCTGCAAGTCCCAAGCAACCTAAGTTTCTTTAGTGAAAAATAAGCAACTGAAGAACAAGTCTTTGCCAAGTGACGAGTCAAGTCATATGAATTTCTAATGATCCATCTGTTTGAGAAGTTAACCCATCAGTTACAAACCCACATGAGCAACAAAGGCGATTGAAAGTCTGAAATTAATGTATGGATCTATAGACCTTCTAAAGTCAATGACATTCCACTGTCAGTAACATTTACATTAACGCTCCTGTAGTAATTTCAGAGTATTTCCTTGCACATATAGAGGAGTACTAGCACACACAGTAAGCACAAAAAAAGAACACATTTGCATATACAGTACATATTTGCATTAAACCATAGCAACTACTCAAGTGGTTTTGTTATGGCATGGGATAGTATTACTAATCAACTACTGCATTCTTCATTGCTTTTGTCTGTTGATTAGAGACTGCTTTAAGATGATTGCATGAGAAATGATCCATTTTTCTAAAAATCAGTATCAAAAAAAAAAAAAAAAAAATCTCTCAATGGGCCTCATGCAAGAAACCATATCCTATCAAATTCTCTCTCTTTTTTTTTTTGTACCCTGCATATTCTGTTATTTTGTTAGTACCCATAGATTTGTAGGATTCACCAATGATTCAAAATTCAGTGAGAGCAGATTTGGATGGTATTTGGCATTTGGTGCATCTTATTTCATCACTTAAATAAAATAAAATAATAGAAAATGAGAAATTTAAGAGAATGTTGCTGCTGTTGCATGACACCCATTGTCGTTTTACAGTCAAATCACAAGAACTTTAGATGTACTGAAAATCTTGACTTAGACTTGTGTTCACCTAACTCAACCAAAGTCTTATTTAGGTTAAATCATGTGACTTTGGTCCCTCATCTGATAGGTCCACCGATAGTTTGAGTTTTGAGCAATACTTTGTTTAAGCTAACCAAAAAACTAACTGTAAATTTAGACACAACTGCAGTATACCAGTATGACATACACTAATGCAGGCTGTATCATCACTCCTTTAATGAAAAAAGCCTCATGAGTAAAAAAAAAACAAAAACACTTGCTGTCAAACTTTACAACTGAAAACTGAATTTGTACCATCAGATAATAAACCTGAGCAAGTGTACAGATGAATATTTCCCTTGTATTCCTCACAATTTAATTCCTAGCCTCACTCTGGAGGACTATCTTAATCTTCCACGTTCGACTTAACCTCTTTTTTATGTGGGTAGAAGTGGATTCACCTTTAGATGAACTTCCCTAACTGTGAAGGAAAGGTTTGACTTGCAGAGTCATGACCATGTTTACATTCAGGGTCAGAAAGCGTGCCCATGACTAAAGTTTTCACTTATATCAGTTGTAATTTGATGCTTTGAAATCCCTTGTTTCACCCTTTAAGAAAAAAATAACAACCACAAAACAATATTAGAGCTGATATCTGAATTTAGAAACAGACATTTAATGCGCCTCCATCTCATCACATCTGGATTACAGTGACAGCTTTTACCTAAGGAAATTGGTTGACTCTTACATTATCTCCGAACAGATGTCTTCATACTGATGTCTTCATGTTTCTTCTAGGGTCATTTGGAGAAATTAACCCTTTCGTGCATGAATTATGAGAACCTTTGTCAATAATTTTTTCTTGAGTGATTTTATTCCTCTTTAAGCATGTGAAAAAAAAAATGCAATTGAGATTTTTTTAATGAACCTATTTTTCATGGAGTTACAAAAACGTTCACTCAGATCGACACCATACGTTTAATTTTTGAAGCAAAGAAACATGTAATTGAACCCATCATCAGAAAGTGATGTACTGTGTGAATATATGAAATAAAAACATTTTTAATGCTGCTAATCTGATGTTTTCTCACATTTTATCATACTCTAACAGTAGTTATTACTCACTTCATGGAGATAATATGCAAAAAAACAACATTTTGTTTAAGGAAACCGGTTATTAATGTCTAATAACAATTAGTAATTGATTTCCACTCAAACATGTTGGTGCAGATCAGGTTTATATAGAACAGTAAAGTTACAATAATGGTATAAATGTTAGTGTATTATTATAGGATGGTGCATAAGTGTCCATTGTGTTGGCTGATACGGAACTAAACCAACAAAACCCATGAATATACAAGAGAACAGCTGGAGAAGAACTGTCCACTGGAGTGACCACTATGCATAAAAGGGTTAAACAGTGACAGAACATGTAAAAACAATGAAATACCTAAAAAGAGATGCACTTTTTCCAGTATATTAGTGTAATGTCAGGTAACAAATAGGACCCACTGTGTAGGAGAGCAGCAGATGCATCCAATAAATTCATTCATTCATCAAGATGCAATTAAAAAAGTAAAAGTGAAAAGTTTATGCAACCAGCCCACAACCTCCCAGGTAAGAATCCTGCAACTTTTCCAGAGTAGAACAGCTGCTATAGAGGAGTCCGATAGCACATTCGGTATGTAGCCAAATAGCCTTGTTGTGTTTTGTCTCATCCCATGTTAAACTATAGCTCCCAGAGTCAAATGGAACTAAACTTTGTTACTTGTGGCCTGTAGAGCGGATTAAAATATCTGCTTTGTTTTCATTCTGGATTCGTGAAGGTGTCCATCTGTTGTCAACCTACCGAAAATGATCATTTAATCAACAACAATAAATAAAAAAAAACCCAAACAGTTGTGATTGGCCACAAGGGGTAAAATCTGCACCAATAAATCACAATTCATATATTAATGCATTGTCAACATTTATAAATGTACTAAAAGTTGACATTAATCACATTTTGAAAAATTACCCCCAGTTCCATATTTGATCTGTAACAGTTCACTTATGTCTCTAAAGCGCCTCTGCTACAACGCAGTTGAGGAGGATTTAACCGTCAGCAGGGGAAAAAATAAGAAAAAGACAAAAAATGCATTCGGCTCTGTTCTGGCCTTTTAATTCTAACAAGTGAATCCCTGACCCCCCCCCCCCACCACACACACACACACACACACACCGCACTCGTGCACATCCACAATTAAACCAAATCCCACGAACACACCACCTTTGTCAAAAAATCAATCTCTATATGCTCTAAACATAAATGGTCAACCCCTCCCCACAACACCTACCCCCTGAGTTCCCGAAGGTCCACGCACGCCAACAGTCTTATGCAAAGCTGTAGTGGGTAGCCGCTGGCTCTACTTACGGCCCCCCGCATCCCCACCACAGTTTTGGTCCATGGTGGCTTCAAGTGCTCCTCGGAAGATGATAATCCTTATGGAATGGAGGAAAAAAAGTTTAATCCCAAAAAAAAAGGTTAAATCCACTGTTTTGGGTTCCGCCGGATCATCTGTCCTGGCCCACTTCCACCACGGCGTGACGTCTCACTCCACCAAGCGTAGCCGGCGCGCGTCATTTCCACACCTTTTATACAATGACGTATAACCTTTTTAATGCATATTTAACTAAATACAAAAAATATTGAATCACCCTTGTGCCCAGGTTGCCGACAACAAAGGACTGACCACAAAGTTATTTTTGCCCCTGCTGGAGGCCTTACATATGGTTCATATGCAACTATGAAAACATGGATAAAGGCCTGTCGGTCTTTACAGATCATTTTTGGAATTTTCTTTTATGGACGTCGGTAGGTAGGGGATTGGTAGATATTTGTCCAAATTTACAGACTCATGTTTTCATGCATGAGTGAGTAACCCTAACCCTAACCCTAACTTGGCCTGTCAGTGACATTTTCAGGCCTAAACAAGTTGAATGAACTTTGAAAGGCAGGAACAGCTGCCATGGGTAAAGAAATGAAATGGACATGGTGTCCAAAGTGTTAATGCTGTAACCTGGCAATTTTGTGGAAAACAAGATGGACGCCCATTGTCCCCTCCCATGACCTTTAAATCCCACCACTACTTCACACAAACCAGTTTTAACTTGCCCCTGCTCACTCATGCATGAAAACCTGGGTCTGTAAATGTGGACAAATATCCACCAATCCCCTACCTACTGACGTCCAGGAAAGAAAATTCCAAAAAATTATCAAATGCGGAACTGGGGGTAATTTTTCAAAATGTATGGGGGTTTTTTTTGTTTTTTTTTATACACCCTGTTTATCAGAAAATCTCTGAAAACAAAGGTTTGAATCAAACTCAGGACCTTCTTGCTGTAAAGCAGGGCCATCCACTGCACCACAAAGCCGCCTGCACTGTTTATTTATCCATGTAAATAAACCCCTGGTAATAAAAGTTCCTGTGAACATTGGTGGTCTTACTAAGGTGAAGTATAGCCCCTTTTCCACCATCATCCAGCCTTGTGACCCACACATACAGTAAACTTCACACAAAAGATTAACCTTTTCATGCATTGTGGTCACTACAGTGGACAGTTCTTCTCCAGCTGTTCTCTTGTATATTTATAGGTTTTGTTGTTATAGTTCCATATGAGCCAACACAGTGGACACTTATGCAACATCCCATAATACACTGCAATTCATACCATTACTGTAACTTTGCTGTTCTTGATAAACCTGATCTGCAGTAACATGTTTAAGAGTAAATCAGTTGTTATTTGTTGGACAAAAAGAGTTGTTTTTTGCATATTATATGAGGTTATATTACACGAGCATTAGAGTATGTTCAAATGTGAGAAAACATCAAATTAGCAGCCTTAAAAATGGTTTTATTTCATTGTTTTCATTTTACTCTCTGATATTGGGTTTTAAATACATGTTTCTTTGCTTAAAAAATTAAATGCATGGACATGTTTGTAACTCCATGAAAAAAAAAAAAAAAAAAAAAACTCGATCGCAATTTTTTTTATGCCTAAGGAGGAATAAAAACACTCCAGAAAAAAAAAATCTTGACTAAGGTTCTCCTAATTCATGCATGAAAGGGTTAAATTCACAAGAAAAAAAAAAAAACGTTTGGTGAAATTGGAAAGAAGTGAGTTACACCTATTTTTACCCTTTTGACCCTCGGCCACACTGCACTGTAAAAAAAAAAATCTGTAATTTAACCGAATTTTCACTGTTTATTTTACAGATTTTTCCTGTATTTTTAAGATACAGGAAAATATCAATGAAATGACAAAAATAGACTGTGATTTTACATGCCAAATGTAAAATAACATGAAAACATGGATCATAACCGGCACCGAGGGTTTGACACTAGAGCACAGGTGTCAAACATGCGGCCTGGGGGCCAAATCCGGCCCGCCAAAGGGTCCAGTCAGGCCCTTGGGATGAATTTGTGAAATGCAAAAATTACACTAAGATGTTAGCAATCCTTTTAGTTCAGGTTCCACATTCAGACCAATTCAATCTCCAGTGGGCAGGACCAGTCAAATACTATCATAATAACATAAAAATAATGACAACTACAAATTTTTCTATTTGTAAATGTAAATATTTTCATGTATTTACACTAAAACAAAGTATAATTTCGCAAAAACATTTAAATAACCAGAACAAATATGAACAACCTGAAATGTCTCAAGAGAAATAAGTACAATTTTAACAAGATTCTGCCTGTTACTAAATGTTTTGTGTATTTTTTTATATTATAATGTAAATGTGTAAATGATAAACTGAGGCAGAATATTGTTAAAATTACACTTATTTTTTCAGTTTGTTCATGTTACTCACTTTGTTTGAAAGGATAGTTTGTAGATGTAAACCTTTTCATAATGTAATTTTTTTTTTTTTTTTTCGCTCTTAAACATAAAGAAAAGTTCGGAGTTGACATTATTTATACATTATTATGTTATTATTTTACTGGTTCGGCCCACTTCAGATCAAATGTAGCTGAATGTGGCCCCTGAACTAAAATGAGTTTGACACCCCTGCACTTAGAGGATACCCCACAGCTCATCATGGTCAGTTTGGTGTTACTTTATCTGGTCCTAGAGGTACGTTTGTATCCTGTGTCCTTGGTGAGAGATGAATTCTCATAGTAACACCAGAGGAGACATTGGTGTGATTATATACTATGTCTGTGGGAGGGGGAGGGGGCTGGGAACCAATAAATGAAGCGCTAAAAAGCTTCTGGTTCAAGCAGTGAAAGAGGAGAAAAAATACAATACAGCAAAACTTTAAGTGTATGATTATGAAGCCTATTGATTAAAACTGAGGAAACATTCAGATGGAAATTTCTTACAGGAAGTATTCGATTTCATGAGGAATGTTATGTTGTTACAGTCAGGGTTACTGTAGAGTTGTAGGCTGTCATCATCCCAGACAAAAGGTTAGAGGAGATTTTATGATCTCTTTTAATCCTTCATCCGGCAAGTAACTATTTTTGATACACTGTAAAAAAAAAATAAAAAAAAAAGTCCTGTTGTTTTTATGGAAAAAAAACTGGCAGCTGTGGTTTCCAGAACAATATTGTAAATAACACATCCAACTGCAAACATATTTACAGAGTAACATGTAGATTTCACATTTTAAACATGTAGATTTAACACTGGATTTAAATGGTAAATGGACTGCACTTATTTAGCACATTTTCTCCACCTTCATGGTGTCCAAAGCACTTTCCAAAACCACCAGGTCCAACTGGGACCAGTTTAGGGTTCAGTGTCTTCCATGGACACTTGAACATATGGACAGTCAGAGCCAGGATTCGAACCACCAACCCTTTGGTTATTGGACGAGCCACTCTACCAGCTCTACCAACCCATTCATTTACAAATTTAAAATATTACATTGTTAAATGTTTACTTTTTTTTAAATAACTTTTTTATTTAAAAAAAAAAAAAAAAAAAAAAAAAAAAAAAACAAATATGTCGTTATTTCAACATTATGGTCTTGCAGTTTAAACGGCACCACATTGTTTTTCAATTTACAGTTTTATTTTCTAAAAACTATAGAAATACATCATTTCTACATACAAATCTGGTTTTGTTCACATACTCTTCCTGTAAAAACTACACCTATATTTGATTTATATTATATATTATATATTTGAAGAAAATGTTCCTGCATGAAGCCCAAAGAGAATAAGTGGGTTCATTGGGTTTAGAAAAAAAAAATACATTCAAATTTTCATTGTATTTTTAGAAAACCTACTAAAAAAAAGTTAATTGGTGGTGCTTTTTTTTTCTTTTGAGTTAAATAGAACTGATCTATAAAAAGATTCAGATCAGAAGATTGTTCTTAATTTCTATCTACTTTATTGCTTTTTGTTCATTCTTGGTTACTTCGTTTTTTGGTTGTTGTTGTTTTTTTTTTTTTCATGTTTTGGTCACATTGGTCATTTTGCTGATTCATGATTCAAGACCAGAAATTGCTCCATATTCTGTATAACTCACTTATTCTCACTTATTTAGATTACTGCACAGAGACACAGGGAAACACTTACAAAACTTCACTTCAACCACTTTTTATTCTGCAAACTAAAAAAGCACTCGGAGAGCACAGACCTCCACCAAGGCAGATCTGTCCCCCCCCGATCAGCCCCAAAATGTAATAATTTGTTCCTTGCATTATAATTTAAGGGAAAATTTAAATCTAAAGGTTAGAAGCGTGCATATAAGATTGAAAAGTTTCTGTATCACAGTTAGGCAAGGCAAGGCAAGTTTATTTGTATAGCACATTTCAGCAACAAGGCAATTCAAGGTGCTTCACACAGGAAATTGAAATAAAAGAAACAAAAGAAACACATTTAAAACATTATAAAAGAAACATATAAAAGGTCATTAAAAACAGCAAGTAAGAAAGCAACACATAAAATTAAAAAATAAATAAATAAATAAATAAAATAGAATAAAATAAAAATAAAAACACACACATATTAAAGTAAAAGTTGCAGTGCAGAGTTTCAAAGAGAATATAAAATTTAAAAAGTCAAAAGCCTTTTAGTCAAAGGCAGCAGTGAACAGGTGAGTCTTTAACCTGGACTTAAAAGAACTCAGACTCTCAGCAGACCTGATATTTTCTGGTAGTTTGTTCCAGATATACGGAGCATAGAAACTGAACGCTGATTCTTCATGTTTAGTTCTGACTTTGGGAACACAGAGCAGACCTGCACCAGATGACCTGAGTGGTCTGGATGGTTCATACTGGACTAGAAGGTCTCTGATGTATTTTGGGCCTAAACCAGGAGTTAGGGGAGTTAATCTGTGGAATAGGTTGAGTGCAGAACTAAAACAAATTGTCAATATGACTGTTTAAAAAGAGACATTATTTTCCAGAGGTACACTGATAAATAAACTTCATAAGGTACTTGTTTGTTATTTGGATCTGAATTTTGCAATGTGTTGGTGAATGTGTTGTAATATGGATGGGTGTCTGAATGTACATTTTTCAAAATTGCAGATAAATTTGGGACAGTGTTGTTTTCAGTAAGTATGGAAAGGTTTGAAGGGATAGGATTACATACGTTTATGATTCTTCCTACTTGTTTTCACTTATGTAAATTTGGAGGCTTAAGAAATTACAGTTTTAAAACCTCTTGAGACCCAGGAAATGTTAGCAAAGTACGAGCTTTTTTTGTTCTTTATTAAATAAGTGCCTACATCGGAAACATCATGACGCAACAGTTTTTACAGATGCAGTTTTTAAAATTTTTATGGAATGTCCTTTGTGGTGGACAGTTTTCTTTTCTTGTCTTTTTTTTTTTGTATAAAGTTGTGAAACTCTTGTCCACAAAAGTGGACAGAAAACCCATAGCTGGGTCTTAGGAGGTTAAGTTACCGTTTTGTTTTGTTCTCATTCTTTTGATTCTCATTTATTTGCATGTCTCTTTTTAAATTGTCTTTTACATAATCGAAATAAAGATAGCAATCAATTAATCAATCAGTGTTATTGGGTATTTGGTTCATATTCAGGTGTGGTCATCTTATTCACAGAGTTAAAAATGCACCAGTTAACAGTCACAGATTATAGTTCATACATGGCGCTTTTTGTACACATACTGTAGCTGTACACTACTTTTTTGGCATGTTCTATTGACAGAATTCAACCACCATAACAGCCTTATCATGTGAAAAAATTTGAATTAAAAAAAAAAATCGAAAAATACTAAAAAGCTGCTTCTGACCCTGTGTAACAGACAGTGTGATGGATGTCAGGATTTGATGAAAGTGCTCATAAAGAGGGTGATAAACCATGTTGACAGTGATGATCATTTCATACCTACAGGAGAGTTGATAAATCAAGCTATTTTTACCACTCAAATGTCATCATTTATCACCGATCACATTGGAAGCTTCATTTATCACATTGCTAATTATGTTCTGTCTTCCCCCGCAGATGCAGCCATTTGCAGGTTTGTCATTTTACAGAGTGATTTGACATTCCAGGTTTTATGTACAGTTTTAGCCTCATCATTGAAAGATGATGCAATGCAAAAATGAAGTGATGAAGAGACATCTAGAATATAAATCTTAAAGACATTCTATGTGTGCTGTGGATATTTTGGATTTTATAAACAGCCCCAAAAACCTTTATGTAACAAAATCTGCCTTATTCTTTATCAGTTTTACATTTTGTCAACTTCACTGAGTGGAATGAAATGTTTTGGAATGTGTTAGAATTTTAGTTTCACGGAACTATTATCATGGTGTTAAGAATAACAACTAAGTATACACCAGATGATCTAAAACAGGGGTGTCAAACTCATTTTCTTCCGGGGGTCACATTAAGCCCAATTTTATCTGAAGTGGGCCGGACCAGTACAATAATAGCGTGATAGCCAATAAATAATGACAACTCCAAATTGTTTAAGTGCAAAAAAATAACGTTCAATTATGCCAATATTTATATTTGCAAACTATCCAAACATAAAGGATGTGACTAACCTGAGAAAATGGAATTTGTGAAGAAATATAAGCACAATTATATCAATATTATGCCTTGACTTATCACTTATACATGTGCACAAAATATTTAGTAACAGGCAGAAAATTGTTAAAATTTTGATTAATTTTCTTTAAATATTTCTGGTTGTTCATATTTGTTCAGGTTATTCACATTTTATTGTTAAAGGATCGTTTGTAAATGTAAACATTTTCATAATTTAATGTTTTTTGCACTAAATCAGACAGAAAAAAATTGGTGTTGTCATTATTTCTAGGTTATTATGATATTATTTTTGAGTTTGATGCCCTAACTTGCACTTGGCAAATTCATCCTGAGGGCCAGATTGGAACCTTTGGCGGGCCGGTTTTGGCCCCTGGGCCGCATGTTTGACACCTGTGATCTAAAATGTCTGGGAAGGTAGTCCATGCATTAAGTGTATTGTGTTAGCATGATCAGTATTAAATTATAATTTTAACACAGTTAAATCACAAAAACAAAAAAACACAAGCCTGGAGTGCTGCGTGGGTATCGTTGGTCTTCTCTCCTTGCTTCTGGTGCTCATCAGTGTTGGGAGGAGACAGGTTAAAAAGGTTCCTGCAGAGAGAATCCTTTTGGATATATACTCTGAAAGCTACACAATACCCAGGCCTGAATGGTGAACTCGACTTCTCCCCTTTTCTCTGACTTTAAGTGGGATCCAGCACACTTGCCTTCCTGATTAAAAAACCCTTATTGTCTGTTTATTTCCGATGATTTATTTAATGTGAAGACCTGTAGTGCTTGAAATGCCTTATTGTTGTTTGCTTATATACTATGTATTGCTCTGTTTTTTTGTCTGTTTCAATTTTTAATTCTGCAATCTTTGTCTTTAAGGTTTGCCCAGTCATGTGACCTCTCTCTCTATATATATAGGAGGATCCATATGATGAAGGCCCATAGGCCGCAACGCGTCGGCTATAGTTTTTATTTGTTTGGCCATGCTTTAATACAGGCTTTTTAATTTCAGCCCTACTCTGAGTGCCTCAGTTTTTACAAACAACTATAATTTTAACACATTTTCTGTGTCAGTTTCATATACTTTCTACTGTAACAGAGGACACCGTTGATGCCAATGACGTAGGTCAAACAGTCTCCAAAGAGGCACAAAAACACTTATGACATAAGTGTTAACCTAAGCCAAGCATTAGTGAGAGGTCAAGGCAGTGGTGTAGTGGTCCCTGGAGAAGTGGGTATACTCTCAATTTTTTTTTTTTTTAAGTAGTCCAGAAAAACACCCTGTTTTAGAAACAGTGACATGTCAGACAGCTCTATTTAGTTTACCCAAAAATCCATCAGTAGTATTTGCTCAGTATTATAAAAGTATCATGACTTGATCAGGAGCAGTTTGTAGGTTTTACTGGTCACACAAGCAGCTGCATGAATGGAAATGGATTCAACATGAGGCAAACATGGGATAACGTTAGCATTTCATAACGTTAGCCTACTCACACAGTTTAACTATGACAGGTGACAAAATCTCTTCTCCTCTAAATGTGCAGTCATATGACCAGTACTTTAAAACAGTGACTCATTCTGAAACCACCTTAAAACTTACATCAGAATTATGTATTCCATGAAAGTAGGTTCTCTCGATATGTGTCACTCATTTGATAGACGTTTATTCTGCCTTTCTTGTTCGCATTTCCAATAATCCCGCATCTTTCAACGAGACATGCGGTGACCTGTCAATCAACTGGGGTGGGACTGGCACCTGAGGTGTCCAGTCAGGTTCCAGAAGTGGCCAGCGCTAAGCAGAGCCCTGGCTCTGGCTTTAAGTTAGCAATATTTCCCTTGCCATGACCCGCCCTACTCTGACAGTGATTGGCTCATCAGTCCTCATGCCTAAAGTTAACCAATCTAATCAGTGAAGGTACCGAGTACTAGCCAATCCCAGGAAGAGTAGGGCAGGTCATGGCTTCACCATCCTAGGGGAAAACATGGGCAATTTGGCTCAGATACTAGTGAATGGTGCACATCAGGGGGATTTAGAAGTGGGTATACACAATGAAGACTGAAAAATTAGTAGGTATACTCTGTATACTACCGTATACCCTGGACTACATCACTGCTTTTGTCCAAATATGGTCACTTCTGTCTTAAAATGCCAACATGGTGACACCCAAAATCACAAACTAAAAAAATAAATAAATAAATAAATGAATAAAAATAAAAATAAAGTTAACCAATCTAATCAGTGAAGGCAGCAAGTACTAGCCAATTAGAGGCAGAGTAGGGAGGGTCATGGCTTCACCATCCTAGAGGAAAAAATGCATAATTTGGCTCAGATACCACTGAATGGTGCTAATCAGGGGGATTTAGAAGTGGGTATATGCAATGAAGACTGAAAATAAGTAAGTATACTCCGTGAAGAATGAACCCAACCGGGTGGTAGGTGTTGGCTCTGGTGCCTTAAAGAGGGTGAGAACAGATCATTCTCACCTGGAAATGGCTCATAGACTGTTAGTCAAAAAGGAATATCTGGTTGTCAACGTAAAATCCCTTCATTTTAGTGTTGTCTTAGAGGGTGGGGAGTGGGTGTTGTAGGTTGTGACGAGAGACAGGTGTCATTTTTCAGAAAAAGACTTTGTATTTGATCTGTAGGTAAAGACAGAAAAGGAGGCACCTCCTCTGGAAGTGACAGAAAAGATGAAAACTATTTTCTCAAAAAAAAAAAAAAAAAAAGGGAGAAACCCCGACACACACATTGTTTTTACATGCAATTACAGTATCAGCATATAAGCAATGTGCGAAAAGTGATGTGTGTTTATAACAGTGTTTGAGTTTAGGCTTACATTCATCTAAGTTTCATGAAAAAAAAATAAAATAAAAAAACAACTGACGGGCTGTATGCATCTTCAATAAACTGTACACTACGGCAATAGCAAAAAAAAAAAAAGAAAAGAAAAAAAACAGGACTTCATAGTCTGTGTGTAAGTATTCAGAGCCGTGGGTTGTACTTTTGTACATATTTCACTCACTGTGTTTCCACGTTGGCTTCATTTTTAGTAGAATCTGTTTTGTGTTGTTTTACACCTGAGATTAGATTTGTATACAGGGTGGGGAAGCAAAATTTACAATGAACATTTAGTTGTTTTTTCTCAGCAGGCACTACGTCAATTGTTTTGAAACCAAACATATATTGATGTCATAATCATACCTAACACTATTATCCATACCTTTTCAGAAACTTTTGCCCATATGAGTAATCAGGAAAGCAAACGTCAAAGAGTGTGTGATTTGCTGAATGCACTCGTCACACCAAAGGAGATTTCAAAAATAGTTGGAGTGTCCATAAAGACTGTTTATAATGGAAAGAAGAGAATGACTATGAGCAAAACTATTACGAGAAAGTCTGGAAGATACTATTAAAGAAGAATGGGAGAAGATGTCACCCCAATATTTGAGGAACACTTGCGCAAGTTTCAGGAAGCGTGTGAAGGCAGCTATTGAGAAAGGACACATAGAATAAAAACATTTTCTATTATGTAAATTTTCTTGTGGCAAATAAATTCTCATGACTTTCAATAAACTAATTGGTCATACACTGTCTTTCAATCCCTGCCTCAAAATATTGTAAATTTTGCTTCCCCACCCTGTAAGTTTAGGACTTGGCCAGGACTAGATGATTTAATTATTATTTCCTGAAACATAAAACCATAAAGATCAAAGTGTAGTAAAAAGTACAGTAAAAGGATTGATTCTAACACTGAGTATATGAGAACTGAAGTCACTGTGAAACTGGAGATTACACACACAGTGACACAAACAGCTGATTCATCTACGAAAACAAAACCCATGCTCAGATTTGGACGTTTGCATTTCTACGCCACAGAGCCACAGAAATGAATGTGATAACAAAAGGAGAGCGTGTGTGGAGGTTTGGGTGTGTCACACTAAGAGTGGGAGGGGCTACTTGGAGTTTCAGGAAGAGGTCAACACCTGCTGTATGTGTGTGTGTGTGTGTGTGCATGTGTGTTAGTCCAAGCAAAGTACATGAAGTGAAGGACTGCACTGCTCCACGTCAGAGGAAAACATGCAGAGTAAGTTCAACCAAATGTATTTATCTAGAATGTTTCAGCTGCTAAATCTGTCCTAGAGGTTGGACAATAATGTACAGTGAACGTGAGCCATAGAATCGTCCTGTCATATGTTAGTAGAATGTTTAGTAGAGTGTTTTCAGCAATTTAAGATCCATTTGCATCTGTTTCAGTGTCGTAAAAGCTGCTGTGAGTATGTGCTTGTGTTCCATTTCTTCAGCGGTTTTGTTTTACTGTGTGTTTTAGGCTCAAAACAGGGTGGAATAAAAGAAAAAGACAAAGAGTAATTAAACTTTGACAGGTTTTTACTAAATAATGTACATTAATAATAAATTTAGGATGTTGAACATGAACAACAACAAGGATTTGAATTTTGGCCCAGTAGTTTTGTTTTTTTTTTCTAAATCAGTCCTAAATCAGCTTTTTGGCAACCTGGTTGAACTCCAAAAAGATTTGGTACAAACACAGTTTAAAAAAAAATAAAAAATAGATACAGGAATAACAACAAAACAAAACAATTAAAACAGTGTATTAAAAAAAATAATAATAAAAAAAAGCTCAAACTACAACGTCTATTTTTATAGTCAGACTCAGTGTTTTGCCCCTCATTCCACAGGTGGCCAGGGTTGTACTGAGCATGCTCAGATGTCTATGGAAAGAACAAGGTCTATTCTACAAGGGCATTTTAAAATTTTTCCTATTGAGTAAATGGTTGATTTTTTATGAATATTTAAAATAAGTCATACATTCAGAACGCTCACCACAGACACATCAGGAGTTAAAGGGTTAATAGACCCTTCAGTATCTAATGTATGTAAATTCAACTCTCTAAATGTTTTATGAATTCCACAAATCAAAAATTTTGTAGAAAAAGAACATAGCTTTGACATGTTTTAAATCACGTGGCCCTCAGTAGTCGCTTTTCTATTGGACATCTACACAAAACTTTACAGATATTTACTAAATGTCGAAAAAACACAAGTGCGTAAAGTCGGTTTTTCCATTAAATCACAAATGCGATGATGACACGAGAAGTCACTCCATAAACATGGTGAAAAATGTAAATATGATGTTAATTTACAGATATATTCATTATTATTATATATTACCCCTCTATCTCGTACTAAATTAAAAAATGATTGGGTTTCCTGGTGTGTCCACACACACCACGACATGTTTCTTCTTCTTCTTTGTCTTCTTCTTCGCTTGTTGTAACATACGTCAACATGCGTTTTTTTAATTCATCTGACTCTAGTTGCGAAAAAAGGTCTTTCCATTGCAGTTTTCCGTGATGTACCATTTGCACTACGCCCGAAAAACCACCTTCTGCCAGCGCAAAAACTTTTACTCGAAAAATGAGACTTCTGGCAAAATTGTCATTTTTCCATTCGGTAAATTTTTATGCGCAAGTTATATTTGCGAAATCTGAATGGTCAATGGAAAAGCGACTAGTGTTACACAGGTGGGATCAACATTTGCAGAAGTGTATTAACCCAGAAATCGTTTTTTCCAACTGTCCTTTTTCCACAAACTTTCTAAAGCCCCTTCGTATAGATCAGTGTGAACACATTTCATTAAAAACAAACAGTGCTTCTGTTAAATGTCATTAATTTAGGTCACAGCTACAGACAACAACAAATCCCTGTTTGTTGGAGACGGTACAGAGTAAACAGGTACTTGTTTTCTTTTAAACCTGAATCAGGTACTGGGAAGTAGCAGGTCCTGACTTTCTACATTCCTCAGATAGTTTCTTACCCGCTGTAGGACAAAATGATGCTATCCAACACACTTCCTGCTTCGGTGAAAGCCCATTGTGTTAAGATGTTCTGGATAATACACACATCTTGCGAATTTTTCTATCGATTAGCTTTCCTGGTGTTGCTTTCTGTCTTCTTGTTGAAAGTATGTGATGATGTGGATGTACTCCTTCATAGCGTTAGCCTCATAGCATAACTGCCTTATAGTCATACACTATATATGGATTGATTGATTGATTGATGTATTTATTTCGAATACGAATGTCAAAATAGACGAAAATAAATAAACAAAACACTTAAAAATCAGACATATAATACATATTCGAAAAGGAGTGAGAAGAAGTAGAACTTATACACTCCCACCCCTTCTCCTTATATAACTGATAACAGTTCCAGTTCCAGTTCCGTGGGTTTTACTGGTGAATCGACGAACACAGGTGTCAAATATACTGCCCGGGGGCCAAATCCGGCCCGCCAAAGGGTCCAGACCGACCCTTGGGATGAATTTGTGAAATGCAAAAATTACACTGAAGATATGAACAATCCTTTTAGTTCAGGTTCCACATTCAGACCAATTCAATCTCCAGTGGGCAGGACCAGTCAAATACTACCATAATAACATAGAAATAATGACAACTCCAAATTTTTCTCTTTGTAAATGTAAATATTTTCATGTATTTACACTAAAACAGAGCATAATTTCACGAAAAAATTCGAATAACCTGAACAAATATGAACAACCTGAAATGTCTTAAGAGAAGTATGTACAATTTTAACAAGATTCTGTCTGATATTAAATGTTTTGTGTATTTGTAGATCCACTGTGATCTGTAAGTTATAATGTACATGTGGAAATGATAAACTGAGGCAGAATATTGTTAAAATTACACTTATTTTTTCAGTTTGTTCATGTTATTCACACCTTTTGAAAGGATAGTTTGTAGATGTAAACCTCTTCATTATGTAAATGTACTTTTTTTGCTCCGAAACATAGAGAAAAGTTTGGAGTCGACATTATTTATATATTATTATGTTATTATTTTACTGGTTCGGCCCATTTCAGATCAAATGGAGCTGAATGTGGCCCCTGAACTAAAATGAGTTTGACACCCCTGCTATATACTATAATATGACTGATGCTTATTATTAAATAATTTGGTTTCTGGCTTTATATTATTATGAACAAATATGATTTACACAAACACATAATACAATAATATAAATATGTAAATACATATTCATACACAGATATATACATATACATACATACACACATCTGTCTATCGATATCAATATCTATATCTATGTCTAAATCTGTTTATATCTATCGATCTGTCTATCTAGAGATAGATAGATAGACAGACAGACAGACAGACAGACAGACAGATAGATAGATAGATAGATAGATAGATAGATAGATAGATAGATAGATAGATAGATAGATAGATAGATAGATAGATAGATAGATAGATAGATAGATAGATAGATAGATAGATAGATAGATAGATAGATAGACAAAAGTATTGGGACACGTTGAGTTCAGGTGTTTCTTGTCTAACATCAGTATGGGATACAAAACAAAATGACAAATTGATAAGAATTTCATATTATAGTTTTGTTTGTTTGTTTGTTTGTTTTTTTATAAAAATTCAGATTCTTTATTTGTCATTTAACCCATAAAGACCCAAACAGCCACTGGTGATCAAGACTATCTACTGGTCTAAACTGTTTAACACCTGTTGATCCACTAATTCTATTAATACATGTAAATAATTGGTGTAAAATACAGTTTGTCGTCTTTTCATGGTCATCAGATATGACCCATTTGGATGTTCAGAGACTCCGTAGTTACCGTGGAAACACCGTCATGTTCCTCAGTATTGATTCACCAGTAAAACCCATGGAGTTGGGTCAATGACCGTGGATGGAGATACTGGGTTTATGTTAAATTAATGATATATTTTACTCAAGAAGTCCCTTTATTTTCAGTTCTCTTTGTTTTGATATAATAAGCTTTGAATTTACTCTAAGCTTTAATGAACATCTATATGATCAGTAAAAAAATAAATAGGAAAATACATGATTTACACTGAAAAAACTCAAAATAAAGGGGATAATATTACAATAAATGGTGATAAAACAAACAAACAAACAAACTATATATGTATATATATATATATATATATATATATATATATATATATATATATATATATATATATATATATATATATACATATATATTTGGGAACTGCCACGAAAGTACCACTAGGTCTTTATGGGTTAAACATTACATCATATATGCAAAAATGAAATGACAATGCATTGATCTAAAAAAAAACAAAAAAACAAAAAAAAACACTTGTAGACAGAATCAAATAGTCAGAATAAAAATATATGAATATCCATAAATAAATCATGGACATAATAAAGTCTGTGATTAAAAAAAAAACAAGAAAACCCATATACTTAAAAAAAAAAAAAAACAACTCACAAACAAAACACTTGCAGACAGAATCAAATAGTCAGTATAAAAATATATGAATATCCATAAATAAATCATGGACATAATAAAGTCCATGAAAATTAAAAAAAAAAACTATACTAAAAAAAAACAAACAAAAAAAAAAAAAACCCAACTCTATTATATATTGTGATAAATATCATATTGATTATTAATATTGATATTTACATCTCTAGCTTACAGCTATAGACATGATGTGTCCCAATATTTTTGTCTATATTGTTTATAAACATCAATATTTCCTTAAAGTTTAATAGGAGATTTTTCTTCCTATGCGAAATGTGAAGAAAGTAGACGGTTAGTTGTGGTAGAAAATTATTGTTTGCAGTCAGAGCATGAAAAATATTTTAGAAATTTAGAGGTAGAACATTTCAAATCATAGTCATGCATAAAAAAATTAAAAAAAATCAATGTTGAGGAAAAACCATCCAACCAAGTAAAAACTATCTGAGGCATTTTGGAAGCAAATATAACAATTTAAACCAAACAAACCAATGCAATGATATTTATCTAATATATATGATTGTTTTGTATCCCAGAGTCCTGTTAGAAAAGAAATACCTGAATGTAACGTGTCCACATACTTTTGTCCATTTAGTGTTATTGATTATTTATGGTTTCTCTCACCTGTCATCAACTATAGCTGTGTTTTGGTAGTTTCTATCCACACTTATATGTTACGTCTTTAAGCCTAATTAGGATTTGAAGGGCTTTGGATGCCTGTGTGCCTCCTCATTACAGCTGCCATATTCCCTCATGTGTTTCTGTTGATGAAAACAGAACTGCATATTCCCTTTGATGAATTCCCTCCAACGAACGCTAACATATTCAGTGATCTACATACAAACACAGATTCATCCCCATGTTATCATTGAAAAATATGTGTTTTTATTCTTATTTAGGTCATCACACATGTCATTTCTCCCCTGTTCATTTAGGTTGTAAAGGCCTAGCAGACCAACCTTTGACCGTTGAGTCGGTGATAACACGACACAAAGTTCATCTGAACAGTACAAAGTTGTCTTAGAACAAGCCACAATTATGACAAAATCGCACTGTGAAAATCCCATACATTACCTGAAGTTACCTTCCATACTCATTGATACTTCTGTTCATCTGTCAGTGCATTGTTTTGTTTTGTTTTGTTTTGTCAAGTTAGTGAACCTTTAGGGCCCCCCCAAGCTATTTTATGTTATTTATCTTTTTTGATTTGATGATTATTACCTCCACCAAGGAACGACGGAGGTTAGGTTTTTGTCTACGTTTTCTATCTGTCTGTCTTTTTTTATTCTTTTTTTTTTTTTTTTTTTTTTACATTATTTTAGTACTATTTCGCGTATTTTTTCATGTTATTTTGTAGTTGTTTATTTATCCATTTTTGTTCATTTTGTTGGTTAATTTATTCTTTTTTTCACTTTATTTTAGAACTTTTTTGCTTATTTTTTCACATTATTTTGTAGTTGTTTACTTAATCCGTTTTTGTTCATTTTGCTTCTTATTTAATTATTGTTTTTTAACTCTATTTTAGAACTTTTTTTGCTTTTTTTTCCACATAATTTTGTCGTTTACTTTATCCATTTTTGTTCATTTTGTTGCTTATTTTATTCTTTTTTTACTTTATTGTTGAACTTTTTTTGCTTATTTTTTCACATTATTTTGTAGTTGTTTACTTTATCCATTTTTGTTCATTGATTTTGTTTTTTTTTTTTAACTTTATTTTAGAATTTTTTTTGCTCATTTTTTTCACATTATTTTGTAGTTGTTTTTTTATCCATTTTTGTTCATTTTGTTGCTTATTTTATTCTCTTTTTTTTACTTTATTTTAGAACTTTTTTTGCTTATTTTTTCCGCATTATTTTGTAGTTGTTTACTTTATTCATTTTTGTTCATTTTGTTGCTAATTTTATTCTTTTTTTTTTTTTTTTTTTTACTTTATTTTAGAACTTTTTTTGCAAATTTTTTCCATATTATTTTGTTGTTGTATTTCCATTTTTGTTCATTTTGTTGCTAATTTTATTCTTTTTGTACTTTATTCTAGAACTTTTTTTGCTTATTTTTTCCACATTATTTTGTAGTTGTTTACTTTATCCATTTTTGTTCATTTTGTTGCTTATTTTATTCTTTTTTTTACTTTATTTTAGAACTTTTTTTTTTTTTCTTATTTTTTCCACATTATTTTGTAGTTGTTTTTTGTATTCGTTTTTGTTCATTTTGTTGATTACTTTATTCTTTTTTTTTTTTTTTTTTTTTTTTTTTTAACTTTTAGTACTTTTGTGCTTACCTACATAACCTCCGCCAAGGGGTTATGTTTTCTTCGGGGTTTGTTTGTTTGTTAGCAAGATAACAGCATTGTAACTGATAATGCAAACAAAAATAACCCCAAAAAAACAAATAACATGTTATTGCAATGATATTGATTGGATTATAAGATTATATTATGAGACCTGAATTCAACATGTCCCAATACTTTTGTCCATATAGTGCATGTGTCACAGGGAAATCCAGGTCTTTATCTCAGGAGTTTCCCCTTTAGTTTTAGTTACGTATTGTTCAGATAAGGTGGTCATGTGACTGCAGTGACTCAGACATTCCACAGAGGTGTGAATGGAACCTTTTGGACCACTGGTCTGGACTAAATATGGACATTTTGGAAAACACAGACGGTCTCTTTGTCTCTTCTTCCAGGTATCAGGTCTCCAGGGGTCGTACGGGCCCTCTCGGAGGACCAGTTCAGTTGCTCCATCTGTCTGGAGGTGTTCGTGGAGCCCGTGTCCACCCCCTGCGGTCACAGTTTCTGTAAAGCCTGTCTGCAGGGCTACTGGAACCACAGCAAGAAGTACCTGTGTCCCATGTGCAAGAAGAGCTACAACAAGAAGCCCGAGATGAGCGTCAACAGGGTCCTGGCCGAGATCTCCTCCCAGTTCCAGGGGCTGATGATGGGCGGGGGGGGCGAAGGGGCCGGAGGGGCCGCCTCCAGGGGGTCCACGTTGAATCTGAGCGCAAACTCGGCACCGGGGGGGTCACCTGGGCAGCAGGACACGGGGGAGTACGCCCGGGCCGGGGACGTCCCCTGTGACGCCTGCATAGGACGGAAGTTAAAGGCCCTAAAGTCCTGTGTGAACTGTCCAGGGTCCTACTGCGAAAGCCACCTGAGACACCACAAGAAGGTCGGGACACACACACACACACACACACACACACACACACACACACACACACACCTACACACATACACACACACACACACACACAGGGGTACGGGGGGTTCTTTCTTTCTTTCTTTCTTTCTTTCTTTCTTTCTTTCTTTCTTTCTTTCTTTCTTTCTTTCTTTCTCTTCCTTCCTTGATTTCTTTCTCAATTTCTTCCTTGATTTCTTTCTTTCTTTCTTTCTCTTTGTGTCTTTGTTTCTTTCTTTTTATTCCTTCCTTCCTTGATTTCTTTCCATTTTGATTTCTTTCTTTCTTGATTACTTTCTTTCTTTCTTTCTTGATTTCTTTCTTTCTTTTTATTCCTTCCTTCCTTCCTTCCTTTCTTTCTTTCTTTCTTTCTTTCTTTCTTTCTTTCTTTCTTTCTTCCATTATTTTCTTTGCATTGTAAATTTACAGACTGACATCATTTTCACTTTCACATTGTTTCCTTATACTTGCTCTGATTGTTTTCTGTCTTTTTTTTTCTTTTCTTTTTTTTTTTTTTCCAATACTTTACAGGACCTGATGTTGCCATCATTTCTGGTGACAACTAATCTGTTCAGCTAAAGTTACATTTCATTTTACTTGACACATTACTTTGCTGAGTTTGATTGACTTAGATAAATAATCATTAACATTTTTCTGAGTAACATCACACACCGCGGTTCAACCCCACATGCAAAATTCTAGATTGCTTAAGCAAATTAGTACACGCAAATTGGGATCTTAGTAGATCCGCCCCTCTGTTCCCATTATTTGCTCATGCCTGTCTCCACATACGAATGAACTTCTCTCTCTCTCTCTCTTTTTTTTTTTTTTTTAACTTGTCTTGTCCAGCATCCTAACAGCAGAATGGCAGTCTAACTGCCTTTTGGTGCTGAACAAATTTGCTTTGCCAAGGGAAACTTCATAAAGTATATGAGGCTCCCCTTGATATTCTACTGTCTTTATTATGAGTTTTGTTGAACCACATTTCGATGCCGGACCTGACATGGTGGGGTGGGGAGGGTGGTGGTGGTGTTAACAATGTTAACAATAACTACTAATGAACGAATAAACCTTCTGTCCACAGGTGAAGTCTCTGACCTCTCACCGCCTCATTGAACCCACTTTCAACCTAGAGGAGAAGATCTGTAAGAAACACGAGCGTCTCCTGGAGGTCTACTGCCGCTCGGACCACGTCTGCATCTGCACAGCCTGCGCCGAGGCCACGCACAAGTCGCACGACATTGTGTCTACCGACCACGAATGGAAGAAGAAGATGGTAAACCACAGCTGGGATGTGTCAAGTCTTATTTTTTTGTAAATGCAGCCTTTACTGTGTCTCATCTACACTGTAAGCCTGGACTTTGTATTTACTAAGATGCTTTAATTACAATGTACTGAAATGATTTAAGTTTTATTACAGTACTATAAAATGTTCAGTATATTCTACTAATTTGTAGACATAGTCGAAAGTACGAAAAAGTTTCAGCTGAATAGATGTAAATCACTAAGTTTTAGTCATGACCACACCTTTTTATCTCCACATTGATTTGTGGGTATTGGGCATGTTGTTGAAAATGTGTTCTTTTTATGAGCAGGGCTTCAGCAGGGTTGTGGTGTTAGTGTTAATTTGGACTTAATGTGTGTATTGCAAATGTTTATTGGCCTTTTTGTGTTTGTTTTTGTATTTTTGTAGAGCTGCACCATGAGTCAGAGCCATAGGATGAACAAGGGCTTTCCTGTTCAGCCATGATTGTTCTAGCTCTATATAAATCTTTATACTTTGCCAAATTAAAAGTGTTTCCTGTACTGGCAAATTACATAGAGTGAACTTCCTGTCTAACTTCCATCCACACTACAATATATTAAGTTGAATAATTATGCAAAGTAATTTATATTGCAAAAGATTTTAACTTAAATCAACTTAGAATTGTGTACAATGAAATGATGATGTTAAGTTAATGATTATACAAAGCAATAGGCAATGCAACAAATTTTAAATTAAACTAGAAAAGCACTCGGAGAGCACAGACCTCCACCAAGACAGGTCTGCCCCCCCCCCCCCCTCCCCAATCACCACAAAAATGTTATCATTTGTTCCTTGTGCCAGTATCAGCATTTCCTGACAATTTCATGAAAATCTGTCCATAACTTTTTGAGTTATCTTGCTAACAAACAAACAAACCCTGGCAAAAACATAACCTCCTTGGTGGAGGTAACCAGATAGAAACATATGTAAACAAGAAAAGCATTCGGAGAACGCAGACTTTAAATTAATTTCATTAATTTCATGAAAATCCGTCCATAACTTTTTGAGTTATCCTGCTAACAAACAAACAAACAAACAAACAAACACGTAAACAAACACGCAACAAACACACAAAGCGAAGCGATCACAATACCTCCTGGCAGAGGTACTGAAAAATGTGTGGTAAATGGGATTTTCAATGTTAAATGTAAATGTCCACAGCGTCCACATTCCACAGTGGATGTGGACAATTTTCTGCCAGATACAAGATATTGTTATAAGCTACGAGTGGATCAAATTGGAGGCTAATCGAAGTCGTTTTGAATTTTTTATGAATTTTCGAAAATTGCTCAATGATGAGAGATAGGAAAATTGTAGATTTTGTGACCTTGCTGTGACCTTGAACTTTGGCCTACTTGGCCCAAAATTTAATGGGTTCATCCCAGGGCCTAGGCCTATCTGTGGGTACAATTTGGTAAAGATGGTTGGAATAGTTTTCCCGTAAAGTTGCTAACAAACAAACACACAAAGCAAAGTGATCACAACACCTCCGGGTGGAGGTAATTAACTTGGCATTTAGTGGTGTACTTAAATAGTAATTCCATTCAAATCAAGCATTTAAGTTAAATACACTGAAGTTTTCATTACTCATTACTTAATTTTTTTAAGGCAACCGGTTTCCTCCAATTTTTTAGGTAAACTCAACTTACCCAGTCTTACATTGTAATGTGTTTCTCTTATTTCAGAGCAATTTGGGAAAGAAGAGGTCAGAGCTGAAACATCTGATCAAAGAGAGAACCAAAAAACTGGAGGAAATCAAACAATCCATCAAGGTCATCAAGGTGAGTGGAGTGAGCTTTAAACAACACGTTCCCTTCCTGAGTCTTTGTGTGTTCGGTTTGGTGTCAGGTTTCAGCTCGGCTAATCCCGGCATGAATAACCCCTTTTGTTGACTGAACTTAGAAAAAATCACTAAAGCCATGATTTAACCATTACAATAATATATATTTGCAGCTGTTGCATCCACATTTTAACCCATAAAGACCCAGTGCTACTTTTATGGCAGTTCCCAAATAATTTTTTCTTGATTTCATGATTTATCACCATTTATGATAATATTATCCTCTGTATTTTGCATTTTTCAGTCTAAATCATGTATTTTCCTATATTTAACTCACTGATCATGTAGATGTTCATAAAAACTCAGAGTAAATTCAAAGGTGATTATATCAAAAAAAGAAAAAAAAAATGGAGAAAAGTGACTTTTTTTTTTTTTTTTTGGCAAATACATCAGTAACTGAACATAAAAACAAGTGTCTCCATCCACTGTCATTGATCCAACTCCATGGGTTTTACTGGTGAATCCATGTGTTAGAAGATGACGGTGTTTCCACAGTAACTACAGAGCCTCTGAACGTCCAAATGCGTCATATCTGATGAAAACCATGAAAAAATGACAAACTGTATTTTACACCAATTATTTACATGTATTGATAGGATTAGTGGATCAACAAGTATTAATAATAATAATAATAATAATAATACATTGGTTTTATATAGCACTTTTCTAAGTACTCAATGATGCTCTGTATTGTATATCTGTATATCTGTACTCATTTTAGTCCAGGGGCCACATTCAGCTAAATTTGATCTGAAGTTGGCCGGACCAGTAAAATAATAACAAAATAATATATAAATAATGACAACTCCATTTATTTTTTTTTAGTGCAAAAAAACCCCCAAAACATTACATTATGAAAATACTTACTTTTATAAACTATCCAAATAAAAAAAAAAAATGTGAATAACCTGAAAAAACTGAAATTTCTTAAGAAAAATAAGTGCAATTTTAACAATATTCTGCCTTAACTTATCATTTATACATGTGCATTATGGATCAATAATATATTAATATATAAATAATGTCAATTCCAAACTTTTCTCTGTGTTTTAGAGTGAAAAAGTAAATTTACATTATGAAAAGGTTTACATCTACAAACTATCCTTTCAAAAGATGTGAATAACATGAACAAACTGAAAAAAATAAGTGTAATTTTCACAATATTCTGCCTCAGTTTATCATTTACACATGTACATTATAACGTACAAATACACAAAACATTTAACAATAGGCAGAATATTGTTAAAATTACACTTATTTCTCTTAAGAAATTTCAGGTTGTTCATATTTATTCAGGTTATTTACATTTTTTGTGAAATTATACTTTGTTTTAGTGGAAATACATGAAAATATTTAAATTTACAAAGAGAAACATTTGGAATTGTCATTATTTATATGTTATTATGATAGTATTTTACTTAATCCTGCCCACTTGAGATTGAATTGTTCTGAATGTGGAACCTGAACTAAAAGGATTGTTAATAGTGTAATTTCAGTGTAATTTTTGCATTTCACAAATTCATCCCAAGGGCCGGACTGGACCCTTTGGCGAGCCGGATTTGGCCCCAGGGCCGCATGTTTTGACACCTGTGTTCGTCGATTCACCAGTAAAACCCATGGAACTGGATCAATGACAGTAGATGGAGACTTTTGATTTTACATTTAGTTAAGGATATTTTTACTAAAAAAAGTCATTTTTTCTTCAGTTTTCTCTGTTTGTGATACAATAACCCTCAACTTTAATCTGAGCTTCTATGAACATCGACAAGATCAGTGAATTAAATATAAGAAAATATTAGATTTTCACTGAAAAAAAACACCAAATACAGAGGATAATATTACAATAAATGATAATAAATCACTTGAGAAAGGTTAAATAGTACCACAACACACCCTGGGTCTTTATGGGTTAATCAGGTGTTTTGGGGGAAATTAAAACCACTCCTTAAATTTACTACTACGACTTAAAATAATCCATTTTAAACAGTGTTTTCTCATACTCTGTAGCCCACAGGTGTCAAACATGTGGCCCGGGGGCCAAAACCAGCCCGCCAAAGGGTCCAATCTGGCCCGCGAGATGAATTTACAAAGTGCAAGTGAGGGCATTGAACTCAAAAATAATATCATAATAACCTATAAATAATGACAACATCAATTTTTTCTCTTTGATTTACTGCAAAAAACATTAAATTATGAAAATATTTACATTAAGAATCTATCCTTTAACAATAAAATGTGAATAACCTGAACAAATATGAACAACTAAAGAAAATTAAGCATAATTTTAACAATATTCTGCCTGTCAATAAAAGTTTTGTGCCTTTGTTGATGTCATATGTAAAGCATACGTATAAATGATAAGTCAAAGCATAATATTGATAAAACTGTACTTATATTTTTTAACAAATTTCATTTTTTTCAGGTTATTTGCATCCTTTTTGTTTGGATAGTTTGTAAATGTAAGTACTGGCATAATTGAATGCTATTTTTTGCACTAAAACAATTTAGAGTTGTCATTATTTATTGGTTATTATGCTATTATTTTACTGGTCCGGCCCACTTCAGATTAACCCTTTCATGCACCCTTAATTAAGAATTTTTTTTCCTGACTGTTTTTATTCCTCTTTAGGCATGAAAAAAACATGGCTAGAGAAAATTTTCTTATGAACCTATTTTTTTTTTGGAGCTGCAAAAATGTCCGCTCAGCTGGACACCATGCATTTAATTTTTGAAGCAAATAAACATGTATTTACTGATATATTGTGTGAAACTATGAAATAAAAACATTTTTACTGCTTATTGTAGGTAATTCATTTCTCAGACAGGGGTAGTTGTTTGTTTACTTGCTTTACTAGTTTGTCTGATAAATGAATTACCTACAACAGGAGTCGGCAACCTGCGGCTCCGGAGCCGCATGTGTCTCTTCATCCTCCTTGTAGTGGCTCCTCCCTTTTCTGCGGTCAAACCAGCCGCAATTCTCCTCTGTATGGTCAAAGCCAGCCACTAGCGTTTTTCTTGTGCGCTACTTATTTCAACAATTACAGTGGATGAGCTGCATGGAGCAAATGTGCCTTCCGGACAACAAAAGCAAGGTTTCATTTCTGCTCTACGTTAAAGACGCAGACGGATACAGACGGAGGGTTCTGTCCGTCCTTTGTATATTACTCACATAACTCTGTCCATTTTCCGGGAGAATATAGAGCAGTACAACTAGGAACTACGGAGGCAATGTTGAGTTTGGAAGAGAATAATTTTCATAAATAGCGATACTTTTCATAGAGCAACTGAATGAGTATAAGTACTGTGTACTTTTGGGGCAATCCTACAACAGATTCCATTCCAAGCTACAAAAGTGTTTGTTTTCATCTGAAATAGGCTTTAAGACTAAATTTAATGATGAGTAAAATTATGTTTTCCAATAAGTACCTCATGAATTTTTTACAATTGGTAATAGTACTTCAAAGACTATTAGCAAAAATACTATGAACTAGTTTTACTATGTACTTTTGAAGTAATCATACTCAAAAATCCCTTCCAAGCTCCAAAAATGTTGTTTTTTCATCTGAAATAGGCTTTAAGACTAAATTCAATGATGAATAATTTTTTTTTTTTCCGATGAGTACCTCGTGAATGTAGTATTTTTGGTATTAGTACTTCATATACTATTAGCACAAATACTATGAAATACTTTTACTGTGTACTTTTAGAGTAATCATACTCCAGAGTCCATTCCACACTGCACTTCTGTTTGTTGTATTCAGTGGTTGTAACAGATAAAATGAAAAAAATATTAAAACTTTTAAAAGCTTATAAGCTCTATTATTTTTTGCGGCTCCAGACTATTTTTTTTAGCGGAAGAGGGGGCAAAATGGCTCTTTTGATAATAAAGGTTGCAGACCCCTGACCTACAATAATTATATGTGGAAGACAGTTAGGAACCTTTAGCAGACATTTTTAATGCTGTTAATCTAATCTTTTCTCACATTTTAACATGTTAATACCAGTCATTACTCAATTCATGGAGATATAATGCAAAAAAAACCCAACAACTTTTGTTTAAAAAAAACTGTTAGTTACAGACTAATAACAATAAAAAGCAATTGATTTACACTTAAACATGTTACTCCAGATCAGGTTTATCAAGAATAGTAAATTTACAGTAATGGTATAAATTGCAGTGTATGAGATGATGCATAAGTGTCCACTGTGTCGGCTGATATGGAACTACAGGGTGGGGAAGCAAAATTTACAATATTTTGAGGCAGGGATTGAAAGACAGTGTATGACCAATTAGTTTATTGAAAGTCATGAGAATTTATTTGCCACAAGAAAACTGACATAATAGAAAATGTTTTTATTCTATGTGTCCTCCTTCTTTCTCAATAACTGCCTTCACACGCTTCCTGAAACTTGCGCAAGTGTTCCTCAAATATTCGGGTGACAACTTCTCCCATTCTTCTTTAATAGTATCTTCCAGACTTTCTCGAAATAGTTTTGCTCATAGTCATTCTCTTCTTTTCATTATAAACAGTCTTTATGGACACTCCAACTATTTTTGAAATCTCCTTTGGTGTGACGAGTGCATTCAGCGAATCACACACTCTTTGACGTTTGCTTTCCTGATTACTCATATGGGCAAAAGTTTCTGAAAAGGTATGGATAATAGTGTTAGGTATGATTATGACATCAATATATGTTTGGTTTCAAAACAATTGACGTAGTGCCTGCTGAGAAAAAACAACTAAATGTTCATTGTAAATTTTGCTTCCCCACCCTGTAAAACAACAAAATCCATGAATATACAAGAGAACAGCTGGAGAAAAGCTGTCCACTGTAGTGACCACTGTGCATGAAAGGGTTAAATTCAGCTGAATGTGGCCCACGGAAGAAAATGAGTTTGACACCCCTGCTGTAGCCTTAATACATCCTTTCTGTTGTCCTGCTACAGACTGTTAACGTACAACATGTTAAATATTTGCTCAGTCTACTCTAATGTCCTCAACAACTTTATTTGCGCTTAAAGGAGCACACTAACTCAGGCAGGAAGAGCAAATGTGAGCAGGCCTTGAACGCGTCCCACACTGTTTTTATGCTGTGGGAGAATTCTTCCCACACCTTTGGCCTGGTTCTTATCCCCTTCATTTTCATACCTGTCGTGCTCTGCTGCCAGTGGAGGAGGCAGAACGCTCAACTCTTACACAATCGCAGTCAGATCCATGTCTGAGGCCATCCAACCGGTACGACCAGTGTAAACATTTGTCTGGTTTCCACACCCAGCATTTACCTCCAGCCTGATAAAAATATACCTCCATGAATTGCAAATGAAAACATGAAGTAACACCTGCTTTTGTTGTAATGAGTTGAAACTATTAAAAGATTCAAGAGATTCAAAGTGGTTTTATTGTCACATGTGAAGCAAAGAAACAGGTTTCCTTATAGGATTAAAATCTTCCTTTGCCGTCTACACTGAATGCCGAGAGAATTTAAGATGTATATGGGTGCTTCTATGAAACTGGTACCTAAAAACAGGACATGGGGGCTAAAAATTGAATGAATGAATGAATTTATTTTTGGTTGGTGTTGGAGCCATTTATATTATTTATTAATATTTTGGATAATGGTTAATTAAAATAAGGCAAATAGTCGTATTGATTAATGAATTATGATTGATTTCATATTATTTTCAGCTGCTCACGCCCTCCTCCTGATCGGACCGTCCTCCTCCTGTGATTAGGGAGAGAGGACAGCTGGTTCAGGCCTTTTGTCTGACTGTCATGAGGAAGGAGTGAGGAGTGAGACAGTTTATCTACCACTAAATATGCTATATCTGCTTAAGAAGTTTTTTTGTTTGATTGTTGTGAGGTAGAAGTCAACCATGGAGAATATTTTTGTTGGTGAAAATAAATTTTGATCATTTTTGAATATAGAAATATCTCCGCGAGTGCTTATTAAGGAATTTAGTGAGTCATGGACCTCCTCCTCAGACTACTCTGCTATTTTTATTTTTTACCCTTTTTCTTTTTGACTGCAAGAGTAGCCGTAACAGTTGGTTTTACATCAGTCATTGTACTCAGTACATCAATCGTAATAAACATGAAAACCAAAAAAGGAACAGGTTGGAAGCAAAATCTTATTTTTTTTGCCTATCCTTTTCAACTAATACACCGCTTACATCAACTTAAATGTGTACAGCATCGAGCATTCACACCATAATAATAACAAATAAAAAATAAAAATAAAAAAATCAACAAAAATACATCTACCATCTCAATTCAATATTTCTGAATAATTTAAACTTAAAGTACTTAAAGTTTTTTTTTTTTTCTTTTTTTTTTTTAAACTTCGCCAAAGGAGTGGATAACACTGGTCAACAACAAATTTATTGTTTAAGTTTTTTGAGCTGATTTAGGATCATTTTGGTGTGCTGAATCCAAAAATCACATTAATTTTGCTCAATCAGGTCAACTTTCTGAACTATGCTACATATTGGCTTTTTAACATTTTTGCTTACATTTATGGGCATTTTCACATCATATGATACAAAATTCTTTCATATTTTTTGCAATAAACGAGTTCTGAAGATTTGACTTTTGCCAATTTATGATCAATGTTTTTTTTAATATTACAGGTGAATGAAATGGCTTCGACTAGAACAGGGGTGTCAAACTCAGATCCTCGAGGGCCGGTATCCTGCATGTTTTAGATGTTTCCCTCCTCCATCACACCTGGAAGCCATTACATCGTTATCAGGCTTCTGCAGAGCATGATGATGAGCTGATCATTAATTGAACCAGGTGTGGAAGGAAGAGGGAAATATCTAAAACATGCAGGACACCGGCCCTCGAGGGCCGGAGTTTGACACCTGTGGACTAGAAGATCTTGCAAAAATAAGCCTGACGTATTCTGCTACATCTGCGGTGAATACACCATTGTACCAAGTCACAAGTTTCATAAAGTGTGCTTACCAATCTTATTTTGGTATTAAACTTGGTGACCAAGATAAACTTTGGGTGCAGATTGTGAGATCAAATTTTTAAAAATCAAATTAGCAAAAAAAACCTGACCTGATTGAGGAAAAACAGATGTCATTTTTGGATTTCGTGGTGCAAAATGGTCTTAATTCAATTGAAAAAACATAGACAACTTGCAAAAAACATTTTTTGTAACCCAGTGTAATTTAAGTGCATCATAAGATCCCATAATTTCACCCCCACAATCCCAATTCATCTAGACTTCACATCTGTCCTCATTTTAATCCACTCACACATATGAAAATCTCTGAAATACAAATTTCTCTGTCTTAATTCCAAGAACCATGACTGGTGTTTGAGACAATACTATTTTTATCCTTCATGTTCCATATACTTATTTAGAAACAATTCTTTATACCTCTTTTTAAATATATTTATGTTTGTACTTTCCTTTATCTCCTGTTCCAGATTGTTCCACAAAGTCACTCCACAGCTTGTTATGCACATACTTTTCATTGTTGTTCTTACTGTGTTTTTTTAACCCTTTCATGTATACTGGTCACTACAGTGGACACTTATTCTACAGCTGTTCTCTTGTATATTCATGGATTTTTTTTTTTTTTTTTTTACACATATCTTTGTTAAAGTTTTAAGACATTACATATCATTTCTGACATGAATTGGTAACATTGTGTAGATCTCCCCTGAGTGTAATAGTTATACGCAATTATCAGTAAATGCATGTTTCTTCGCTTCAAAAATTAAATGCATGGTGTCCAGCTGAGTGGACATTTTTGCAAATCCATGAAAAATAGGTTCATAAGAATTTTTTTCATTATTATTACTATTTTTTTAAATGTTTTTTTTTTTTTTTTTTTTTTTACTTTTTTTAATTTTATTTTTCATAAGAAAATTTTCAATCGCATTGTTTTTTTCATGCCTAAAGAGGAATAAAAACACTCAGGAAAAAAATCTTGATTAAGGTTCTCATAATTCATGCATGAAAGGGTTAAAATTTAGCTCTCCCCTTAGATTGTAGCCTCCGTCTCTTTCAGTGAACATTCCCCAAATATTTTTTGGCAGTAGATTATTTCTTGCTTTGTACATTATCTGCGCTATTTTAAATTTAACCAAATCCATGAATTTCAATGTGTTTGATTTTATAAATAGTGGGTTTGTGTGTTCTCTGTATCCTTTGTTAATTGTCCTTATTGCTCTTTTCTGTAGTGTGCATATGGGCTGTAGAGTGCTTTTATGGATGTTTCCCCAGACCTCCGCACAATAGGATAGATACGGTAAAAATAATGAATATAGAATGTGCAATGATTTAGGATCCAGTATGTGACTTATTTTATCCAGAACTGCAGTGCATTTTGCCAGCTTTGTTCTTACATGGCTTATATGAGGTTTCCAGCAGATTTTGTGGTCGAAGATTTTGGACCACTATTTTTTTTTAGATAAAACACATTTTTATATTATTTTCATACAAAAATTCAAACCTGACTAATGTAATGAAGTAAGTTTGGAAGCACTTTGGGTCTTTTTTTAAAAATAAATATTTTCTGAGATAAAAGAGAAAACACATTTTTATATTATTTTCATACAAAAATCTGCATGTAACACGGTAAAAAGGACACAAAAATTACAACTATTTTTTCAAATATCTTTATATTCTCCCACAGGTACATTTTGGAAATCAAACTAATTATGCAAGGAAGAGTTTTTCACAAAAATGGCCGCTGTTGCAAAATCACTCACGATTTATTTGCGTGTAAATGGGCAGGTTCTGCATGTAACATGAGTGGACACAATGTGTTACACACAAAACCTTGAAGGAGTCTGAGGATTCATAAAAAACCCACGGTCTGGATTAGAAAAACCACTAGGATCATCAAATTTAACACAGTGTCTTTATTTATAGTCTATATAAGACCATTTACAGCCATGTTTTCCACATCAAATGCACTGACAGCTTGGTAGTTTTTCATGTCCCAATTTGGTCCTATTTTTGGCTCCAACATTTAATCAAAAATTCATTAATTTTGGGATGGCTCAGAACAAGAGTGTAATTTTTTTTTTTTTTTTACATTTATATGAGGTCATCATTAGGTACATCCTGGGGGGAAATATGTCTGAATATCTTTTTTATTATTGGGTCTAAAAAGCTGGGAAAGTGACAAATACCAAAATAAACCCAGTGTCATAGGAGCACCCATATATAAAAAAGAAATATTTTAACTAGGAAATTAAAAACAAATAAAAGTGGTACTTAAGCAAAAGAGAATGAGCATAAAAATATAAAACATATGAACTAGTATTACTAAGAAAAAAGAAATAAATAAAAAAAGATAGATAGATAGATAGATAGATAGATAGATAGATAGATAGATAGATAGATAGATAGATAGATAGATAGATAGATAGATAGATAGATAGATAGATAGATAGATAGATAGATAGATAGATAGATAGATAGATAGATAGATAGATAGATAGATAGATAGATAGATAGATAGATAGATAGATAGATAGATAGATAGATAGATAGATATGTAAATGTGCAATATCTGAGAAATTGTGTAAACTGTCAGATAAATGTTATGTAACATGTACAAAACTGCCAGAGATAAATAATATGTTAAATGTGCAGAGATGAACAGTATGGTATATGTGTAATTTTTGGGTATAAGGTGGAACAATATGTTGTTATTTAATTGTGAATGAACTGGTATCAAGACTCAGTTAATATTCTGAGTGTGCCAGACCCTAGAGCAGTGGTTCCCAACCTTTTTTGGCTCGTGACCTCTTTTTACATTACATCAACTAACACAGAACCTAAGAGCCTTTTTCACACTTCAGAAACTAGAGCACATTATAGACAGTTTGCTTGTCTCTGTGACATTTTTACCTACAATGACAAATACAATAAGGGTTCAGTTACCAGTGGGTCAAATATCAGAACACACATCCACGTCTGTGTTTGTGTACGGTATAAACACATACAACTGCTCCTGCTGGCATGGATTTGTGCTGGTGCGTTCAACTGATATACTTGAAAATAAAGAAAACAGACCAACATAATGTGCAAAATACATGAAAACAGTAAATGAGTCACCATGGAGTCATGTAACTGGAAAAGTAAAAACCCAAAGTCACTGAAAACTGAAGGGAATGTTGAAATGTAGGGTTAGGTTTGGTCATTTCCTCAGGAAAGACATAACAGGTTTATCCAGTTGTTCAACCAACAAATGCACTCTGAAATGTTAATGACACGCTTCATGAAAAGGGCAGTGATGGCTGAAACAGCTCAAATTTATGTCTAATGCATTTTAAGAGTTATGCTAATATTATTTATAGAAGTGTGTTCTGTAGTTCTATGACCCATGTTCTGCCTATAGGGGAGAGTATCTGAGTGAACTGGGTGGAAGGAATATTTCAGTTTGACACCAAGACTGAACGCTCTGTGCTGCTGTCAGACAGTCTAGGCTGTTTTTAACATGTTGTTCTACGAAATTAGATACCACTGTTGTTTCATAAGTATGTAGCGTATTGAGACCCAAGGAGTTCGAAGAATGTTCACTATCCTACATCAGGAGTTCTCTCACTTCTACTCTGTATATAAAGCCAATGCCTCCCCAGTGACGCTAAATTGACAGGCAATCAGACACTCCCTCCTTAAAATAAAGAAGGAAAGAAAGAAAAAAAATATGAACAGGTCTTTACAAAGACTCGGTTCCTTCATTTCAAAGAGCCATTCAAAAGATTCGATTCGTTCGTGAACGTCACATCATCAGTAATGAGATCCAAGGAGTTTAAAGAATGTTCACTATCCTGCATCATTGTTCTGCCAAAATGTCACAGTATTTAAAAATTAACTTGATAAGCCATTAGCTTTAGGTGCATTATCATGAGCATTTTTCAGTTTGAGTCAGTCAGATTTAAGTAAAACTTGCAAAGAAGGAGAAAGTCAAATTCAACGACCATATTAATAATCATCAGTAAATTACCTGTGGTTTGCTTGTAAAATAAACATAAATCCGCAAGTAAAGTTTACTTGATGATCGCCCTTGTAGAATTTACTTATAATTCTAAGTGCAAATATTTTCCTACATTTTTCTTTTTTTATATATATAATTCAGGTTTTTATTAGAGTTTTCACTTGGACCACGACATTCATACAATGCTGCTTAATGTTAACAATGTGGGCTTCTGTACATACATAAAAAGTATTTTAAAAAATGCTACAAAGTGTGGAAGTTCTCAAGAAGAAAAAAAAAAGATAAATAAATAAATGCATACATACATTCATACATAAATACATAAATACAAGAGGGAAGTAGTTTAGCTGTCCTCCTGCTGACTGCCAGTCATAGTTATGTAATACCTTTGCTAAGTTTTTCTAAGTAAATAACACCCCCAATTTTTTTTCAGTGTACTTGATAACTTTATTGCAGTGTTAGTTTGTGAAAGTGTACTTAAGGTACCTGCATATTTTCCTCTGGTAAACTGGGCTTACACACACTCATCGCAGGTTTTATTCTTGTTTGCCTGCCTGTTGTTGTGTTAGTTTTCATTTGTTTGCCTCTGTCTTCTTTTCCCTTCCTGATACAAGTATTTGCTCATATTTTCCAAGCTTTTATTGTCAATAAGAAACAGTTTTTAGGTCTAGCCTGGTAAAATAAAGGTTTGGCAGGCCGGTTTTGGCCCACAGGCCCTTATGTTTGACACTCCTGCTTTGGAACTATACTGATAATATCAGGACAGAGGAAGGGTTCCCCCTTCAGGTGGGAAGGAGAATAGCATCCAAAAAAAACAAAAAACAGTAGAAACTTCATAGCATGTGTCATACGTTTATTTGTATTGTGCAGTAATGTCTTGCAGAAAGAACAGATGGGGAAAACAAAGTTGCATTTGAAATAAAGATGGTGAAATAAAATAGTTTTCACATTGGTATCCAGCCCCAAGCTGAGTCAAAACATTTACATAACACATGCAGAGTTTGTTGTTGTACTCTCTGGTCTTACGTTAGACTGAATTTTGTAGTGGACACAGCCCAGGTAAATATTTAAGATTCAAGATTCAAGAATGTTTGTTGTCATTATGTGCATAAAACAAAATTTTGCTTACAAACAGTTCTCAGCTAGAAAGTATAAAAGTATTTTAAAAAACCCACTAAAGAATATGTATATCTATAAAACACACTGGAACTGGAACTCTCATCCTGCATAGCTTTTGAAAGGCTCACGTACATAATTAAATGGGAAACTCAAATCTTCCACAAGATATGGAATTCATTTCAAAAATTTTTCGAATCAGCACTTGATATCTCATCATCATAACTTATAAAGTGAGACGATGCCGCCTTTTTTTTGTGTTAAATGATGTTTGATTATGTTTCAGATATTTAAAAAAAAAAAAAAAGGATGTTGAGAAGTATTCAAGTCAACATAACTTATATTTTCTGTAAATTATTATTTTATGTTATTTACTTTTATAGCTGTTTTAAAATTCAGAGGTGGCCTTGGGGGGGGGGGGGGGGGGGGGGGTCTGGGATTTATGTTCAAGGGAGACCTGCATAATATTATCATTTCATGTCAGAAAATATATGTAATGTGTAAAAACCTTAATAATGATATGTGTTAAATAAATATGTACAGTAGTATGCAAAATATTACAACACTTGTCAAATCTTAAAGGCAAAGGTACTGAGAAAATTTCACCTACAAATTTATCAGTCCAGTCCCTTATTTACATTTTACTCTAATATTTAGTGTGCCCCCCCAGCAACAATCTAAGGAAACTCTCTGGAATGACCTTCTGAGAGCGTGGAATGACATTGGGGTTGAAACTCTCAGAAAACAAATCGACACAATACCAGACAGATGCGCTGCTGTGATTGTTGCCAAGGGGGGCCACACTAATTATTCGAGTAGAATGTAAAAAAAAAAAAAGGACTGGACTGATAAATTTGTAGGTGAAATATTCTCAGTACCTTTGCCTTGACCTTTTGCAATGGCAAAAAAGTGAAATTCAGGCTCTGGGAACATAAATAAACCACCAGTTTCTTCAGATTTGACAAATTTTTTGCACATCACTGTATATACATATGAGAAAGAAGTGTAAAAACACAGTATGTACAGTCAAACAGCAGATCGAATGCGTTTTGTGTATAATATTATGTGCATATGAGTGTTAACCTCTCACCTCTGTCTCTGTCTGTGCAGGCCAGTGCTCAGAAGGAGTTGGAGGAGAGCTGGCAGGTGTATGCAGAGCTGCAGCGTCTGGTGGAGCAGAGCCAGGCCGAGCTGGTGGAGCTGATCGCCACACGCCAACGCGAGGCCGAACGCCACGCTCAGGAACTGGCCCGAGGTCTGGAGAACGAACTGAGTCAACTCCGGAGGAGGAGCAATGAGCTGGAGGCCTTCGCACAGACACAAGACAAAGTGGTCTTCCTGCAGGTACGTGGGTCTGCAAGTGACCTTTAAATGACCTTGGCAGATTCAGTGGTGATGATAATGTAAAGGTTCCTTCATTCTTGACAATTATTGTTCCAACAAAATTGATCTATCTAATGCAGTGTTTCTCAAACTGTGGGGCTGGCGAAGGCTTGCAAGGGGGGGGCATGGGATCATCCTGGGTGTTTGTTTTTTTTTTTTTTTCCAGGTGAAACTAATGTTTTAGTGTTGGAGCACCCTGGACTCTTTTTAGGGACGTACAACAAACCAATCTACTGCCATGGTGATCTGTCACTAGACTAGACAAAGAGTTTAGGTTTGGAGAATGGAGTGGGAAAGAAAAATGTGCAATGTTTGTGTTTTTGCACAGTTTGTAAAGTTTGCACTTTAACCCTTTCACGCATAGTGGTCACTAAGCTACAGGGTGGGGAAGCAAAATTTACAATGAACATTTAGTTGTTTTTTCTCAGCAGGCACTACGTCAATTGTTTTGAAACCAAACATATCCTTCAAACTTCAAACAGGCCATCATAGAACCTAAACTAAAGAAAACCACACTGGACCCCACAGACTTCAAAAGCTACAGGCCCATTTCAAAGCTCCCTCTATTGGCCAAAATCCTTGAGAAAGCAGTGTCTAAACAACTTACAGCTTTTCTGGAGACACGCCAGATCTATGACACTTTTCAGTCTGGGTTTAGACAACGCCACTCAACAGAAACCGCACTATTAAAAGTGTCTAGTGACATCCTGATGGCGGCTGACTCCGGGAAATCCACGGTCTTGGTCCTGCTAGATCTCTCCTCGGCCTTTGACACAGCGGACCATACCATAATGATTGAGAGACTGAGGGACCTGGTAGGGATGTCAGGTCCTGTGCTAGACTGGTTCTCCTCTTACCTGACCGGCAGAAGCTTCACTGTGTCAATAAACAACTTCCAATCTGACTCAGCGGATCTACTGTGTGGTGTGCCCCAAGGCTCTGTCCTGGGACCAGTGCTATTCTTACTCTATGTCCTCCCACTTGGCCACATTATCTGACAGTATAGTGATGTCTCCTATCATCTATTCGCGGATGACATCCAGATATACTGCTCCTTTAACTCCTCTGAGCCCCACAAACTGAGTTCCTTAATCAACTGCTTGTCAGAGCTGAAGCAGTGGCTAAATGATAACAGCCTCCAGCTGAACTCCAGCAAAACTGAGACCCTCATCATTGCCCCAGATAGTGCAATCCCAGGGATCAAACATCACCTTGGAGACCTGAGTTCCTCGGTAAGACAAAACTGAGGAATCTGGGTGTCATCTTTGACCAGGACATGTCTTTAGAATTCTACTCCAAACACCTAGTCAAAAACTGTTTCTTCCACCTACGCAACATCTCCAAACTCAGACTGTTTATAATGGAAAGAAGAGAATGACTATCAGCAAAACTATTACAAGAAAGTCTGGAAGTGGAGGAAGCAACAAAAAACGTACCAAAGCTTTTATTAAAGCTCTCAAATCCAAAATCCTAAAGGATCCAACCAAATCCATGAGAAAAATGGCAATTGAACTTGAGGTAGACAACAAGACCGTTAGAAATGCAGTAAAATATGATTTGAAGATTTAAATTCTCATGACTTTCAATAAACTAATTGGTCATACACTGTCTTTCAATCCCTGCCTCAAAATATTGTAAATTTTGCTTCCCCACCCTGTAGACAGTTCTTCTCCAGCTGTTCTCTTGTATATTCATGGGTTTTGTTGTTTTAGTTCCATATCAGCCAACACAGTGGACACCTATGCATCATCCCATACACTGACATTCATACCATTACTGTAACTTTGGTTACAGCAATGATAAACCTGACCTGCACTAACATGTTTGAGTGTAAATCAATTATTATTTGTAAGACATAATGTTGTTGTTTTTTTTTTGCATATTATCTACATGAAGTGAGTAATAACTAACTAATATGTTAAAATGTGAGAAAACATCAGATTAGGAGGATTAAAATGTTTTTATTTCATTGTTTTTATGCCACTTTCTGATATTGGGCTTTAAATACATGTTTCTTTACTTCAAAAATTAAATGCATGGACATTTTTGTAACTATATGAAAAAAAAACTCAAGCACAATTGTTTTTTCATGCCTACGGAAGAATAAAAACACTCAAGAAAAAAATCTTGACAAAGGTTCGCATAATTCATGCATGAAAGGGTTAAAGCTGCGGGAGACTTTCATGACCAATTTTTCATCAAATCTGTAAAACCTCAGTCATAGCCTAAGTATCACAAATCTGTAAGTCTTTCTGTGATTATTCACCTGAATCTCTTGCATTACAGTGAACAATTTCGTGTCATCCATCATAAACAAACCATGTGTTAACAAACAGAGCTGGGAGGTCACTCGGACAACTTCGGAATTTTGTCGCGACATGCATTGTGGGAAGTGAAGCCTCGCGCAGCCGCCTAAGTTTTTAGTGTAAAATCATCAGTTGTTTTTTTTTAATAATTTAGCTGACATACTATACATACTTTGCAAAAGTCTTAGGCAGACTCAATCTCTGTTTTTGTTTTTTTTTTTTTGTTTCATATTTTTATTGGTGTGCATATAAGAAAACAAAAAGTACATGCCAACACCATGGCACACTGATGTGAACATTAACCAGGTTTGTAAACATCATTACTTTCGAATTTGCATTTTTTTTTTTTTTTGTGACAAATAACAAAGAAACCAGATGAACAATACAATGAAAAGAAAACTAAGACATAGTCTGAATAATATAATAAAACTAATGACATAAACATAAGAAAATAAATAAATAATTAATAAATAAATTAAAAGAAAAAAAAAGAGGGGGAAGGGAATTACATTGTCTCAAAAAAAATCCATAAACACTTGCCATTTATTATAGAATTGGTTCGAGTTTCCTCACTTCGAATATCTAATTTTCTCTACTTTTAAAAAAGACATAACCTCATTAATCCATTGTGTACTGGAAGGGGCTATTGTAGATTTCCAATTAAGGAGGAGGTGGCGTTTAGCAATCAGGGAGGTAAAAGCTATCACTTCTAACTCTTTTACAGAGTATTGAGTATACTCTTCCGGGAGACCAAAAATAGCAATGTGTGGTGAAATGTCAATATCTTTGTTGTTTTTCCAGGGTTGTAATGGGTGTGTGTCTTTATTTCTAATGAGAAATATGTTCCAATACAATTTTCATACAATATTCAGATATTTTTTTTCTGAAATGCATGATCACACATATGCATTTCTCAGAATTTGTAGTAATATATTTACAACTGGAATATACAGCAAATATGTAAATGTTATTATAATCAAAACATGCAAAGTCTGAATACTGTAGAAGAGGTATTCGATGATCTGGAAAAAAAAACAAACAAACAATAAAAAGACCATGAAAGCCACAGGGACATTCTGATGTTTAATATAACACGACGGTTATTTAAGAAAACATCCAGAGCTTTGAGAGTCGAACATTTACTGAATCCAAATGGAGGTCACACTAAATACTGACTTTACATGCAGAAGTCCAGATTTTTATGTGTGTAAATACCATCTATATATTTCTTGCATATTTCATGTGAGAAATGAACCTGTAAAAACAACAAAGCTAAAGGCTGCATTAGACTTTTGCACCGTACTGTACATTTAACAGAGGTTTATTCAGAAGATAAGGTCCACTACTGAAAGAGACCTGAACATCCATGCTAATTTTTTTCTACCTTATTTGTAATCCCGATTATTTAGCTGTCACAGCCAATTATCCGAGCTGTATCTACTGTCGCTGCAGCATCTATAGTTGTTGTGAGGTTTGTGAAGCAGCATCAAAAGCTTCTCAGCAAAGAGGCAGCTGGATTGATGGTGGTGGTTCTTTCGGTGCATTTATCGGGGGCTATTTATATGGATAAATGTTTTTTTTTTATAAACATGAAAGAAGCCTTTGAAGAATCCAGCTTTTCTGAATACTATGAGGGGAAACAAAAAGCATATTGACTCACATACACAAACACAGTGTTTGGAAGAACAAAACCACAGTAAATAATGATTTAGTGTGTCTTCTTGCAGCACATACACAAACATTCACTGCCTTGTGTCTTTAATTATCTAGATCAGGGTCTCAAACTCATTTTCTTTCTGGGGCCACATTCAGTTGGATTTGATCTCCAGTGGGCCGGACCAGTAAAATAATAACATAATAAACTATCAATAATGACAACTCCAAATTTTTGTCTTTGTTTTAGTGCAAAAAACCCGATTAAATTATGAAAATACTCACTTTTTTAAGCAATCCAAACAAAAAAGATGTGAATAACCTGAAAAAACTAAAATTTCTTGAGAAAATTAAGTGCAGTTTTAACAATATTATGCCTCAACTTATCATTTATACATGTGCAGTAGAGATTGGATCTACAAAGACATTAAACACTGAGTAAAAGGCAGAAAATAGTTAAAATTGTGCTTAATTTTCTTTAGACATTTCAGGTTGTTCATATTTGTTCCGGTTATTCACATTTTATTGTTAAAGGATTGTTTGTAAATGTTAATATTTTATAATTTAATGTTATTTTTTGGACTGAAACAAAGACAAAAATTTTAAGTTGTTGATATTTCTAGGCATAATGTAATACTGTTTTTTTTTTTCGTGTCAAACCAAGAAGAAAATATGGAATAATTATTTTTTGTAGGTTATTATTCTATTATTATTTTACTGTAGATCATATTGGTCTGTACACTGTAAAAAAAAAAAAAAAATCGTAAAAAAAAAAAAGGTAATATTCCGGCAGCAGGGGTACCAAAAAAATCATGGAAAATAACCATCTCATAAAAATACGGTAATTTTTCATAATTAAAATACAGTTTTTTTGCCCTAACTTTACATGAGATTTTGCTTTTTTTTTTTTACTTTTTAATGTTTAATAAAGAATATTTACATGTATTAAAACAATCAAATCACCTATAAATATATATATAAATAATTTTCAATGAGACTAAGCTGTACAATCCACTGATAAAAACTGTATTTGGACAGTTTATCAGTGCTTATACATGTTATACATTCACAAAAATACATTTATTCAACTTTTTTGTTGTGAAACCTCCTGTAATTACACAAGACATTTGTCAATTAACAAACAAGTCTCTTTTATGGTTAATTGTCAGTAATTTTATCTGGTTTTATTAATTTTTTTTACAGTATTAAACTTTAAATAAACAATTTAATGTCATGAATAGAAAAGAAATATTTGTGAAATTACGATACATTTGCAAATGTATTTTAACTGTATTTTTGTGTGAAAAAAGAAAAATTTCTTTTAAAAAATGGAAATTTTTGGTTATTCACAGTTACAGTTTTTTCATGTTGTTTTACATTTGACATGTAAAATCACAGTCTATTTTTGTCATTTCATTGATATTTTCATGTATCTTAAAAAAACAGGAAAAATCTGTAAAATAAACAGTGAAAATTCTGTTAAATTACAGATTTTTTTTTTTTTACAGTGTATTAGGGATGTAACGATTACTGGTATGACGATAAACCGTGGTAAAATTGCAGACAGTTAGTATTACCATTTAAATTCTATTATCATGATAACCGTGTTTGATTACCGCACTTTTAGGGGAAAAAACGCCTATGTAAAGATCTGCTTTTATGTCAAATATTTGAGTATAGTTTTAATTTATCACAATTTTGATTTTACATACCTAATATTTGGAACCAATATTCACTTTTAAAGTCTTTGAAAAGGTTCGTTAAGCATCTTTGTGTTATTTATGCAATGAAGTACAGACATTTTTCAAATCGGATTTTATATATTTTTTGTGTTTTCTGGCCTTTTATGTTTTTATAGAAGGTTAAAGTGAAAAAAATAATAGACAGATGATATAAAGTTATGCTGAAGAAAAAATATCAAACTTGAATATAGTAAACATTCGTTTATATAGTATATAAAGGCAAAATCAAAAGTACTGAAAAACGGACAAAACAGGCTCAGACCACTAAGGGTTAATATTTGAATGTTCCTGCCAACAGAAGGTACATTGCGCCAATTATTTTGTTTTGGATTTTTTTTTCAAAATACAACTTGGTTAAATTATTTCAGTGTGTGTATTAGTACTTTTTGAACATTTTGAGCACAATTTCAACAATACCGCGATAATAATGATAACTGTGATCATTTTGGTCACAATAACCGTCATATGAAGTTTTCATATCGTGACATCCCTACAGTGTATGTGGAACCCGAACTAAAATGAGTTCCACAGCTTTTTGCAAATTCATCCCATGGGCCGAACTGGAACCTTTGGTGGGCTGCATTTGGCCCCCGGGCCGCATGTTTAAGACCCCTGATCTAGATAATATCAAAACATTTACAGATATGATGCGATAAACAGTGAATCTGCATATCGTTGCTGTGTGTAAATCAGTCAACATTGAAGGTTGCAGAGTTTTTATGCATTTGGCTGTAGAGTTGCTGTTACGCTTACCTCGCAAAAACCTTTCTCCTCCATTTGTCGTAGAACCTGGCAACGCTGTCGCCCCCACCCGAGCCCACCGATTGGTCGGCGGTCAGCATCAACACTGACCTGTACCTGGGGACTATCCGCTCGTCTGTCAGCAGCCTCATGGATAAGTTTCAGGAGGAGCTGAAAAGACTGTATGGGAAAGGTGAGAGGACTAACTCTGGTTAATTCAACCATAAAATGACGAAAACTCACCTGGACCAAACCAAACCTGCAGGTGTTAGAAGACATTAAATAGTGTTCAAAGTGGCATCATAGACCACAGCCTTACATACTGAGCTGCCTGTCCACATGTGTTTTGGAGTGCAAATTTATGCGCCCCAAGGTTCTCCTACCTCTTGTATTTTGGGGGGGGGCGGGGGGGGGGGGGGGGGTGTTAACTGTAAATGTACCAAGGTTATAACAGTTTTGGATTTTTCATTATAGTTTAGTTATAATTAGTTTTGACTTTTTTTTTCTTCTAATTCAGTTAGTGTTAATTAGTTTTTAGAGTGGGTTTGCTAGTATTTATTAGTTTTTGTGGTTTTCTAAATGTTTCGTTTTAGTATTAGTTTTACTTTTTTCAAATCTTTTATCTTCCTCGCTGTTGTATTCATATAAATCCCATACAGGACTCTGCTGCTTTCTACCAATTTTAGTCTCTATGTTTCCAGGTAGAGTAGGAATGAGAAGACGACTCTAAACGACAAGTGACAAGAAGTGACGTATGGTCCCACTAGCTAAAACAGCTCAAGCGAAATAAATTGATTTCATACCAATCTGACATTGACAAAGATGAAAACAAAGGGAATTTTATCCATAATTTTGTACATTTTAGTTTTGTAAGCACACAATACAGTTTCAGTTGGTTATCGTTTTTTTCTTTTAATTATAGTTTTTATTTATTTGTAGTTTTTATTTAGTGTTCGGCATTTCATTAGGTTTCATTAACGATAATAACCTTGGCATGTACCATTTATTTATTTATTTATTTATTTATTTGGCACAGCGCATATTATTATCATTTATTTATTAGGCACAGTGCATATTATTGAACATCTACAACAATTGCAGCTGTAAATATGCCAGATTGTAGCAGCAGTGCTAATTTCCATCTGTAGTCCCTATAGGCAGGTGACAAGAAGGACAGTTGACAAAAGACAAAGCATCATAAAGACACACAAAACACAGTGAGGACAATCTACTGATGGGCACAGGCTTGGTTTTGCTTCATCCAGTGTTTAAGTTGTGATTTGATGGAGGCATATGACTGTTAGTCTCTTATGCTGAGTGGTCAACTGTTCAACTATTCAGTCCCAGTGACTGAAAGTGTAGTTTGTCCAACCGTACACTGTAAAAAAAAAAAAAAAAAAAAACAGTAAAAAAAAAAAAAAACAGTAAAAAAAAAAAAAAGGGTATTATTCCAGCAGCAGGGGTGCCGAAAAAATACTGTAAAATAACGGAAAATAACCATCTCACAAAAGTACGGTAATTTTCCATAATCAAAATACAGTTTTTTGCCCTAACTTTACATGAGATTTTGCTTCTTTTTTTTTTTTTTTTTTTGACTTTTTAATGTTTAATGAAGAATATTTTCATGTATTAAAGCAATCAAATTACCTATAAAAAAAAAAAAAAAAATATATATATATATATATACACATATGTATATATATATATATATATATATATATATATATATATATGTATATATATATATATATATATATATATATATATATATATATATATAAATAATTTTCAATGTTGTACAATCCACAGATAAAAACTGTATTTGGACAGTTTATCAGTGCTTATACATGTTATACATTCACAAAAACACATTTATTCAACATTTTTGTTGTGAAACCTCCTGTAATTACACAAGATATTTGTCAATTAACAAACAAGTCTGGTTAAACTTACAGAACAAATACTTCTTTACAGTTAACTGTCAGTAATTTTATCTGATTTTGATTTTTTTTTTCCAGTATTAAACTTTAAATTAACAGTTTAATCTCATAAATAGAGAATAAATATTTGTGAAAATATGGTACATTTGCAAATGTATTTTAACTGTATTTTTCTGTGAGAAAAGAAAAAATGTCTTTTAAAAATTTTAAATTTTTTTTGGTTATTCACAGTTTTTTCATGTTATTTTACATTTGACGTGTAAAATCACAGTCTATTTTTGTCATTTCATTGATATTTTCCTGTATCTTAAAAATAAAGGAAAAATCTGTAAAATAAACAGTGAAAATTCTGTTAAATTACAGATTTTTTTTACAGTGTACTTCTGGGCAAAGGCGGGATAGTCCCTGCACATGTCACCAGTTCATCACACTGCTGACATGTAGAGACAAACAATAACTCTCACATTCACACCTATGGGCCATTTAGATTAACCAAATTAACTTATCAGTGCATGTGTTTGGACATACAATCAACTTATATTTATATTTACTGGCGAGGCTCAAGATGATTAGAGATGATTTTTGAACCAAATCTGGACAAAAAGGTCCCAAAAAGCCATAAATCTAAGAGTCTGATACCTGGAAACATTGTTAGCCTCTATTTAAGGTTTATGTTACTGTCCATATGCTCTCGCCTAATGCCAAACACACTTCCATCGCACAATCCAAAATAGGAACAGTATATGGGTGACTGTATGAAACAGAGTAGTGACTCATCATTGTAACAAGCAGCTCCCCCCCTCATATCATTACACGTTCACACACTGAAGACGCTTGAACAGATGGAGATAGTGTTGAAGTCGCAGTTCATCCATTTGGCATCAGCGAGGTGAAAGCAGAAGGCTGACTGACAGCAGCATCTGTCCCCAACATTTACACCGACATGTTTACCACCCACACGTGCCGTCTGCTTTGACTTTGACTGTTTGCTCACGTGGTTTCTCTCTGTTCTGTTTCACTCAGAACTCCGGAAGGTGCAGAACTACTCAAGTGAGTAAAACCTCCCATTTGTTTCCTTGATATCACTGTTTTGTTTAGTTTTTTTTTCACTTCTGGATCTAAAAGTCATACATCAGTCTCTTTGTAAAGGGTATGAGTGGTTGTCAGGCTTCAGCTTTGAGAAAAAAAAAATAAAAAAATAAAAATGAGTGCACACAGTTGACCACAAGATGGCTCAATTTCTTCAGGCCTACAGAATCAGAATCATTTTGATGACTGCGCCAAGTTTAGAGTTGTATTTTGGATTCATTGAGATGACTGTACAGAACCAACATGCAAATAATATGGAGGATTTAACCCTCAAAAGCCAAGAACAACACTTATCCACTGTTGTACATTAACTTTCAGAGGCTCAGAGGTTCCAAACTTTGTGCAAACAGATAAGCTTGAATGTTGACATTAGTTTAGTTGATAATCTAATGCATTCCAGACACATGTACACGGTCAGTCAATAAAACATAAATAAATAAACAACAATGTTAAAATGAAGGGCTTTAACTTTCTGAATAAATAAAAAGATAGATAAGCCTTTATTGTCGTTGCACAATCACACAGAGTATAAAATGCAACGAAATTAGGGCTCAACACTTTTCAGTGCAGAGGAAGATAAAAAAAAATATATAAATGTATACATAAATATACACAAGGCAATTAAAATGTGCAAAGATGTAAAAATAAATTAAAATCTGTTAAAAAGGTACTAAAAAATGCAAGCGTGATTCAGACTGTGCAAAATAATGCAAGTATTAGATATAGTATAGATAGTATAGTATAGTATCTATATAGTGCACGTATTCTGTCTATATTAGATATAAACATAAAAACTATCTGGAAGATAAAAACAGGGACTTTATTTGGTGTTTATAGTAAAATACATAATTTTTAGTTTGGATTTCAGTAAAATGATTCATTCTCAGACAATGAAAATGTAAAATTTTGACTTTAACAGAACCATTCATCGTTCTAGTCTGCTAGTCTAGTCTGTAACATATATATATATATATATATATATATATATATATATATATATAAACACACACACGCAACATATACATAATATAACAGACAATTTACATACCTGGATTCACAAACTGAATTAAATCTATGCAATTTGATGACATAAAACGATAATCATGTCCCTGATACCTTTTAAATTGCTTTTTCTTATTCAATTTGCTGTTTCATTTGTCCCCTGCGTTTAGCCTTCGGCCTTTAACTTTTCTTATTTGGCATCTCAATAGAATAGCATAGAATAGAATAGAACAGAATAACGTAACATAGCATAGAATAGCATAGCATAGAATAGCATAGAATAGAAAGAATAGCTTAGAATAGAATAGCATAGAATAGAAAGAATAGCATACAACATCTGTCAGTCTGCCCCAGGGCAGCTGTGGCTACAGATGTTGTTTACCACCACCAGAGGGAGAATGTGAGCGCGAATGAATAATGGGTCAATAATGTAAAGCGCTTTGGGTGTCTAGAAAGGCGCTATATAAATCCAATCCATTATTATTATTATTATTATTATTATTATTACAATAGCATAGGATAGAATAGCATAGCATAGCATAGAATAACATAACACAGCATAGCATAGAATAGCATAGCACAGAATAGCATAGAATAGAATAGCATAGCATAGAATAGAATAGAATAGAATAGAATAGAATAGAAACAGCTGTTAAACTGATTTTCATCGTTTCATTTCTGTTCAGCTGCAGATTCTTAAAGGGCAAAAAGAAAGTCTATATATAAAACTACCACACAAAAATCATACTGAAAATACATACTGAAAAATACTGACAATATACCGCACTACAAAGAAATACTGTGATGTAAAAGAGGCCAACTCTGTACAACTGACAGAAGAAATACATACAAAACATAAAGGATATACAGAAGGTAAACATAAAAATAAAGTGCATGAGTTGTGAATATTTTACTATTGTAACGTGTCTGTTGTCTCATGTTCTGCTGTATTGTGTCCTGTTCAGGTGAGGTGATTTTAGATCCTGCCACAGCTCAGAAGAACCTGGTGGTGTCTGACGACGGCCGCCAGGTCAAGTACGAGGAGCGCAAGACCTCCCACTCTGAGGGCCCGAACCGCTTCAGTCCGGCTCTGTTCGTCCTGGGCCGGGAGGGTCTCAGCTCAGGGCGTCACTACTGGGAGGTGGATGTGACCCGCAAGACGGCCTGGACCCTCGGTGTCGCCCGCGCCTCGGCTCGACGCAAGGGGGAGATCAAGCTGAGTCCGGAGGGTGGGTACTGGTGTCTGTGGCTGAAGAGCGGAGAGGTGAAGGCGCTGGCGGCGACACGTCTGCCTCTCATGCTGCCATCCCATCCCAGCAAAGTGGGAATCTTTTTGGATTATGAAGGGGGTCAGATCTCTTTCTACGACACGAAGGCACGTTTGCATCTATACACCTTCACCGATACCTTCAGCGAGAGCCTGTACCCAATCTTCAGCCCCTGCCTCATCCATGATGGGAAGAACACTTCACCTGTTATTATAACTCCTGTTAAACACACCTGAGACTGACCAGGAACAGAACATTATAAGTCTGTCAGCTTTAGGTGTATATTTTATAAATAACATCATTAGGGCAGAAAAAGCTCGGTAGGAGGTGCACAAAATATTTTTTATATGGTCTTTGCCAATCATTTTACCTCAAGCTAATTCCAATAGCTATAATGAGGGTCGACAGGAGGGATATATCCCCAAAATCCACCCAATCGCTTGCTATATATAAATCTATCCATGATTATATGAACTAAATTTGAGCTACATCGACCTGATAGTGGCAGAATAATGGTCAGAGAACCATTTTTTCCCCACAAAACTCCACCTAGTGAATGAAAATGACCCCATATGAAATCTGGATGTTAGACAGAACATGGATCAATATGAACCTAATTTTATCTCAATCAGTCTATTATTGCTTGATTTATGTCCAAAAAAACTGATTTTCGACTAAAGCGCCCCCATTTGGATGATTTATAATACCCATACAGAAGCTGAATCCATAGGGTTCTCCCACTGGGGGTCCCCTATGTTGGTTATCAAGGGAGAAGAAATCCAACCAAATCGGCCCTAGTTATCGCATTCACATGAAGGATATCAGGCGGTGGATCCTGCACCAGATCCAGCAGTCAGGGTGAAACTGTTAGATCCCTGAAACTCCATTTTGGGGATATAATACAATAAAACAAAGTGGCTATTGATACTATTGGTACTGTGGCACGAAATATTGGTTTGTTTATTACCACTCAGCGCCCTCGTTATATCATGTCTAAACTGTCATGTACATCCTGAAAAGTACCAAGAGAATCATATGGCAAATACATTAAACTGGGTCACAGTGGATGTTTAGCTCACCTGGTAATGTATTGGACTGCAATGCAGGAGACCTTGATTCAATTTCTGGGCAGAAGTGCTTTTTTTCTTTTTCTAAAGATTTTTAAATGGGGGGGGGGGGTGCATGGCACCGGTAGGTAAATCCAACATTGATATAAATCAGCCACTGGGACAACATTCAGAGTGCAGAATTCCACAGGACCACAGCACTCAACACACAGAACTGACACAGAACTGAAGTCACACGGCATACTGCCGCATCTACCATGTAGCTCCGCCCACCTTCTCCAGCCTCCACACCATAAAACAACATATAGAGTATTTAGAACAATAATTCCTATTCTATACTATATACTGTCACTGATTTGTTGTTTCTTCCATTAATTGCCACAGTACTGTGGTAGCAAAATGTACAAAAAAATGCACTGAAGTATACACCATATATGACCTCAGTACTGTGGCAACAAGAGGCACATGAGTAAAAAAAAGAACAAAACAAGAGGCTAGTGAGTTCATGTAACAGAATCCCTGATTGGCTCTAGTACAAATGCTCACATTTGATTGGTCTGTGGCAATAGATAAAAACTGATATTTTATGCCACACTACTGTGGCAGTAGCCACTACCAAAAATAAAAACCTTAGAGGCAACTTTGCATATTGGAACTACACCTTAAAACACCAAATCTAACATAACGTAACAAGTAAGTTACTGTATTATTGTACAGTATATGTTAAATCTGTTTCTAACTCCTATATCTGCTGAGACAGACATTCATCGGTGCATTTTGCTCCTCTGTGGTAGTCATGTACCCTAAATAAAAATTACAAATGAATTTATTTTTAAACAAAGTTTGGTAATATGACCACAGTACATGTAATTCTATATCACAGTAACAGCATATATGATTATACAGTAATTTAGCCAGTTATTTTTGTTGACGTCTTGCAAATTTTCACTTCAGAAGAATGTAATGCCCTAAATGACAAAAACACTGACATAAAGAGAGTGATTTATGAAATGATATAAACAATAGTATATAATGAATGTTGTACATCTTTCTGTTTGTCATGGTATATATTGCCATATTGCACAGCCATACAACTAGCCAATAGTTTACTGTAATGGGTAAATGAAGAATACTGTATGTAATATCTTCTTGTTTATCTCGGTGTAAAGGAGTAAGTATTTGTCATAAAGGTCAGATTAAATCTGTGTTCTTCCTCTGTGCAGCTGTGGATGTGTTCTGGACATGGTTATGTTTCTTCATGCCATATGTCTGGCACTTCCCTTACTGTGTCAAAATTTTAAGCCTTCAGATTTTTCAGGTCACAGCAGTGATTGCATTTCTAGAGGTTTAGTTTTGCCTGGGGTGCTGTACATTTTGAGTCACTCTTGTAGATATTCTGGTTTGTTTTTAATACCGTGACATTGCATGCTGTACTTTTATATGAAACAGTTCTTTTGTATCTTCTTTCTGAACTTGTTAAATAAAGATGATGAGAAAGAAAAACAGGAAAAATGGATTTAATGAGACTTGGGAGCTTAAAGGGATTTAGTTATGATCCTCCGCTTCAAACCTAATGCCTGCAGTTAAACCAGTCATCATGTTTTAGTGTTGGACTTGCAAAAAAGCAGATGGAGTATAGCGGAGGTTCAAAATAGAATAGGAGTTGAACCAAAACACAAGGGGAAAATGTGTTTCTTGAAAAAGGGAGTGTACAGTAAACACATTTCTAATTTACTGTTCTATTGCTGGAGCCATATGATGGTACATGTGATACTATGACTTGGAATCTGCACAGTGCTCGGAGCTACTCGTTTTTGGTATTAACCAAGTGCATTCTCAAGCTAATGGCATCTTATGTAGCACACTGTAGATGACAGAGGCATTAAAGAACTAGGCCCAAGTGTGAGGAGTTGTAGAAGCCAAAAACACCATAACAGCTGATAATGTAATAAATTTGCCATTTTTAAAATGTAATAGGACAATAACTGCGCTGATAACATAACTTTTGGCCAATAACTAGACATATAACTAGAGATATAAGTCTTTCATGCTGAGTAATCCGAAATATTGTTTTTCGAGGAAAAAAAAAGAAATTGACAACGATGTTCACTTTCGCTTGGCTCGGCCCTAAAAACAAAACATGATGTTCCAATTCATTCATAGTGTCCATGGTCTAAAGTACAAATACACACCTTTGCAAAACTCTATAGGCTCTAGAGGGAATTTAAATGAGGTACACAATTCTTTGCTGCTGTTTCTCAGACAGAACTACACCACACTATGAGCAGTGCAGTAAAGTGAGAGGTGCAGAATGGACTGATGTCACTCAAACATACAGTAAGATGCTAATTTTGGCTGGATATAAGAATTCACTACCTGAAGGTCGATGTCCAGAAACATCCTGAAGCCAGAAAAACAGGAGGAAAATGGAAAACACAGTCAGAGAGCGGTGGAATTGTAAAACTGTGCATTGTCCCTGTTAAATAAACAATAAACTAAACTAAAAAGTTAGAAAAAGCACTCTGCGTGCAGACCTCCACCAAGGCAGATCAGTCAACCAACCTTCCCGTCACCACCCAAATTTAATCATTTGTATCCTTGTGCCAGTATCAACATTTCCTGAAAATTACATAAAAATCCATCCATAAGACATTTTTTAGCTAAAATGTATTTGTTTTTGATCATGTAATAGTTTTATAGCACCCTTTGAGTGGACCAGTGCAGGTGAGGCACTCACATCTACTAGGTTCGGTAGAGGAGATGATAGGTTGAAATGAATTACCAAGATTTAAAGAAAATGAACAATGGTGATTTATTACTCCACCATAAGAGAAATGCATTTGTTTGAGTACAATGTTATGAAAATAAAAATACAACAATAAAACCCCAAAATAAAATAGAGCTCTTTCCTCAAAAAAGTATGATTTGAGTTCAGTTTGGTTGATAAAGTGTCTTTAGTTGCAACCGTTGCTACCTGGGTAGTGTATTATAATGCTGTTGTGTCTTGTCTGGATCCAATGGAAATAGTTCAAGTTGAAGTTCTTCTGCGGCAGAGGAATCAGGCTGGCCACACCGTTAACACCCCTCGCAGTCACCATGGGCTGGACTCGCCAGATTTCGAAGATCACTATAAAACCAATCTACACAAAGTGTGCATAAAGTAAACATTCGGTTCTGGTTCTTATAATTACATTTCTGTCAGAAGTGCATTAAAATTTAACATTCCAATGTCATAATGACAGTTGTACCCAAATAAATGAATGTACATTTCAGTACTCTGGTACTTTAGCTTTGTCAGCTTACAAGGTTGTGATGATTTACTATGTAGTTTTAGTAGTAAAACACTGTGTGGCACCAAAACAACCACAGAATTCCTATTTTTAGCAAATAAAACACTGGTTAACATGAACTTGTAAATTAACCACATTTCCTTTATCAGAATAAACCAGTTATCATTCCTTTTTAACCTTGTTGGCTATTAGCTATATTTAACAATAACAATGAAATGAAATTGTAACAGAATTCACACAATATTTATGATTTTACAACCAAAACCATTTTTCAAACCAAACGGCTGTATATTTTATCATAAAATTTATTTACAGTGCAAAGAGCACGTGCAGTGTAGTTATGCTAATTCAGGCCTCGATAAGGGCATGGACCACGTTAGCAATTAGCATCAGCAGTTAGCGCTAGCATTAGCGCATTAGCTTATACTAATCATTACGTACAATTTGCAGTGATACAAAATGCACCAGAGCAGGTAAAACATTAGGTAGAAAATTATGACAAGGTCATGCAACTCCCGATTGTTTTTTTTTTTTTTTTAGAATGATATCTGGTAAGAATGTCAAGTTCATAGCATAACATTAGCTTCCGGCTAATGGCGAACATGTTGTACACTCACCGGGATCTTCACATGTAATTTCTCAACAAGTAATCACTTCTCACAGCTCGCAGGCATTTGCCAAGGTGTAAAGCCTGTTTACAACAGATTATTAGTACCCATACACCAGTATATTTGATGTTACTTGAGGATTTTCTTACCTACTCACTCTGGTTAGCTGAAGACAACCACACGGAGTGTGCTTTGAAGTGAAGTGACTGAACCCACATGAGGCTTAGGTTATTCAAAGCACAACTGCGCATCCTACTGGACAGTGTGAGTTTTGCACTTAAATGACATACACAACCTTAGTAGGCCATTGTCTCAAATGGGTTACTGTTTGCTATACTATGTTCCAAATAAACATTAATTTTAGATGACATTTAGTCTGTATATAATGTATATTATTATGGACGGAGGCAGTACATACATGCAGCTGCTTGTGTGACAAACTACTACCTACAAACTGCTCCTGATCAAGTCATGATAATTTTATAATAGTAGCAAATACTACTGATGGATTTTAGGGTGAATGAAATAGAGTAGTCTGACATGTCATTGTTTCTAAAACAGGGTGTTTTTCTGGACTACTTTTTAAAAATTGGCAAAAATTGAGAGTAGGCCTATACCCACTTCTCCAGGGACCACTACACCACTGTATATAAATACATATAAACCTACAGCAGTGGTTCCCAACCTTTTTTGGCTCCTGACCCTATTTTAACATCACACATTTCTGCCAACCCCAGACATTCAAAACGGAGAATTTTTTTTGCCAAAGTTAATTTGTTTTTGGTCATGTAGTAGTTTGCTATACTATGTTGCAAATAAATGTTAATTTTAAATGACATTTAATCTATATAATGTATATTATCATGGACGGAGGCAGAAAAACCAGGTGTAGATTACTGCACAAAGTGAGAATTTGATTTTCCTTGGTCAGAATACGTACAGTCAGTCCAACTTGGATTTCCAAGGCTGACAATTAATACTGAACAAACAAGAACTCAAACTATGAATTATGAAAGAGCTGCAGCATCTGAAACTGACCACAATGAACATTTGACAGATAAACAGAACCACAGTTTCAGCTTCACAGTTTATCATGTCTTTTATGGATTAGGATTGTCCCTATCAACTCAACATATATTTTTTTATCAGTAAGTATTTTTGTTTGTTTATTTGTTTGTTTGTTTGTTTGTTTGCTTGTTTGCTTGTTTGTTTTATTTTTATCAATTACAATAAATTTCAGGTGACCCCATTTGAATTCCAGGTGACCCCACATGGGGTCCCAACCCCCAGGTTGAAAAACACTAGATTAGTGATAATTAAGATAACACTTGAGTTTTACAAATTTGAAGAAAAATTTGTGATGAAAGTCATACGCTGCTTTAAGAAAATAGAAAGTTCTATATCCAGCTACAACCCAGTAAAACTTGGAACTACTTATACCCACATGGAAACTTTGTGAACAAAATAGTGAATCCTGTTACAGACTGAAAGTGAAAATATTTGCTTTAAGTGAAATAAGGTGCACTGGAAAAAAAAAGAAATCTGTAATTTAACCCTTTCATGCATGAATTATGTGACCCTTAACCAAGATATTTTTTCCTGAGTGTTTTTATTCCTCTTAAGGCATAAAAAAAAAGAAAAAAAAATTATAAACCTATTTTTCATGGAGTTACAAAAATGTCCACTCAGCTAAAGAAGCAAAGAAACATGTATTTACTGAAGTACTGCATGAAAATTAAGAAATAAAAACATGTTTAATGCTGATAATCTGATGTTTTCTCACATTTTAACAAACTTGCATGGAGATAATATGCCAAAAAAACAAAAAAAAAGTTAATTGCAGTCCAATAACAAATAGCTTCTTTTTTTTTTTTTTTTTTTTTTTTTTTTACACTCAAACATGTCAGTGAAGGTCAGGTTTATCTAGAAGAGCAAATTTGCAGTAATGGTATGAATTACAGTGTATGGGATGATGCATAAGCGTATCCACTGTATTGGCTGATATGAAACTAAAACAACAAAATCCATAAATATACAAGAGAACAGCTTTGAACAGCTGTCCACTGTAGTGACCAGTATGCATGAAAGGGTTAACAGAATTTTTACTGTTTATCTAACAGATTTTTCCTGTATTTTTAAGATACAGGAAAATATCAATGAAATGGCAAAAATAGACTGTGATTTTACATGTCAAATGTAAAATAACATGAAGAAACTGTAACAGTGAATAACCATAAAATTTCCATTTTTTCAAACAATTTTTTTTCTTTTTTCACAGAAAAATACAGTTACATTTGAAAATGTATCGTCATTTCACAAATATTTCTTTGCTATTTATGAGATTAAACTGTTAATTTAAAGTTTAATATTGTAAAAAAGAAAAAAATAATAAAACAAGATAAAACTAGAAGCACTCGGAGAGCGCAGACCTCCGCCAAGGCTGATCAGTGGCCCCCCCCCCCCGTGGGCCCACCCCCAATCACCACCAAAATTTAATCATTTCTTCCTTATCCCATTTCCAACAAACCCTGAAAATTTCATCCAACTCTGTCCATAACTTTTTGAGTTATGTTGCACACTAATGGACAGACAAACAAACAAACAAACAAACAAACAAACCGACAAACAAACCAACAAACTCTGGCAAAAACATAACCTCCTTGGTGGAGGTAATTACTGACAATTAAAAAGTATTAGTTCTGTAAGTTTAACAAGACTTGTTTGTTAATTGACAAATATCTTGTGTAATTACAACAAAAATGTTGAATAAATGTATTTTTGTGAATGTATAACATGTATAAGCACTGATAAACTGGCCAAATACAGTTTTTATCAGTGGATTGTACAACTTTTTTTAACCCTTTCATGCATAGTGGTCACCCCAGTGGACAGCTATTCTACAGCTGTTCTCTTATATATTCATGGATTTAGTTGTTCTTTTCTTTTTTTTTTTTTGTTTTTTTGTTTTTTTTGTTTTTTTTGTTTTTTTTTTACACATATCTTTATTAAAGTTTTAAGACACTACATATCTTTTCTGGCATGAATTGATAACATTATGTAGATCTCTCCTGAGCATAAACCCCCAAAATCGCAAGCCCTCCCCAGTTTTCACACAGTTTATCAGTAAATACATGTTTCTGTGCATCAAAAATTAAACGTGTGGTGTCCAGCTGAGTGGAGATTTTTGCAAATCATGAAAAATACGCTCATAGGAATTTTTTTTCATTATTATTATTATTTTTTTTTTTTTTTAATTATTTTTATTTTATTTATTTAATTTTTTTATTTATTTTTCAGAAGAAAATGTTCAATCGCATTGTTTTTTTCATGCCTAAAGAGGAATAAAAACACTCAGGAAAAAAATGTGATTAAGGTTCTCATAATTCGTGCATGAAAGGGTGGAATTATGGAATTAAATACAGTAATTATGGAAAATTACTGTATTTTTATGAGATGGTTATTTTCTGTTATTTTACAATATTTTTTCGGCACTTGTGCTGCCAGAATATTGCTGGTTTTTTACAGTGTGGAAAAACTAAACAAATCCATTATAGACTCTCTTCATGTAATTAGTACTGTTTACTGTACAGTGTTCTCAGGCTGGTGATTGTGTTCTGTTCTTCACCTCCTCTTTAGACTTAAAGCCATTCCTCGTGCAGCTCAGAGGGTCGTGGCAGAGGGGTATAAATTTGTATCTGGGGTAAGAGAAAAGAGAGGGAGGGGGGTATATTTTGGGTTTGAGGGTTGGTGTGTGTGTGTGTGTGTGTGTGTGTGTGTGTGTGTGTGTGTGTGTGTGTGTGTTGGAGGGGTTTAGATGTGGCAGTGGTCACAGTCGGTCTCATGTGTCAGTGTACTGAGGAGTCTGGAGGCAGCTGCTCTCTGGTGAGTGTCCCCATATTTCGCTTTAATGTCTCCACCGTCTCACCTGCATTTTAATTTCTATTCCATCACATCTGCTTTTCTGTGCACCGGTATGTCTCTTAGGGGGGTGTTGTTCAGTTTCTGGACTCTTTTTGTTGTAAATGTAAAGATGTAAAGTTTTTTTTTTGTTTGTTTGTTTCTGTGAGTTTAGGAGAAAGCCTTAGATCTTTGGTTGTTTTTTGAGGAATATTTTGCTCACATTTCAAAGTAAACCACATTCTTGTTTACAGCAGTGGAGAACCGCAAGTCTTCTCACTGTGTAGTCTGGTATTTTTGGAAATATGCTAATCTGGTATGAATACCTAGTTTAGGCCCCTCACGCAGCTACAGGTCCACAGACATGCTCTCAGTATGCAAGGTAATGAATAAACATGCATATATTTAGATATTTTATTTTTAGTTTAGTTTAGCACAAATGTTTAATGTGTTTTAGAGCCAGCAGTGACTATTTCAGAATGTGTCCACTAGAGGGCAATGTGTATTTCTAATAGAATAGGAAGTAAATTCAAGGTTAAATGGTAATGGTGGTTATGTTTACATGTTTTGTCATTTGCTGGAACACATTTGTCTCTTCAGAAGATACACTTTACACAACAAGTCATGCACAGACCTAAAATTTCACATACTAAAGGAAAATATTTCCACCAAATAACATGACTTGTACTCAGATTGTTATGGTTTTTCAATCAAAAATTACACAGTACATAAAAAAAAAGGAATATTTTACACCTTTTACAGTATTTTTGCACAGGCCTGTAGCTTCTTACGATGCCTTTGTCATTTATTTTAAGTTAAATGGGAAAAAATTGTGTTTTTTTTTACTTCTTAATTTACACTATACAAAATTTCCACATAATTTGTTGAGAATTTATATTGTTAGAGCACTGACTAGAAAGGAAAGGAAAGGAAAGGAAAGGACAAGAAAGCGAAAAGGAAGGAAAGGAAAGGAAAGGAAAGGAAAGGAAAGGAAAGGAAAGGAAAGGAAAGGAAAGGAAAGGAAAGGAAAGGAAAGGAAAGGAAGGAAAGGAAAAAGAAAGCGAAAGCAAAGGAAAAGAAAGCAAAAGAAAGGAAAGGAAAAAAAAGCAAAAGAAAGCAAAAGAAAAGGAAAAGAAAGGAAAAGAAAAGAAAGCAAAAGAAAGTGAAAAGAAAGCAAAAGAAAGCAAACAAAAGCAACAGAAAGCAAAAAGAAAGGAAAGGAAAGGAAAGGAAAGGAAAAGAAAGGAAAGGAAAGGAAAGGAAAGGAAAGGAAAGGAAAGGAAAGGAAAGGAAAGGAAAGGAAAGGAAAGGTTCTACTTGTATTCTCATACATGTATCTAACTCACAGTTGTAAAAATGTCTTTTTGTGATGGTTGACAAGTTCGGCAAATGAGTTCCACACACGTGCATTTGAGAAAAAGAAACTTCTATTTTTCTATGTGAATAGTGTTTTTCTTTTTGTAAAATACAGTTCTTTTAACATACTTTTCCTATGAGATCTATGTTGGCTGGTTGAAAAAATGTGTGAAAAATGTTTCAAAAATAGAACGATATAGAGAAAACATCTGTTGCGCTAAACAGAGAAAATAAGGACCAAGTTCATGTGTTAGCAATTAACAAAATGTTGATAAGTTGCCATCATGCTAATGACAATAAATATAACTTTACAACACCTCCCAAACCCCCACAGGGGCTCATTTATGAACTTTACGCCCGTGGATTGACACAGCTGACATTCAGAAAAATTGTATCTTGATAATGAAGTTGTAAATGAGTCCTGTCATGCTTTGCTTAATACAGTGTTTTTCAACCTTGGGGTCGGGACCTCACATGGGGTCATCTGGAATTCAAATGGGGTCGCCTGAAATTTCTAGTAATTGATAAAAATAAAGAAAAAAACTTACTAATAAAAATCTATGGTGAGTTGACAGAAACAATCCCAATCCATAACAGACATGACAAACTGAGTCTGAAACTGAAGCACTGTGGTTCTGTTTATCTGTCAAGTGTTCATTGTGGTCAGTTTCAGATGCTGCAGCTCTTTCATAATTCATAGTTTGAGTTCTTGTTTCCTCCGCCAAGGAGGTTAGGTTTTTGTCGGCGTTGGTTTGTCTGTTTGTCTGTCTGTGTGCAAGATAACTCAAAAAGTTATGGACAGATTTGGATGAAAATTTCAGGAAATGTTGATACTGGCACAAGGAAGAAATGATTAAATTTTGGTGGTGATCGGGGGTGGGGTTCCACTGGGGCCCACTGATCTGCCTTGGCGGAGGTCTGCGCTCTACGAGTGCTTTTCTAGAAAAGACAGCGCAGACCTCCGCCAAGGCAGATCAGTGGGCCCCAGTGCCCCCCCCACCCCCGATCACCACCAAAATGTAATAATTTCGATGGCCAAAAAACAAAACCTCCTATCTGCAAATTTTTAGATTTTGAGTTTTCACATTAAATGGTGAGAACAAGGATGACTCCACATTTTCAGTCTATCTGCAAGGTAATCCCACTCTGTCTTATGACATGAAGGTCGCCTGACAACAGCAACAAAGACCATACTATCATAAAATTAAACCATCAATCAATCAATCAAATTTTATTTATATAGTGCCAAATCATAACAAAAGTTATCTCATGACACTTTACATTTAGAGTTGGTCAAAACCAGACTCTAAGCCAATTTGCAGAAACCCAACAGAATCCTCCAGGATCCCCTTTTTTTTGTTTCCTGAAAAAAAGGGATTTTTTTCAGATAGGAGGTTTTGTATTTTGGCCATCCTTGTGCCAGTATCAACATTTCCTGAAATTTTCATCCAAATCTGGGGCACTGATCTGCCTTGGCGGAGGTCTGCACTCTCTGAGTGCTTCTAGTTTGTTCAGTATTAATTGTCAGCCTTGTAAATTCAAGCTGGACTCACTATACATATCCTGACCAAGAAAAATAAAATTCTCACTTTGTGCAGTAATCTACACCTGGCTTTTCTGCCTCCGTCTATAATAATATACATTATATAGACTAAATGTTGTCTAAAATTAACATTTATTTGCAACATAGTATAGCAAACTATTACATGACCAAAAACAAATTAATTTTGGCAACAAAAAAAAAAAAAAAAAAAAAAAAAAAGTCTCTGTTTTGAATGTCTGGGGTCACCAGAAATTTGTGATGTCAAAATGGGGTCACGAGCCAAAAAAGGTTGGGAACCACTGGTTTAATAGAATTGCATGAAAATGACAAAATTAATTTTGCCATCTAACCCTATAGCAACCTCAATATCACAGCAGGTTTGATGCCCCGCTCAAAGGCTGGTTACTTGCGCTGAAAATGACCCTGCCTCTCCGCCGTGTAGGAATGGCCACGACTGGGAACCTTTCTGAAGAGCAGGTGCACTGCTCCATCTGTCTTGACGTCTTCACCAACCCCGTTTCCATCCCTTGCGGACACAACTTTTGCCAGAGTTGCATTCTGGGATACTGGAAAACCAGTCCTTTGAACCAGTGTCCTATGTGCAAGAAGTCCTTCAACAAAAGGCCAGATATTAGCATCAACACGGTGCTGAGAGAAATCGCCGAACAGTTCAAGGAGATTCGGGTCAAAGGTGTGGAAGGAAGGGTGAGCGAGGAGGACGAAGAGGAAGAAAAAGTGGGAAAGGAGAAGAAGTGGACAATGGACAGAAGGAAAAAGGAGGATGAGGAGAGGCTTTTGGAGGAGGATAAGAAGGAGCAGCTTCTGGCGGAGCTGAAGCAGAAGCAAGAGGAGAAGAGAAAGAAAGAGAATCCACCACAACCACCAGAGGACCTACCTCCACTCATCCCCCCAGCCTCTGCACCTCAGACGTCCCCTCCACCCTCACCCATGTCCACGGCATCACCCCAAATCCCACCTCGGCGTCCACCACCAGTGCCAAAGACATCACCTCCACCTTCACCCCTAATGTCTTCTTTACCTACTCCTCCAACCTCAGCTCCACCTTCTTCCCCATCACCACCTACTCCTCCTCCGTCATGGGAGGAGGTCCTATGTGATGTTTGCCTCGGGGAAGGTAGGCCAAAAGCCGTCAAATCATGCCTGGTGTGTCTGACCTCCTACTGCGAGGAGCATCTGAAATCTCACACTGCCAGGTTCACCAAACACAAGCTGATGGAGCCGGTGGCAAACATGGAAGACAGGATGTGTCCAAAGCACGAAAGGCTCCTGGAACTGTTCTGCAAGAAGGACCAGACCTGCGTATGTGTCCTCTGCACTGAGACGGACCACAGGGCGCATTACACTGTCCCAGTGGAGAGAGAATGGACCGACAAAAAGGTAAGGTGGATGTCACAACATCAAATATCAATCAATTACAATCCTGCAGAAAAGAGCAATGAGGACTGTTCACAAGGCTCAGTACTTGGAACATACAAATCCACTTTTTAGGCAATCAAGACTACTGAAACTCATGGACGTCGTATCTTACCAAACAGCAATAATCATGTACAAGGCAAAAAACAGACAATTACCCAAAAATATCAAAAAATTTTTTAGAAATCGGGAGGGAGGTTATCAATTAAGAGGGGAACATAACTTCAAAATCAAAAGCAGGACAATAACCTTAAAAAGTTTTTGTTTATCAATTTCTGGTGTTAAGCTATGGAACAATCTAAGTGAGGAGCTCAAGCAAAGTCCAAATATGAACCAGTTTAAAAAAATGTACAAAAATATTTTGTTTAGCAGTTATAATTGATAATTATCATTACTGACTATTTTCCTTTACTCATTGATATGGCATAGGGATTAAAGGCAGAGAAGCCTATGCGAATGTATATGTGTGTGTATGTAACAGTGTATATATGAATTTGTACATGTATATGTAAGTGTATGTGCATGGGTATGTGTATGTGTATGTGCATATATGCATATATGTGTATGTATGTATATGTAGGTGTATGTGTATATGATATATGTAGATGTGTATATGTATGCATGGGTGCATGTATGTATGTATATGTATGTGTGTGTATATATATGTGTGTGTGTATTTGTGTGTGTGCATATATGTGTATGTATGTATGTATGTATGTATGTATGTATGTATGTGTGTGTGTATATATACATATATATGTGTGTGTGTGTGTGTGTGTGTGTGTATAGATGGATATATGTGTACGTATATGGGTGTATATGTATGTAAGTATGTATGTATATATGTACATGTTGTTGGTTTAGACAAAGGGGTGAGAGCTAATAAGCTATGCTTCTTCTCACTCCTTTTCGAATTAGACTTTTTTTTCTTTTTCTTTTTGCGTGTATCATGTTGTGCAAAGAAGTCAAATAGTAGTAATCAGGACGCTTGTATCATATCCATATTCGAAATAAATCAATATTAAAAAAGAAAAAAAAACATCAGAGGGGAGTCTGTGTAGATGTAACCTGCCAAAACAACAGCATGAGGGAACTTTTCATCACTTGTAAATCATCATGCACTGTAAGAAAAAAAAAAAAGTAAAAAAAACAGTATTATTCCGGCAGCAGGTGTGCCGAAAAAATACTGTAAAATAACGGAAAATAACCATCTCATAAAAATACGGTAATTTTCCATAATTAAAATGTAGTTTTTTGCCCTAACTTTACGTGAGATTTTGTTTTGGTTTTTTTTTTTACTTTTCAATGTTTAATAAAGAATATTTTCATGTATTAAAACAATCAAATTACCTATAAATATATATATATAAATAATTTTCAATGAGACTCAGTTGTACAATGCACTGATAAAAATGGTATTTGGACAGTTTATCAGTGCTTATACATGTTATACGTTCACAAAATACATTTATTCAACATTTTTGGTGTGAAACCTCCCGTATTTACACAAGATATTTGTCAATTAACAAACAAGTCATGTTAAACTTACAGAACAAATACTTCTTTAACGGTTAATTGTCAGTAATTTTATCTTGTTTTATTATTATTATTTTTTTTTTTTTTTACAGTATTAAACTTTAAATTAACAGTTTAATCTCATAAATAGAAAATAAATATTTGTGAAACTACGATACATTTGCAAATGTATTTCTGATTGAAAAAATCTTTTAAAAAATGGAAATTTTAGGGTTATTCACAGTTACAGTTTTTTCATGTTATTTTACATTTTGACGTGTAAAATCACAGTCTATTTTTGGAATTTCACTGATATTTTTCTGTACCTTAAAAATACAGGAAAAATCTGTAAAATAAACAGTGAAAATTCTGTGAAATTACAGGGGGTTTTTTTACCGTGTAAGAACACAATAACCAGCCTGTTCCTGTAAATGTAATGTAAAGTACTCTTATATTTAATATTATGAAGTTGTGCTTTTTGTTTATGTGAAATCCTGCTGTCCAGGCGCTGCTGAAGAGGACAGAAATAGACGTTCAGCAGATGATCCAAGACAGGGTGAAGAAGGTGGAGGAGATCAAACACTCTGTGGAGCTCAACAAAGTAAGGATCACAAAAAAAACCGTCACATTTTTAGTCTAGATTTTCCTATTTGTCATGTTTTCGACAAAGTTTTCCCTGTTATCAAAAGGCTTAGGCTGTGTACCCAAACCACCCACCTTTGGTTCACAGAGGCGTTTTCTTTTATAACTTTGCATAAGCCATTTTTTATACGTAGCCTGTTTAGTTTTTGCAAATGTTTGTTTAGTTGGATAAGAATACAGATCCATGTCAAATATAAATTTTAAGATTTCAGTGTCAAGAGTATAAAAAACCTCTAAAAGTCATTCTTTCTTTTTCTGAACCGCTTAGTCTTCTAGATTAGAGGTGTCAAACATACAGCCCATGGGTCAAAACAGGCAGAATATTGTTAAAATTGCACATTTCGGGTTTTTCATCTTTGTTTTTATTTATGGATTTATTTGCATTTTATTGTGAAAGAATAGTTTTGTAAATGTAAATATTTTCACAGTGTAATGTTATTTATTTCACTTCAGTTTTTTCCACATAATTTTTCCCAAAGAAAAATTGCAGATGTCATTATTTATGGGTTATTGTGCTGTTATTTTTACTGTAGATCACATTGGTCTGTATGTGGAACCTGAACCAAAATAATTTTGACAACCTGGACTGTTCAGGTTCATTTTTGCGCTTTCATCTCGCAGGGCCGGAATGGAACCTTTGGCGGGCCGGATTTGGCCCCCGGGCCGCATGTTTGACACCTGTGCTGTAGAGGGTCTCGGTGGGTGCTGGAGCCTATCCTGGCTACAGTAGTTCATCACAGGGGTCTACCAGTCATTGTCTTATTCTATTTCAGGCTAGTGCTCAGAAGGAGATCGAGGAGAGCATGCAGGTGTTCTCTGAGCTGGTGCGCTCCATCCAGCGGACCCAGGCCCAACTGGTTTTGGCCGTAGAGGAAAAGCAGAGACAGACAGAGACCAGAGCTGATGGCCTCATCGCCGAACTGGAGCAGGAGATTGCTGAGCTGAAGAAGAGGAACACTGACCTGGAAAACGTGGCTCGGGCCGACCACATCCACTTCTTAAAGGTGACAGTAACTCCTTATGACTCCAAGAACTAAATACTGAGTTTGTATCTCTGCTCAAATGCTTTGTGAATGAGGATCCTGTTATTAACCCATACAGATCCAAACCTCCACTGGCGACCAAAGGCGTCTGCTGACCTAAACTGTTTAATACATGTTGATCCATTTATCGTGTCAATACATGTGAATAATTAGTGTAAATTACAGTTTGTTGTCTTTTCATGGTCATCAGATATGACCCATTTGGACATTCAGAGGCTCTGTAGTGAACATGGAAACACATCAGTTTTTTCTGTTTTGATATAATAACCTGAGTTTTCACAAACATCTGAATTAAATATATTAAAATAAATATCAGAATATACATGATTTAAAGCAGGGGTGTCAAATATGTGGCCCGCCACAAGGTCCAGTCTGGCCCCTGGGATGTTTTTGCCAAGTGCAAAAATTGCCTGAAAGCCTGATAGCAACCCGTCAGGTGTGCTGAAAGAGGGAAACATCTAAAACATGCAGGATCTGGATGCTCCGGTCTTCAAGGGCTGGTATCCTGCATGTTTTCGATATTTCCCTCTTCCATCACACCTGGTTCAATTAATGATCAGCTCACAATCATGATCTGCAGAAGCCTGATAACTATGTAATGGCTTCCAGGTTTAAATATCTAAAACATGCAGGATGCTGGCCTTCGATGACCTGAGTTTGACACCCCTGACTTTGGGGAACATAACATATTTAGAAGTGCCCCACTCATCCCTTCCCCAAGAATGTGAGGCCAAGACAAAAGTTACAGTTAACAACAAGGCAGCAATTTATTCATCACTCAGAGGAGAGAAATAATCCAAAGACATGCACTGATAGGTTAATTGGTTAATCTAAATTGCCCATAGGTGTGAATGTGAGCGTGATTGTTTGTCTCTATATGTTCAGCCCTGAGATGAAATGGCGACTTGTCCAGGGTGTACCCCGCCTTCGCCCCTATGTAGCTGGGATAGGCTCCAAGCGACCCCCGTGACCCTAGTGAGGATAAAGTGGGTTCAGAAGATGAATGAATGAATGATGAATGTGTATACCCACTTCTAAATCCCTCCGATGTGCATCATTCAGTAGTATCTGAGCCAAATTGCTAATTTTTTCTCCGAGGATGGTGAAGCCATGACTCACCCTACTCTGTCTCTAATTGGCTGGTACTTGGTACGTTCACTGATTAGATTGGTTAACTTTAAGTATGAGGACTGATGAGCCAATCAGAGGCAGAGTAGGGTGGGTCATGCACAGGAAAATATTGCTAAGTAGAAGCACTCGGAGAGCGCAAACCTCTGCCAAGGCAGATCATTCCCCTCCGATCACCACCAAAATTTAGTTATTTGTTCCTTGTGCCAGTATCAATATTTCCTGAAATTTTCATCCAAATCCGTCCATAACTTTTTGAGTTATACTCAGTGCCAATGAAAACGCAACACTTGAAGATTCTTGTATTTTTTTTAAATCGATGAGGATTTTTATTCCATAAGCTCTTTGGAATTAATCATAGGGCATTTCTATACAGTAAAAATAAAAAATCACATCCAAATTTGTTGACAAAAAATAAGGATAAAGAAAGAAACTCAAGGACCCCCAAAACCAAAAGTCACAAAGCGGTCCCGGAGGTGCTGCAGCTCAATGTAGCGATCCTGCTGTGGCGTGGTCACATGTTCTCGTCCAGGTCCAGGTCTGTCTGCAGTTTCTTCATGCCTCTGTTGCATCCTGACTATGGTGGACACATTGCATCCAAAACGGCGCGCCACCTGCCGAGCACAGATTCCGGCCTCCAGGAGCCCCATAGCATGGCATCTGTGGTCACGTGTCAGTCTAGGCATCGCTGAGTTATTGCAAATGATTTTGGTGCTTTTCAGCTTGCCTTTATATACAGAACATGAGCACTCCTTAACTGACCACAATTCCATAAGTTGAGCTTTCTCTCATTGCTGAGAAATGAGAAAAGCAAGTCTTATGAATGCAGACAAGTTCATTCAAGCGTGACAATAGCTCAACCCATCTCAGGTTGTTCAGAAATTGTCTGGGATTATCTTATACAGGTGAAACTGAAACATATTGATGCAGCTCAGGAACAATAAAACACATTCAAGTATTGTGTTTTCATTGGCACTGAGTATATCTTGCACACAGACAGACAGACAAACAAACCAACGCCGGCAAAAACCTAACCTCCTTGGCGGAGGTAATTAGCGCTGACCACCTCTGGAACCTGATTGGACACCTCAGGCGCCAATGCCACCCCAGTTGATTGACAGGTCACTGCACGTCTCACTGAAAGATGTGCGATTATTGGAAATGCAAACGAGAAAGGCAGAATAAACATCTTTCAAATGAGTGACACATGTAGAGAGAACCTACTTTCATGCAATACATAATTCTGAGGTCAGTTTTAAGGTGGTTTCAGAATGAGTCACTGTTTTGTGTCATGACTGCACATTTAAAGGAGAAGAGATTTTGTTGCTAATAGTTAAACTGTGCGAGTGGGCTAATGTTATGAAAGTACAAACCAAACATAAATACATTATCCACCAAGACCACATGGGTCATCACACTGGCCTTCCCATCGACGGTTCAGAGAATTAAATGGTTCAGAAAAAGAATGACTGTCCATATTTAATTTTTGTTTTGTCTCTGTGTAGAGTTTCCCTGCTCTGAACACTCCTCCATATGTCAAAGACTGGTCGGACACTCGTGTACCCACTGATACATGTGTCGGCATGATCAGGAGATCTGTGTCTAACCTGGAGGCGACGTTAAACGAAACCATCGACAAACTGGCTGACAGCGGTAGGACTTCTTCTAATTCTTTACATCTTGTTTTCTTCCTGATTAATCTTAAATGATTTCTTTTTAATCATATATTTATGGTGGATTTTTTTTTTCATCTTCACAGAGATCAAAAAGATTGCGAAATATTCAGGTAATGGTTTTATTTTTTTTTGGATTTTGTCTTTTTCAATTGTGTCTATTTAAGCCATAAAGACCCAAACGGCCAAACACATCTACTGATCTAAACTGTTTAATACCTGTTGATCCACTAATCTTATTAATACATAGAAATAACTGGTGTAAAATGGATCAGTTGGATCAATGACAGTGGATGGAGTCAATTGTTTTTACATTCAGTTATTAGTCACTTTTCCACTGACCCTCAAATTTCGGGAATATAACTTACATATAAAAATTTACCTAAAGGAAAAACAACAATTTCACCAAACCCTCGCTTTTCAATTAAGTTTTTGGCAAGAGATGATTTTTCAGGTGTTTCGCAAATGGTATATCACGCAAAACTGCAATGGAAAGACCTTTTTCTGCAATTAGAGTCACGTGAATAAAAAAATAAAAAAAATAAAAAATAAAAACGACTGTTGACACTGTAACAAGCAAAGAAGAATTTTAAAAGAAACATGTATGTGTGGACACACCAGGAAACCCAATCATTTTTTAATTTAGTACACCATAGAGGAGTAATATATAATAATAATATGAATATGAATATATCTGTAAATGAACAGGATATTTACATTTGTCACCATGTTGTTTTTTTTTATCAATTTTTCAATTTTTCATTGTTCATCTCCAGAAGTGCAATCCAAAAAAAGAAAGAATTTCACATTTTGTGATATAAGATTTTGTGACACACAAAGTATAAACCCCACCCCCCAGAACCCCCATACCAACCCAACCTGGATCTCAAAATACGAAAACCACCAATAGCAACAAATACACGTATATAGATGAAAGAGAATATAATTTATAGATATTAACAGATAAGTGATCAGGATAGTCATAGACAATTACGTTGCACTCTTTCTTTAACCGTAATATAAACAGCATCCCACATACTAAGGGCTTTTGGACTGGCTGCATGCATCCGGGCCACTGACCTCTCCATCGTAACTATATCTAAAAAATAATTGATCCATTTGTTGCCATGTTTATGGAATGACTTCTCGTGTCATCTCACGATAATAAATAAACAAATCATCGCATTTGTGATTTGATGGAAAAACCGACATTAGGCACTTCTGTTTTTTTGACATTTAGTAAATATCGGTAAAGTTTTGCGTATATATCCAATGAAAAAGTGACAAGTGATATCTTTGCTGAAATACTAAATTTTCTTCAGTTTTTTTCTGTTTCTGATATAATAATCCTCAACTTTAATCTGATCTTTAATGAACATCTACATCACAGGTGTCAAACATGCGGCCCGTGGGCCAAAACCAGCCCTCCAAAGGTTCCAATTCGGCCCGCGGCATGATTTTATGGAGTGCAAAAACTACACTGAAGATATGAACAGTCAAGGGTGTTGAACTGGTTTTAGCCCAGTGTGATCTAAAGTAAAATAATAGTCTAATAACCCTTACAATAAAATGTGAACAACCTGAAAATTAAGTACAATTTTAACAATATTCTGTCTGTTACTAAACATTTTGTGGGTTTGTAGATCAGATTTGTAAGTTGTGTTAATAAGTTGACAGATAATACTGTAGACATTCTTATTTTAGTTACACATTCCAAACTTAAAAATTTCAACAAACTTATGTTTGTGTAACATTGTGTGTAATGCACATGTACAAGTGATAAGTTGAGGCATAATATTGTTAAAATTTAGCTTATTTTTATTAAGAAATTCTATTTTTTTTTTCTGGTTATTCACATCTTTTTTGTGAAAACATAGTTAGTAAATGCAAACATTTTCATATTTTAATGTTTTTTAATTGTACTAACATGAAGAGAAAAACTTGGAGTTGTCATTATTTATAGCTTTTTATACTATAATTTTAATGGTTTGACCCGCTTGAGATCGAATTGGGCTGAATGTGGCCCCTGAACTAAAATGAGTTTGACACCCCTGATCTACATGATCAGTGAATTAAATACAGAAAAGTACATGATTTACACTGAAAATGTAAAATACAGAGGATAAAGATTTTCTAAATATTGATAAATCACTTAAAAAATGTTAAATTTAGAGGAAAATTCATTTGGGAACTGCCACACAAGTAGCACTGGGTCTTCATGGGTTAAAATAAACAGCTGATTATTGTTTTGTCGTATGTGTAGTGGACATCGTTCTGGACCCGGACACGGCCAACCCCTGGCTGCAGCTCTCCCAGGACAGACGTCAAGTGAGACACCTGGGGGCGTGGCAGGACCTCCCAGACCACCCCGACCGCTTCGACACGGTGGTCATCGTCGTGGGCCGTGACGGCTTCACCTCAGGGAGACATTACTGGGAGGTCCAGGTGGGGGACAAGGACGACTGGTACCTGGGCGTGGCTAAGTCGTCTGTCAACAGAAAGGGGCGGATCTCTGTGAGCACCACCCAAGGCTATTGGGCTCTAGCCATGAAGAAAGGTCAGGGTTACCGGGCGTCGACATCCCCGCCGTTACTGCTCGCTCTTAACCCCAAACCCAAACGAGTGGGTGTGTATGTGGACTACGAGGAGGGGCAAGTGTCCTTTTATGATGTAAAGGCTCGGACCCATATTTACACCTTCAATGATTCATTCACAGAGAAGCTCTTGCCTTTTTTCTATTTGTACTGCTGTGACAAAGCCTCTGATACCATTGTAATCTGTCCCGCCAATGAGAAAAACCTGATAAAACAAAGCTAAGGACAAACAAACACACACAACAACCGGAAAATACTGCCTATTCACCAGGATAAAATGTCACCTTTGGATATTTCTGCAAACTGTAACCCATAGATCATCTGAATGAGCTTTATTCATAGGCACAAATCTGCACTTGAAGTGTTTGTACAACCACTTCTTGCATAAATCTGGGATTAGGGATGGGAATCGAGAACCAGTTCTTTTTGAGAATCGGTTCCCAGTGGCTCAATTCCATGGAATCGTTTGCCTGCCTGCTTAATGATTCTGCTTATCGATTCCACCTTCGTTGTGCATGTGTGATGATGTCACGCACATGCTGCATTGTTTTAGTCAGAACGTAGCCAACATGGCGTTGAGGCAGAAACGGTCCAAAAACACGACACCAGGTCCACTGGAACACTGTCAAAGCTTCCATATCTTCAGAAGGGTGAAATCCCTCCAATATGCTCAAACATTTCTCCACAGCATGTGACTCATTTACAGAAATGTCACGTATTTGATGCGCTACTTAGCAACGCTTGTGAATCTAGCGGCAGAGCGAGCACCAGGCCGGTTTTTCCGTGCGGGCAACAAACATCGTGCCCCCTCAAATACAAGTTTCCAAAGGTAGGGAAAAGGAAATGAGGCGCACAACAACGGGAGACGAGCCAAGCCGAGTCGAGCAGCTTCCACGTGGAAATGTGGCTTTAGAGGAATTAGTAAAGCATCTTAAGTTTCACTTTCACTGTACGCTGGCGAAGTCAAGCTAGTTAACTATAAGGCTACAGCTGAAAATGAAACATAATGGTTGTATAAGATATGAATTTATAAAAAAGCTAACATACAAAAAAAACTGAATTTACAACATAAATGTCCACTAATACAGGAAATACACTTGATAATTTGAAAGATGATGATATCTTATTATTATTATTACCACTGGAGTTGTTAGATCCGCAGCTATAGAAATGTGTTTCGACACCGCCCTACATTTGGAACTATCGGCTTCTCCATAATCTGGAAGTAGGTCCATATTTTGTCCACCATTTTTTTGCAATGGAAGTGTCATAACTCTGTTGTCTCTACCACTCTGGTGGTGACTAGGAAAACTGGCATGTATACTGCGCCCCACCAAAAAATAATTTCACCAGCCGCCACTGGGTTTAATCACAAAAAACCAAAAGCACAGGAGAAGACTAGACGAACTTGAACAGCAAGGGGGAAACCATAACACAAATGATGATGATGATGATGATGATGATGAATCCTCCAGCTTTGTGGTGGTGGTCTGATTGGCTAAAGAGGACAATAGGAGACAGGTGTGTTCATCAGCACACCTGCAAGGACAGGGACACCAAAGGGGTGGGGGGAGAGAAACAAAAAGCCCAGCCAGACACAGATGGAATATGATAATAGAAGAAGTTACTTGGTGTAGGGATTACTGATGTGAATGGATCAGTGAATAGTTTTTGACTGGCTGTGAGGTAAAAAATGTAATAACTCATTCAATAAACTGCCAGACCAAAAAAAGTTCTGTCCGAGAAATCCATTAGATATTTACTGCAGTGATGTTATGTTATGTTTAAGATGGAAACAAGTTCTTTAACCCTTTAACCTTTGGCTCAAGGCGTATGAGACATCATTCTAACACATGGATCGGCCTCCACGGAATCCAAACGTCAACCCCCCTGAGAATCTGTAGGACATGCTCGAGAACACTTTATGCAGCAATCCCATTCACCCATCATTTATACAAGATCTTAGCCAAAACTTAATACAAGTCTGGATGGAAAATATCATTGTATAACAGCGTTGCCAGATGTACGTTAATTATCATATCTGTACAATAATTTCACCCTCTGTATGATCAGTACTTCCAAAAATCCCATAATGTACGATACAATGATGTACGATTGACCCCTTCAATCCATAGCTATTGGCAAACACAAACAGGATACATCTTGCACTGCACCTAAAGTTGCACAATAGTCGCTTTTCCATTGACCCTCAAATTGCGCAAATATAACTTGCTCATAAAAATTTACCTTATGGAAAAACGACAATTTTGTCAAAAATACAGGGTGGGGAAGCAAAATTTACAATGAACATTTAGTTGTTTTTTCTCAGCAGGCACTATGTCAATTGTTTTGAAACCAAACATATATTGATGTCATAATCATACCTAACACTATTATCCATACCTTTTCACAAACTTTTGTCCATATGAGTAATCAGGAAAGCAAACGTCAAAGAGTGTGTGATTTGTTGAATGCACTCGTCACACCAAAGGAGATTTCAAAAATAGTTGCAGTGTCCATAAAGACTGTTTATAATGGAAAGAAGAGAATGACTATGAGCAAAACTATTACGAGAAAGTCTGGAAGATACTATTAAAGAAGAATGGGAGAAGATGTCACCCGAATATTTGAGGAACACTTGCGCAAGTTTCAGGAAGCGTGTGAAGGCAGTTATTGAGAAAGAAGGAGGACACATAGAATAAAAACATTTTCTATTATGTACATTTTCTTGTGGCAAATAAATTCTCATGACTTTCAATAAACTAATTGGTCATACACTGTCTTTCAATCCCTGCCTCAAAATATTGTAAATTTTGCTTCCCCACCCTGTATATTAAGAATAAATCGCATTGTTACTTCTTCTCATTTGATGAGAAGAAGTAAAAAAATTTTATTCCAACTTTGAGCAACACTAGTCGCTTTTCCATTGACCCTCAAACTGCACAAAAATAACTTGCGCATAAAAACAACAATTTCGCCAAAAGTCTCATTTTTCGATTAAAAGTTTTTGCGCTGGCAAGAGGTGGTTTTTCAGGCTTAGCGCAAATGGTATATCACACAAAACTGCAATGGAAAGACCTTTTATTGCAACTAGAGTCGGGTGAATTAAAAAAACAGATGTTGACAGACGTTACAACAAGCGAAGAAGAAACATGTCGCGGTATGTGTGGACACACCAGGAAACCCAGTCATTTTTTAAATTTATTACGAGATAGAGGGGTAATATATAATAATAATAATGAATACATCTGTAAATTAATACCATATTTACGTTCATCGCCATGTTTATGGAATGACTTCTCGTGTCATCCCGTGATAATAAATAAACAAATCATCGCATTTGTGATTTAATGGAAAAACTGACATTACGCACTTCTGTTTTTTCGACATTTACTTAATATCGGTAAAGTTTTGCGCATATGTCCGATGGAAAAGCATCTGTCTCACATGCCTCTTTACAGCCAATAAACACATGAAGTTGCACGGCAACACGAAACGTAAACAAGTTTATTCAGGTTTCAGCAGCTCAGGTGAAATGTTATTTGAAGGGAAACATAACTGTGATTATAATTTTTGATTCTAAAAGTTTATGGTTTCAGCACCTCAACTAAAGTGTTGTTTGAAGAGGCACCTGATTTTTGTTTTTGATTTAGAAAGCGTGTTTTGGACACAATAAAATGATAAAACAGCTTTCTTCAGTAAGTTCTTCAATTATCAAGCATTTTAGTCATTTATGTGGTTTGATTGATGTTTATTCCTAATGTATAAACAGATTAAGTCTCAAAATATTTATGATAAATGACTATGATACATGATGATTAAGAACATGGTTAAATATGACTGATATTCTGGGCTGTGCAGTGCTGCAGCTCATCCTGCATGGTGCCACACAGGAGGGGGCGCTGTTCTGCCAGTGCTGTTTATTTAAAGGTCAAACTGCATTACAAGACATACTATACATGGTCTATGGTAATGCTTTACTGAAGCAGATGATCCTGAGCAATGTCACATCGGATATGTACGATAATTTTCCTCAAAATACTATAATTTTAAGCTGGTATCATCATTTATCATTTCCCATCTGACAACACTGTTGCATAAGCATTACATGATATAAATGATGCTGCAGAGAATGAAACCTGCTATCAAAACTAGAAGTGGCCCTGTGAAATATTGCATGTGATTTTTTTTTTTTTTTGGCCTGGCATGTCCAGTCATGTCCTGCCTAATTTAGGAACGGCAACCATGCAGCAAGGTTTTCAAAGGAAAATCCCATAAACTATTTATGGTTTGCAGAAGTGTTTGTGGAATGGTGACATTTTATTCCAGGGAATGGTTTGGAAAAACTGTGCAAACACTCAGTAAGTTAAAGAATTTGTTTTGATGAAACACAATGTTATATTTTTAATTCTAATAATATCATTTATAGTGCATCTTATGTATTTATATTAGCTTAAGGAAGCACAATGTAGCCTTAAAGAGATAAGATTCATGAAGCACTCATATACAGGCGATGGTGTGTTCCAATCAACCACACCCCAAAAACACCACAAAGAAGTGGTTTTGTGCATGTAAAGAACATGAAGCGTGAATGATGCTGTTAAGCTTGTATCTCATCACAATAAATGCCGTTCAGTGTTTCCAAATGTCCTTGTTTTACACTTCCTGTTTTCCAAAATGTCTTAAGTTTCATTTCACTGAAATGTCGTCATGTGACCACTCCCACTTCCAGCCTGGCTGGTCCTGCTCCTCAGGACTCATCTTCATCAGGTCCAGACTGATGACTCAGTTGTTATTCACACCAAACAAAAATATCGTGTTAAATCTTGAATGCCAAACGGAACAAATTCCTGTGGAAACTACAGAGCACGCCGAGTAAAGTGAGTTCTTTTTCAGCTTTGCTGTATATTCTGAAGGTTTTTCTAAAATGAATCTTTAAGAATGGACTGCTGAATTCAACTCTGATGCATGTTAACCCTTTAAGACATAGAAGTATTTTTGTGTCAACATTCAAATGGATTTTTCTCTACATCTAGCCTTTCTTGATGGTGATTTACCACCATTTAATATAATATACTCTGAACTTTGCATTTCAAAAATCAGGTATTTTCTTATATTTAATTTGCTGATCATGTAGATCACAGGTGTCAAACATGTGGCCCGGGGGTCAAATCCGGCCCACGGGATGAATTTGTGAAATGCAAAAATTACACTAAGATATTAACAGTCCTTTTAGTTCAGGTTCCACATTCAGACCAATTCAATCTCAAGTGGGCAGGACCAGTAAAATACTATCATAATAACATAAAAATAATGAAAACTCCAAATTCTTCTCTGTAAATGTAAATATTTTCATGTATTTCCACTAAAACAAAGTGTAATTTTGCAAAAAAAAAAAAAAAAAAAGTGAATAACCTGAAATGTCTTAAGAGAAGCAAGTACAATTTTAACGATATTCTGCCTGATACTAAATATTTTGTGTATTTGTAGATCCACTGTGATCTGTAAATTTTAATGTACATGTGTAAATGATAAACTGAGGCAGAATATTGTTCAAATAATTTTTTCAGTTTGCTCATGTTGTTCACATCTTTTGAAAGGATAGGTTGTAGATGTAAACCTGTTCATAGTGTAAATTTACTTTTTTCACTCTAAAACATACAGAAAAGTTTGAAGTTGACATTATTTCTATATTATTATGTTATTATTTTACTAGTTCAGCCCACTGCAGATCAAATTTGGCTGAATGTGGCCCCTGAACTAAAATGAGTTTGACACCCCTGATGAAGATGTTCATCAATATTCAGAGTAAACTCAAAGGTTATTGTATTAAAACTGAACAAAGTGACTTTTACTACAAAATATGTCATTAATTGAATGTAAAAAGGATCATCTATAACCCTTGTCATTTGCTGAAATGCATAAGTGTTATTGTTGCAGAAGATGAGTGTTTCCACATTCTTTGTGGAATATCTAAACATCCAAATGGATAATATCTGATGCTGCTGAAAACCTGGGAAACTGAATTTTACTTTAATTATTGAATGTACGGATAGAATTAGTGCTTTAAAAGTTATTGAACAGTAGATGAACAGATGCATTTTGCTGGCGGCTGTTTTTGATGATTAAAATGACTCATTGGGTGTGGACAATCCTGGAATTACAGTACAAACAAAGCTAAAAATAGACTTGCTCCCAAAGCTTTACCTCATATTTTGTTCTTTTTGTGTCAGTTTTTGCTTTATAAAAGACAAAAAACAGTCTTGTAATAGCGTACATGTTATATTTTCTTCTAGAGTTCAAAGAATGTCATCATCCAGTGTCCTGGGCTCTTTGCAGCAGAAGCATTTCGAGTGTTCGATCTGCCTGAACATCTTCAACGACCCGGTCACTACACCATGTGGCCACAGCTTCTGTAAAACCTGCCTCAGTAATCACTGGGATAGAAGTGAGCTCTGCCACTGCCCGACATGCGATAAAAGGTTCTTCGTGAGGCCTGAGATCTCCACGACCACAATAATCGAGGAGATTTCAACCCAAATAAAGAAAAGGAGGGTTGAGGTACCAGAAAACATGGACGGACCATGGAAGGTAAAATGCGACGTCTGCACAGAAATGATATTAGAGGCGGTGAAAACGTGCCCGGTGTGTCAGACCTCGTACTGTGAAATCCACCTGGAGCCTCACCACAGAGTTCCCACACTGACCAGACACAAACTCATCGATCCGGTGGAGAACATACAGGAGAGGATTTGTGAGAAGCATGAAAGGATCCTGGAGATGTACTGCAGGGATGAGGAGGTGTGTATCTGTCTGCTGTGCAATGAGACAGACCATAAACACCACCAGACTGTGCCGACTGAAGAGGAAGGAGCCAGGCAGAAGGTACGCTTTTAGCTTCCTTTACTCAGTCTGTTCAATTATATATAGCTTAAAGGGGCTGTATGTGGGAATTATGTTCTAAGTAATCATAAAATAGTCCTGAATGTCACCAGACATTAAGGAATCATGTTCATTTCAATACTGATATTAGGCCTGTAACGGTACACGTACTGAACCGTTTCGGTACACACCTGTTCGGTTCGGTACACAGCTGTACCGAAACGGCACAGTATGATGAGAAAAAGAAAAAGGAACGAAAGACGTTGTTTCCCACGGACATATGGAAGGACGCGCACATTGACCCGAAATATGAAATAACAGCTGATATGAGGTTAAAAAAAAACAACAAATATGATGTGAACCTGGAAGGAAGAGACTGAAGACCCTCTGCCATCAGTTCAGTCCAGTTTGGATCAGTTCAGGTTCAGGTGAAAGACAACAACGAGGAAAGAGACGTTAATAACGTTAACCAAAACCAAGAAGAGAGAGCACATTACTCCAGTGTTGGTTTCCCTGCACTGGCTACCGGTAACCTACAGAATTGATTTTAAGATACTACTCCTCACGTATAAAGCTCTAAATGGAACCGGACCAAGTTACATTGCAAACTCACTGATCAGTTATGTACAAACTAGAACACTGAGGTCATCAAACGCAGGGTTACTAGCGACTCCCAGAAATATTACAAAGAAAATGGGGGACGCAGCCTTTACTAACTATGCACCAAAGTTATGGAATACAATTCCAAAAGACATTAGAGAAGCCAGTTCACTGAATATATTTAAAACCAAATTAAAAACATTTTTATTCTCATTAGCCTTTGAAAGGAGATAAAAATGGGGTCACAATTCAGGAACCAGGAATGTGCGGTTTTTATTTTTATTTTATTTTATTGTATTTCTGTTTTTAATTTTTATTTTATTGTATTTCAAATTTCATCTTATTTCTTGCACCTCAAAAATTCTATGCATAATCAAATATTTTAATGTGCGCTGCTTTTATTTTTATTTCTATTTTATTGTATTTCTCTCAAATTTCATCTTATTTCTTGCACTTAAAAAATTCTATGCATAATCAAATATTTTAATGTGCGCTGTTTTTATATTTATTTTTATTTTATTGTATTTCTAATCAAATCTTAATGTATTTTAATATTGTATTTTTTCAATCAATGTGAAGCACTTTGGGCTACAATTTCTGTATGAAAGGTGCTATACAAATAAAGTTTATTATTATTATCATTATTATTATTATTATTATTATCATTATTATTATTATTATTATTATAAGATGGACGTTGTTTGGCCCCTAGGAACTACGGTAGTTCTAAAACACTTACACTAGCTCTGTCTGTCTGTCTGTCTGTCTGTCTGTCTGTCTATCACACACGCTGTATAATAGAGGAATAATAAATAGAACGTTGAAAGTATGTAAAGTTTCACTTTCGTTTCACTACAGCGTTCGTTACGTTAGTTATGGACCGCACCCCCAGGTATATAACTGCGCCCCCTACCCCCCGGCTCCGACAAAAAAAAAAAAATCCCCCGTGCACACAGGCACACAATACAGTTTGTTCTCTGTCCTAAAATAAATAATTTGATTCATTGTGTTGTCAGTGTTTCTCTTCAGTTTGTTTCAACAGAATACCAGTTTACCCTCTTGTTAATGTTGCACTTCATGTGGAATTTTTTTTGTTATTTTTATGCAGAATGTGAACTGACAGAACTGTGATTAGATTTTTCTTATTTGTTCGAAACTACCTTTCAGGGAAAAGTGCAATACTAATGTTTAAAATACATTTAGTAATATTAATAATTTATTTTTTCTATTTGATTTATAGCAGCAGAATTATATTATTCCTGTTTTTCTATATTCTATTGTCTCCAAAAATTGGGGGAAAAATGTTTAAAAATTCATAAATGCATTAATAGACATTTTGAGGGGTTTTCTTTCTTCCCGAACCAAAAAAAACCGAACCGTGGCTTTGAAAACCAAAAATGTACTGAACTGAAAATTTTGTGTACTGTTACAGGCCTAATTGATATCACTGAAAGTAGTAGTCCAGCCACAATATTTGCATTTGAAAAGCTAAGTGTCAACCTGTAAATAATGTTTATGTTGTCATTGTGTGTTTTGGTGTGATGCTCCACCCATCACATATCTACCAATCACCAAGTCAGTAGTGTTTCAGCATCCAGGTTGCCAGTTCCCACTGAGCTGCAGCTGGAACATTTCTGATAATAAATGTCTGACGTTACTAAACCTAAAAGGCCTCTTATTATTCCCAAATATGTCGTGACAAAGTGAGAAACGAAACAAGGATATGTGTAGGAGATGAATTTGAAACATGGAGACAACTGAAAGCAGAGAAGAATTTGAAGACCAACGCCGGCTCTCCCGTGGCCTGGGCCCAGGGTCTCACCACCCAGTAAGAGCCATCAAGAGCCGGTCCTGGGTGTCTTGCCATTCCCGGGCCATGGGGGTCTCACTGTATAAATACTGGGCCTTTTTATACCATTGTAGGACTCGTTGCTAGCCATGGTAGCTCCTTGTAGTAGACACTCATGTCAGATCTGGCAACCCGTTGTCTGGGGGGAGGCCGAGGGGATGCCACACTCTAGAGCACAGGTGTCAAACATGCGGCCCGGGGGCCAAATCTGGCCCGCCAAAGGCTCCAATCTGGCCCGTAGGATGAATTTGTGAAATGCAAAAATTACACTGAAGATATTAACAATCAACGATGTCCACCTGATTTAAATTCAGATTCCACATACAGACCAATTAGATCTCAAGTGGGTCCAAACCAGTAAAATACTATCATATTAAAACTATAAATAATGAAAACAGAAAAATGTGTCTTTGTTTTAGCATAAAAAAGTAAAATAACATGAAAATGTTTATATTAACAACCTATTCTGTTACGGCACAACATTTGGCGTGGACCCAAATGCACATGACTCTAAGGGGTCAGTGGTAAAAAAGGATTTATTTTAACAAAAATACAAAAAGGCAAAAACGGATGAACAAAGGGAGGATGCACAACTTGCTCGTAATAAACTAATAAAAAACCTAATGAACAAAAGGAGAAGCACAACGTGCTCTAGTGATGGGTCCGGTAACACCGATGCGTCGGCATATGCGTCGAGCTCATCGAGCAAACCCGTGTCGGTGCGCGTATCGCTTCAAGAAAGTCACGTGACTGATACAGGACCTGTTTTGGAACTGACACTGACGCGCCAAACTGCATCGGTCAACGGGTTGCATCTGCCAAAAGAATCTCTGATCTTTTGCGGTTCATCGTCAAATTCATCAAGAATTCTGGAGCAGCGTCAATCCAAAAGAAAGGTTTCCGCCGTGTGGGACCATGTTGATCTCATATCAGAAAATAAGGGATTTGTTTTAATTTCCTTGTTGTTTCATCCTGTTCCTCTCAGAGTTTCCACTTGATCTATCTGAATTCAAATTCATTTCAAAGTGACTCTTAGCTTACTCTTCATATTATTTTCTGCAGGTTAAATGTTGCATTTTTTTGGACAGAACTTTCCTATTTTAAACAAAAGCACCTCCTCAGTGCTGAGGCATCCTAGGGCCAGGCATGAGAATGAAGTCCAGATCCACCAGGACAAACTCAGCTATACAGCCATTCTACAACTGACTCATAGTTGCTTTATTGATAATTAATTCCTATTAATTTATTTTTTACTTCATTTTTAACCATCAAGCTCAAAACGTTGGAAAAACTTGTTTTTTTAAATAAAAATTTGTAAAAAAAAAAAAAAAAAAAAAAATCCCAGTCCATAAGCATCCTCATTCACAACACGTTCACTTAGATTTTCACATTATGATCCATGTTCACATTATTCATTGACTGTTTCTGAAAATATCAAAGATATTTTAAATTTAAATGAAGATATGAAATAATACAATATAAAATACAATGACTTAAATAATATTATTGTATATACTAGGTCATCAAAATCAGTGTTAGCTGAGTCTGCCAACTAGGTTTCCTGTAGGGATTTTGAAGGTCCAGCAGGTGTCAGTATTCAGTGACACAGTATCGACACAGTATCAAAACAGTTTGGCATACATTCCATACATATATGGTTCTAACATCTATTTCTTTATATTTCTTCTTTATAGTTCTTCAGCAGTGGAGGACACGCATTGAAATGTGTTCCCGACAAAATGGCAGTCATATAGAGCGTATTATATAAATAAAAATGGTTTATGTCAAGAAACGTCTATTTTTCCTATGTATGGAGACTTATGGGACACCCTGTAGATTCAAGATACAAGAGTTAAGTTAACAACTGTTAAGATAAATGTGATTTGACCAATTTTCTGCCTGTTATTAAATGTTTTGTGCATTTGTAATTGTAATATAAGTTATAATGCACATGCGTAAAGGATAAACTGATAATCTGAGGCAGAATATTGTTAAAATTCCACTTGTTTTTCATAAAATGTTTCCAGTTGTTCATGTTATTCAGATTTTTGGAGATGTACCGTAAACATTATCATGATTTAATTTTAGTTTTTTCACTGTTGTTATTTTACTGGTCCGGCCCACTTGAAACCAGACTGGGCTGAATGTGGCCCCTGAACTAAAATGAGTTTGACACCCCTGCTCTAGAGCAGACCTGGGCATTGTACGGCCCGGGGGCCACATGCAGCCCAATAGCTGACCCTGACTGGCCCACATTAGGTCATTGGCAAATTAAAAGTCAATGCAAATATATATCACTGTAACAGATGCAACTCATACAACGGCTTTTATTTTGAAGAATCTGCTGAATTAGCATATTTTTGTGTGTACTTTCTGTACTTAGCATAAGGCTTATGCACTGATTGGTTTGTTGGTCAGCTAACGCCAAAAAAAGAAACATTGATTTGGAATGCAGAGTTTTTAACAAGACATGGACTGTAAGTATTTCTTCACTGAAGTCAGAGGTAAATAAAAAGAAAAGGAACTGAGATATGCAAACAAAGGTGGAGGGATTTATTGTTTTTCATGGTAAAGATAATGTAGAGCTGGTTTTGCACATTTTTGAAAATGTTTTTGTGAATATTCATTAAATAGTTGTATTCTGTGCTCCACATTTTCAATGTATTGTTTCATTTACTGTTTTTATAGAGATATACAGGGGTTGGACAAAATAATGGAAACACCTTCAAAAATCAACAAAATGTAATTTAATATGGTGTAGGTCCGCCTTTTGTGCCAATTACAGCCTCAATTCTCCGAGGTATTGATTCATACAACTTGTGAATTGTTTCCAAAGGAATTTTAAACCATTCTTCAGTTAGAATACCCTCCAACTCTTTTAGAGACGATGGCGGTGGAAATCGACGTCTTACTTGAATCTCTAAAACTGACCATAAATGCTCAATAATGTTGAGGTCTGGGGACTGTGCCGGCCATACGAGATGCTCAACTTCATTAGAATGTTCCTCATGCCATTCTTTAACAATTCTAGCTGTATGGATTGGGGCATTATCATCTTGAGGTGAAGGTGTTTCCATTTTTTTGTCCAACCCCTGTATAGTGGCATGTTTGCCGCAGCACATTATGGGTAGTGGGTATTTTGTTGTAAATGTGTTATTTTTATGTGCAAGAATTCAGCGGGGTTGTTGTGTTTGTACTAGTTTTGACTTAGTGTGTGTATGGCAATGTTTATTGGCCTTTTTGTGTATTTTTTTTGTATTTTTGTAATTTCTAAAGTTGCACCCTGAGTCAGAGCCATAGGCAGAGCAATCACCATCCTGTTGCGAATATCCCAAATCATTTTTAACAGTTTGTCAAATCAACAGAACAATGAATGCCCATATTTAATACAGATTTAACTCCATGCTGAACTTACACCTATACTGCAACATTGAGCAAATCTGTGAATGTATTAACCTGGTGCTAGACAATTGTTAATCTTTTTTGTGTGGCCCCATAAAAAATTATGAGGCCCACCCCTGTTCTTGAGTATTTTGAATATGATTGCAGCACCAGTTTTGGTCACAGTCCTACATACGGCACCTTTAATTACTTGTATCTTGATTTTCTATATCTCAGGAAAACATGAAGTCCAGAATGACCGAGATCAACACGATGATCGAGTCGAGAACAGTAAAAATACAACAGGTGACGGATTCATCTGTCACGAGCACAGTAAGTGTTACATAAATAGTTTTAGAGCTGCATGTACTTAACCCATAAAGACCCAGTGCTACTCTTATGTCAGTTCCCAAATGCATTTTTTCCTCTATTTTTAACCTTTCTTAAGCGATTTATCACCATTTACTCTAATATTATCCTCTGTATTTTGCATTTTTAAGTGAAAATCTGGTCTTTTCCTATATTTCATTTACTGATTATGTATAGATGTTCATTAAAGTTAAGGTTTTTTTATCCAAAAAAGAGAAAACTGAAGAAGATATTTTTTTCTGTAAAATGTATATCATTAACTTAACAGAAACCCAGTTTGTCCACCCACTGTCATTTATTAAACTACGTGTTTTACTGGGGAATCAATGTTGTAGAAGATGACTGTGTTTCCAAGGTAACTACGTAGCTTCCGAACGTTCAAATGGATCATATCTGATGACCATGAAAAGACGATAAACTGTATTCTACACCAATTATTTACATGCACTGTAAAAAAAAAAAAAAAAAAAAAAAAAAAAAATCAAAACATAAAAAAACAGTAATATTAGCAGGGGTGCCGAAAAAATACTGTTAAATAACAGAAAATAACCATCTCATAAAAATACCATAATTTTCTATAATTAAAATATAGTTTTTTGCCCTAACTTTACATGAGATTTTGCTTTTTTTTTTTTTGGCTTTTTAATGTTTAATAAAGACTATTTACATGTATTAAAACAATCAAATTACCTATAGATAGATAGATAGATAGATAGATAGATAGATAGATAGATAGATAGATAGAGATAGAGATATAATTTTCAATGAGACTAAGTTGTACAATCCACTGATAAAAACTGTATTTGGACAGTTTTATCAGTGCTTATACATGTTATACATTCACAAAAATACATTTATTCAACATTTTTGTTGTGAAACCTCCTGTAATTACACAAGATATTTGTCAGTTAACAAACAAGTCTGGTTAAACTTACAGAACAAATACTTCTTTTACAGTTAATTGTCAGTAATTTTATCTGTTTTGTTTTGTTTTGTTTTGTTTTGTTTTGTATTTTACAGTATTAATCTTTAAATTAACAGTTTAACCTCATAAATAAAAAAGAAATATTTGTGAAATTATGATACATTTGCAAATGTATTTTAACTGTATTTTTCTGTGAATAAAGAAAAAATGCCTTCTAAAAAATGTAAATTTTATGGTTATTCACAGTTACAGTTTTTTCATGTTATTTTACATTTGACGTGTAAAATCACAGTCTATTTTTTTCATTTCATTGATATTTTCCTGTATCTTGAAAATAAAGGAAAAATCTGTAAAATAAACAGTGATAATTCTGTTAAATTACAGATTTTTTTTTACAGTGTGTATTGATAGGATTAGTGGATCAACAGGTATTAAATATTTGATATCAGTGAATGATTTTGGTTGTCGGTGGATGTTTGGGTCTTTATGGGTTAAATGAAGATTTATCCCAGTGACACACACCTCTGCTTATTACAGGAGAAGGCGAATAAAGAGATCAGCGACAGTGAAGCACTCTTCAACAGGCTGATGAGTCAAATTCGAGACATACAAGCTCAAGTTAAATTATACATTGAGCAGAAACTTAGAAAATCTCAAGAAAATGATGGAGCAACGATTAAAGAGCTGCAGGAAGAAATCACAGAACTGCAGAGAAAGCACTCAGAGCTAGAGGAGCTTTTAGAAAGTGACGATTACCTACATCTGTTGCAGGTCAGTGAACACATCACCAGAATAAAATGCAAGAAAAGTAATTTCCCATTTATACACATCAATAATCACCTTTGACTGGGTGCAATGATTACATACTGAGTCCCAGTTACACTTTATATATTAAGAATACATCGCATTGTTACAAACATGTGATGAGAAGAAGTAAGCAATATTTTATTCCAACTCTGAGCAACAGTAGTCGCTTTTCCATTGACCCTCAAATTGCGCGAATATAACTTGCGCATAAAAATTTACCTGATGGAAAAACGACAATTTCATAGAGCAACAACAGTTTGCATAGCACAAATGGTATATCACGCCAAACTGCAATGGAAAGACCTTTTTTCGCAGCTTGAGTCAGGTGAATTAAAAAAATGAATGTTGACGTACATTACAACAAGTGAAGAAGAAGAAGTAACATGTCATGGTATGTGTGGACACACCAGGAAACCCAATCATTTTTTAAATTTAGTACGAGATAGAGCGGTAATATATAATAATAATGAATATATCTGTAAATCAACACCATATTTACGTTCGTCACCATGTTTTTGGAATGACTTCTCGTGTCATCTCGCGATAATAAATCAACAAATCATCGCATTTGTGATTTAATGGAAAAACTGACATCACGCACTTCTGTTTTTTCAACATTTAGTAAATATCGGTAAAGTTTTGCGCAGATGTCCAATGGAAAAGCGACGAGTGTGTTGGTCTTATGTGTGATTTAAATTGTCAAAACAGAAACTACAGCCACCTCTTTCCTAATTTTAGCTTAAAGGTGGGGTATGAGGTCTTAGAAAAACGGTTTGAGCAAGCTACATTTTGAAAATACTCAATTCAAAAGTCCAACCCCCTTTCTTCAGACTTCCCCCCGAAGCCACGCCTCCAGAGTACTGGCACGCACAATGCTTGTTCTTAAGGATTCGCAAGCGCTGCACAGCAACAATTCGCCAGCTTTGGCCCTGATCCATGCATACCTCATTCAGTCTCCTCCAATCCCCCCCCCACCACCACCACTTTCCAGAACAGCCCCAGTTCATACCTATCTGACTAACGTTACATTTCCTACTGATTTATGTTAGTGACTAAACAGTTTGCCGGTGAACTTTCCATCCTAATAGAACTAACATAGCCAAGCTCTGGCTCTGGCTTCGTTTCCTGTACCAGTGCTCCAAACCTCTGAGAATGCACGATTCATGCACGAAGAGGGGTACGCACAGAGGAGGGAGGGACAAATGACAGTTGAGTTTGACAGACATATCACCGTTCAATCATTTCAACTGGGCGCTTAAAATGATTAGATGGTGTTTTTAGTCCTGTCCGTTCCACAGGCAGTTTTGGGCAAATTACTTTCAAAAAGTAATGTTATAGATACTAATTACTTTTCCAAAAAAGTAATTGAATTAGTAACAGAATCACTCCTTCATTAATGTAATTAGTTACCAGGGAAAGTAATTATTCCGTTACTTTTTTGAAAAACCTTCAAATATGTAAAAGGAAACTGATTTTTGAGTGTGTTTCACAGGTCAGTTGCAGAGTAGAACAGCTGACAGGTACTGAATACCATGACTGTGGTGAGGCTGGGGTCCACCAGGGCCTGGCTTTTCCACCACATAAGTGCATATCTGCATTTATAGGAAGAAGGTGCTCCTCCAGTTAATCCCACATCTCCACTTTTTTCAGTCGCTTCTCTCTGATACAGCGGAAAATGTCTTCACTCCAGTCAGTCGGACTCTCACTGATAACTCCTCCCCTAAATTAGCTGCGCACGTAGCTGTGTTCAAGTGAATGAGGTGTGCTGCGGACAACTCAAACTCGGACATGTCATTAGTCGTTCAGGTGAAGGCAGCGTGGACAACTCAGATTCATGGGGCACACAGGTGAAGCATGAAGGCAGTGTGGGCAATCTGAATATAAGAACGGCTCGTAAACAAACGGCTCGCAACAAATCAGTTCTTACCGTTCACTGAAAAGAGCCATTCAAAAGACTCGACTCGTCCACGAACATCACATCTCTTTTGCCTGGCTGAGTGAGCCAGGACAGATAACAGCTGTTAGATATCAGTGCATAGTAACACACCACATTTCACTGCCGGTAACGGTATTCTAATGTTTCAAATAGTAATTCATTAGATTACCCGTTACTGGAAAACAATAACGGCATTAAAAATAGCGGCGTAGTAACACCGCTATTTTTAACGCCGTTATTCCCAGCACTGTCCACAGATGACAAAATTTTTTTGTTTTTGTGTTAGAGCATTTAATTAATTGGTTGTAATCGGGGTGTGAAGGGGATTTTAAGCAATATAGTAAAAAATACTCCAGGAAAACATCTTGCACCCCACCTTTAAGTTCGTTGTGTAAGCACACAAAATGGTTAGTTTTGCTTTTGGAATGTAGATTTTAATATAATAATCTTGTGAAGTTGTTTTAAAGGGCTTCAGATGATTAAGAGACATTAAAAATAGTCCAGTGCCACTCCTGACCATGTGTCTGTGAATCACTACAGACTCTGCCGGCCCTGAACTCCTCAGACACTAAGGACTGGTCTGAGGTCCAGGTCTACTCAGATGTGTGTCTGCATACAGTCAGACAGGCCATGTCTGCACTAGTGAGCAACTTTCACACAGAACTGAAAACTCTGACAAGGACAGGTAAGCATCTGCATCACCAGTCTATATACTTCTGTTTAGGGATCTTCTGTTTACTTGTATCGGTATCGGTGCCGATACCGATACAAGTATCGGGTATAGGGTCCGATACTCAGCGTGTGTACTTGTACTCATATAAGTACTCCGATACAACTGCACCGATACCACTTACGGCAGCATGGCATTTGCAGTTAAGTGCAGCAGGTACGCAGTGGAGGAGTAATGTCAGCAGTGTGAAGATTTTTCCAACTAAATAACGGTGACAAAAGTAACGCTGACTGCAAGTAACGTTAAAGACACAGACAGATATGGATGGTGCATTCTGTCTGTCCTCTGTGTACATTTCATCCATTTTCCAGGTGCCCACCGATGCGTACCCAGACGGAGAATAGCACCGGGAACCGTGGAGGTAGAGGATCTGTTCAAAGAGCGACTGCGTGAATTAGTGTTGTGAAAAACTACTGACAAATTTATGACAACTACCCTCATCAATATCAATATCAACATTAGTATCCATATTAGTGTTACCTCTTTCATTTCCATGTTTATTATTACTCTTCTTCATCTCTAAAAAAACTTTACTTTTCATCGTGGTATTTGTCCAATATTAGGGCTGGGTAAAAAAATCGATTTAATCAATCTTAGATCGATCTCATTTTAATGTTGCGTAATCAATTAATAGTGGATGAGATCGATTTTTCAGAGCAGAACCGGGAGTACGCGGAACTGCGGGCGGCTCCGTCTTCCGAACTCCTGGGGAAGACTTGGTCTCGCTTGCGACAGCTCTGTCACGGAAAAGATGCGAAGGAAGGGTGGGGAAAACTTCACACTGCGGGTTCGCAGTGTGAAGGAAGTGGCCGCCTGGCGAGTCGCAGAAGCTGGTCATTCTTAGAATAATAACTTGGATCCATACTATCACCTATGGCTGAGTATGGAGTTAGAATAGTAAAGCGACAATGTCCGACCGCTATGCTACCCTACCCTAACCCCCCCCCCCGGCTCCCTGACGGAGCACCGCGTCCCCCCTACCCCCCAATGAGTAGAAGCCTCCAGCCATAAAACAGAATAAAGATGACGAAGAAGTCCATTCTGAGCCACTGTAGAAACATGGGAATGTTTCTGTCCTGTTCATTATTTCAGAGCAGATTCAGCTACTTCCTGCTGAAATGTCATATTTATTTCCTTTCTAATATCAATATTGATACCAGTATTGATGTGTTGCATGGCCACAGTAGTCAAATAATCAGGTTACAACTCAAAACTGTACTTTGGTATCATGAAATTACTCTGAATCAATCAATTAATACTGAATCGAATCAGTATTGAATCGAATCAAATCAAATCGTGATTAATCGATTCAGAACCTTTTGAATCGAATCGATTATGGAAATTGGCCATGATACCCAGCCCTATCCAATATGGTTAATTAATAGCGGTGCCCCCTGGTGGATTAATTGAGAAACACTCATTCCAACACATTAAATGTCAGTAGCAGCACTCAGACTAATGACAACAACAATAAAGCACATTTACAAAAGGAACTAAGAACTGGAATGGTATTATTAAGTACTCATATCGGTACTCGGTATCAGCAAGTACTCAAATGTAAGTACTTGTACTTGTACTTGGTCTGGAAAAAAGTGGTAGCGGTGCATCCCTACTTCTGTTACTCCTATAACTGTGTTTGTCTTTTCACATGTTACAGAAATTACCAAGATGAGACAATATAAAGGTAAGCACACAAGTAAAAATACGTCTTTTACTGTTACATATTTGATTATACTATTGAAATGTGAGCAGAACTATAACTGTATTTCATTTTCTTAGAGTCAGTCACCTTTGACGCCTCCGTCGCTGGATCCAAACTTATAGTTTACGAATCGGGAAAACGTTTGAAGTGCCACAAATATGCCATAAATCCAGAACCGTCTGAGAACAGATTTGGCCTCCCAATGGTTTTAGGAACAGAGGGTTTCACCTCTGGGCGCCACTACTGGGAAGTCGAAGTGGGCCTCAGATCAGATTGGCATGTTGGTGTTGCCAAGGAGACAGTTGGCAGAAAAGGGCAGCTTATTGTGAAAATGGAAAATGGATTCTACGCTCTAAGCAAGAGCGGTCTTGATTACGATGTTTCCACCACACGACGCAAGATCCTCAACTTGTGTCCCAGGCCGAGACGCATAGGGGTTTATCTGGACTATGAGGGAGGCAGGGTCTCTTTTTATGACGTGGATCAGGACTCACATATTTACTCTTTCAGACAACAGAGTTTTACAGACAAACTCTTCCCGTACTTTTACCTGTACAGCGGCGCAAAGAAATCCGATCCTTTGGCTATTGCTACAATATATGAAAGAGATTATTTCAAATATTTATTTCTACCCAAGCAGCAGGCTCCAGTGGTGGAAAGTGAAGCCAGTGTGGAAAAGACACAACCTGCAGCTGTTTGAATGAGGGGATGAGAGAGCTAGTCCACATAGATATACATGTTGAAATAGCCAAAAATAAACATGTTTACAGCCTGGTAAAAAAAAAAAAATGTTTTTGTGTTTATAGCAAATACAGGGTGTATAAAAAAAAACTATACAGGGTGGGGAAGCAAAATTTACAATGAACATTTAGTTGTTTTTTCTCAGCAGGCACTACGTCAATTGTTTTGAAACCAAACATATATTGATGTCATAATCATACCTAACACTATTATCCATACCTTTTCACAAACTTTTGCCCATATGAGTAATCAGGAAAGCAAACGTCAAAGAGTGTGTGATTTGCTGAATGCACTCGTCACACCAAAGGAGATTTCAAAAATAGTTGGAGTGTCCATAAAGACTGTTTATAATGGAAAGAAGAGAATGACTATGAGCAAAACTATTACGAGAAAGTCTGGAAGTGGAGGAAGCAACAAAAAAACGTACCAAAGCTTTTATTAAAGCTCTCAAATCCAAAATCCTAAAGGATCCAACCAAATCCATGAGAAAAATGGCAACTGAACTTGAGGTAGACAACAAGACCGTTACAAATGCAGTAAAATATGATTTGAAGATTTAAATTCTCATGACTCTCAATAAACTAACTGGTCATACACTGTCTTTCAATCCCTGCCTCAAAATATTGTGAATTTTGCTTCCCCACCCTGTACATTTTGAAAAACTACCCCCTTGCTAGAGTGTTAACAACAAACAAACTGAACCAAAAACAACAGCCCTTGCCTCCCCTTGGGGTAATAAACCACAACCACTTCAATACTTTCCTGTACAGTGGATTTTTGATAAGGTTATCCTTTTCTGATCAGGGGTTAGTCTAATTTCTTACTGTATGTTATATGATTTTGCTTTGCTTTCATAAACAAGTTGTATTAATTTCATATTCCTTCTATGAACTTTACATGTACATGCATTGCATAAATACTAAAAATGAAAATTTGTGCTTGGTTTTGCATTGTTTATTTTGTTTGTTTGTTTTTTTTTTAGAACAAATTCCTTGACATACAGTTCAGTCTCATACATATCGTACAATTCTTGTCTTATACATATTTTTTCTCTACTCATACACACACACACATACTGTATGTGCAGGGAAAAGAAAGCAGAGGGGGGGAAAAAAAGACCAAAAAAAACAAACACTCCTCGGTTCACATTTGTTCATATAAGTAAAGCATAACAGCTTTATTAGGCGTGTTTGCGTCAAGTCCCAGAAATGAGTCCAACGGTGTTTTTCCCAGCAGCCGTAAAGAGGTGTGTCTGTACCTGTTCAGAGAAAATCAGCTGATAAGAGCGTCAGTTCTGTCAGAGCCTCAGGAAACATAGACAAGCACTCACACAGTAAAGGTATGTAAATGTCTTCTAAGGGATAAACTGGAAAGAAACTTTAACCGTTAAAATGTTTATGTTTGTTCAGTTATGGCGGGAACTTTTCAGATTTAAGCGTCAGATGTTTCATGTCGTTCTTCAGTGTTTATGTTTCCTATAAGTGATGATTCGTTTCACTTTTGCCTTCTGTAAAACTGATCATATTTTGACATTTTAACACTGAAACCCAAAACCTGATTATACAATATATTTGAATGTTTGCCGACACATGCAGCAGTTACTGGTTTGCCTTGAATTAATGTTTGATCATGATAACAGACAGCATTTGGATCTTATTGGCTGGGAGATCATTACGACATAGCGTTCTTATCATATTTTATTAAAGAATACCATATACAGTGTAGAGCTCTATAGGTCGAATGTCAGTCAAACTCAGTTGTAAAAGGATTATGGACGCCAGAGGAGGAACACCGTAAAAAAAAAAAAAAATTAAAAACGGTATTATTCCAGCAGCAGGGGTGACGAAAAAATACTGTTAAATAATAAAAAATAACCATCTCATAAAAATACTGTAATTTTCCATAATTAAATACAGTTTTTTGCCCTAACTTTACATGAGATTTTGTATTTATTTTTTTTACTTTTAATGTTTAATAAAGAATATTTTCATGTATTAAAACAATCAAATTACTTATAAATATATATCTAAATAATTTTCAATGAGACTACATTGTCCAATCCACTGATAAAAACTGTATTTGGACAGTTTATCAGTGCTTATACATGTTATACATTCACAAAAATACATTTTTTCAACATTTTTGTTGTGAAACCTCCTGTAATTACACAAGATATTTGTCAATTAACAAATCAAGTCTTGTTAAACTTACAGAACAAATACTTCTTTTACGGTTAATTTTATGTAGTTTTAATTTTTTTTTTTTTCAGGATTAAATTTTAAATTAACAGTTTAATCTCAGAAATAGAAAATAAATATTTGTGAAATTACGATACATTTGCAAATGTATTTTAACTGTATTTTTCTGTGAAAAAAAAAAAAAAAATTTTAAAAAATGGAAATTTTATGGTTATTCACAGCTATAGTTTTTTCATGTTATTTTACATTTGACATGTAAAATCACAGTCTATTTTTGTCATTTTATTAATATTTTCCTGTATCTTGAAAATACAGGAAAAATCTGTAAAATAAACAGTGACAATTCTGTTAAATTACAGATATTTTTTTACAGTGAACATAATACTGTATAAGACATTTTTATTAAAACATCAGAATATTCTATTATTTTAGCTGTAATTTTCCAGAAATAGTTATTAAAAACAGATATTAATCCTTTAACCCCTGACGTGTCTGTGGTGAGCGTTCTGATTATATGATTTATTTTTAAAATTCAGAAAAATTCAACTGTTTGCGCAATAGGAAAAATTTCGAAACGTGCTGATAGAATAGACCTTGTTTTTTCCATAGACATCTGAGCATGCTCAGTGCACCCCCTGCCACTTGTGTAATGGGGGAAAAACACAGAGCAGTGAGTGAGATGGATTTTTTTTTTTTTTTTTTTTTTTTTTTTACACCATTTTCCTTGTCATTTGTTGTTTTTCCTGTTGTTTGCATTTTTGTGGTGATTTTCCTTTATTTGTTTTACTGTGTATTTACTGAGTTTTGATTATGTAACTGCTTTTTGGAGTTCAACTAGGTCCCAAAAAACACCTGGTTTTAGAAAAAAAAGAGCCCAAAACAAAAAGTACTTGTTGTTCAGTTTGTTCCAGTTCACAGTTCATGTTCAACATCCTAAATCTCTTATTGATGTTCATTCTGAGTGTCTTATTTAGTAAAAACCTGTCAAACTTCAATTCCTCTCTTTGTCTTTTCTGTTATTCCACCTGTTTTGACCCTAAAACATACAGTAAAACAAAACCACTGAAGAAAAGGAACACAAAAACATACTCACAGCAGCTTTAATGACACTGAAACAGACGACAATTCACAGCGGGTCAAAACACAGTATTCAGAATCTCTCTGACGGGACATTTTAGAGACAATTTGACAGATTAGTGTTACTAAATGATCCACATTTTTACTTTTATATTCATTTGTGCTTTAGTTGGACCATAAGGGATTATCCAAAACAAGGAGCTACTTTATATTAAAATAAATGGTGGAATGGTTCACTCTCTGATGGGACATTACTGTGTTTTGACCCTTACCTGGAATAATGTCTCGGGGGTTAAAGGGCTGAGAAGGATGTCTTATTTAGTGGAACAGCCTGGTGAGTGCCAGCTGTAGGGAGGATGGAAGAGAACAGAGATGGAACAAGTGTTCAGAGAACGCAAACCTCCGCCAAGCACCCCGAACGGTGTGCATGTGTGGATCGACTATTTCTGTTTAAATTAAACAGTTTCCAGGTTGTTCCATACAGCAGAAAAAGTTGAAGCTTGGTACCAGTCAAGTGTATGTCAAATTATATTCAATTCCAATCAATATTTGTTGAATTATAATGAAAAATGTGTGGTAAATGGGATTTTCAATGTTAAATGTAAATGTCCACAGAGTCCACATTCCACAGTGGATGTGGACAATTTTGTGCCAGATACAAGATATTGTTATAAGCTACGGGTGGATCAAATTGGAGGCTAATCAGAGTCGTTTTGAATTTTTTATGATTTTTCGAAAATTGCTCAATGATGAAAGAGAGGAAAATTGTAGATTTTGTGACCTTGCTGTGACCTTGAACTCTGGCCTACTTGGCCCAAAATGTAATGGGTTGGTCCCAGGGCCTAGGCCTATCTGTGGGTACAGTTTGGTAAAGATGGTTGGAATAGTTTTCCCGTAAAGTTACTAACAAACAAACAAACACAAAGCAAAGTGATCACAATACCTGCTGGCGGAGGTAATAAAAACATGTTTTAGCTAAAGCCCTTTAAAAGCACTCATTGAGATAAATGTATCTAATTTACACACAACCGGAATGAAACATCAGCAAAAAATGTGTTGAATGAACGTTGTTTCAGGTAAAGAGAAGACCATGTAAAGTCTTCATCACAAATATTAGCTGCAATAATTGATCCAACATTTTTAGTGTTTTCTAAATAGTACAATGGATATTACACGTGGAAGGACACAGTAGGGCAGTGGTTCCCAACCCAACCTTTTTTGCCTCGTGACCTCATTTTAACATCACAAATTTGTGGCGACCCCAGACATTCAAAATGGAGACTTTTATTTTTGCTAAAATTAATTTGTTTTTGATCATGTAGTAGTTTGCTATACTATGTTGCAAATAAACATCCATTTTAGAGGACATTTAGGCTATATCAGTGTTTTTCAACCTGGCGTGGGGTCACCTGGAATTCAAATGGGGTCGTCTGAAATTTCTACTAACTGATAAAAATATAAAAAAATAAAATCTTCTGGTATACTTAAAAATATATGGTGAGTTGAGAGACAATCCCAATCCATAACAGACATGTCAAACTGAAGCTGAAACTGAAGCACTGTGGTTCTCTTTATTTGTCAAATGTTCATTGTGGTCAGTTTCAGATGCTGCAGCTCTTTCATAATTCATAGTTTGGGTTCTTGTTTGTTCAGTATTAATTGTCAGCCTTGTAAATCCAAACTGGACTGACTGTACATATCCTGACCACAAGGAAAATCAAATTCTCCCTTTGTGCAGTAATCTACACCTGGCTTTTCTGCCTTCGTCCATAATAATATACATTATATAGACTAATTATTGTCTAAAATTAACATTTATTTGCAACATAGTATAGCAAACTATTACATGATCAAAAACAAATTAATTTAAGCAAAAACAAACAAAAAAAAGTCTTCGTTTTGAATGTCTGGGGTCGTCAGTAATTTGTGATGTTAAAATGGAGTCACGAGACAAAAAAGGTTGGGAACCACTGGGCTATGTATGTTTTTTTTAGTCCTGTCCATTCCACAGGTGACTACATTTTTTTTTTTTTTTTTTTTTTTTTTTTGTTAGAGCATTTAATAAATTGGTTGTAATGGGTATGAAGGGGATTTTAAGCAATATAATAAAAAAAATGCTCCAGGAAAACATTGCATACCCCACCTTTAATCAAACACCCAAAACCTGCAGAACTCCAGCCCGTCATTGACCAGAACTTGAAAATGAGTGAAAAAGAGTGAAAAGGAAGATTTGGTTGCAAAGAGAAATGCAAATCCCCTGAGAAAATCACCCCAATCATTCTGGTAAAACTGTACCTGGAGGAAAAAAAGTAAAAGAATACAGTTCAAAGTATTATATATAATCAAGTATATATTCCATAGTATTCTGTATAGAATGTGTGCTTGTGCTAATGTTCTTTTCCTCTACAGATATACTGTGTACACACTAAAACCACACCAAATCAGTCAGGAGTTAATGTTTATTGTGTATGCATACACAAAAACACATGGCAGATGTTCCTAAATGCTGCATCTGTTTGGATGAATTCACCAACCCAGCTTCCCTCCCATGCGGCCACTGTTTCTGCCTGAGCTGTATCGGAGAATACTTCAGGATCCATGGAGCCTGTCAGTGCCCCCTGTGCAAAACCTTCTTCCCTACTTGGCCCCAACTCAAAACAGACCAAACACTGCACACTGAGCGAGCAAGTGCACCTTTAAGAGCCGGAGAGGTTACTTGTGATTTTTGCTCGGCACAGCGTAGAGCGGTAAAGTCTTGCCTGAAGTGTCTGGCCTCTTACTGCGACTCACATCTGCAGCCACATTACCAGAGTGAAGAACTTGGGCGCCACCTTCTGATCAGTGTGGATAAGAACCTGGAGGACTCTGTGTGCAGACTGCATGGGAGGCAGTTGGGCAGGTTCTGCAGCAGTGATCAAACATGTGTCTGTGTCATGTGTGCACAGACTGACCACAGGGGCCATCGCATTATTTCCATCACTAAGGAAGCTGCAAAGAAGAAGGTAAAGTCAAATAAAATGCACAACATTGTCACAGTTCTTACTATACAGTTTCAAAAGTTTGACTCATAAACTTACATCGTGTGTAAACTTCATCATTACACAGGGCGTGCTTAACCCTCCGGTATCCAGGTGCGCCTTTTAGGCACACTTTGCACTTCGTTTTAAAAAACTTCATATTATTTTTCACAATTTAAATAAGGTTAGAATTCAAAAGTTGTTCATTTTTGCATGATTTTAAAGATTCTGGCCACCAACTAAAATTTGCACATTGTAAACAAAAGAAAATTACCAGACTGTCTCCCAAGTGTGCCTAAAACGCACTATTTCTTCCATTTGATATGTATGATTAGGGCTGACCTTGATTTACATAAATAAAATCAGATTAAAGCAGAAAAATAACTCAATATATAATATTTAATAGTTTGATTTATAGGTGTGTATTTTACGCACACTTGGTGACAGATGCTAGTATTTTTGAACATTTGACCTAGCGCCAAAAACAGTAATTGAAATTAACCAGTGTTGGAGTTAATCATTGACATATGCCAGGATGCAAAAATCAAATAATATGTGATCCACTTTTTATGTAGTATATTGAAAAAAAATTTTTTTTGTTTTTTTGCATCCAAAAAATTGGTTTGTTTACATTACAAACATGGCATTTAAAGGGTTAAAAAATGTGACAATTATTGAGTATTTGGTATTTTTATTTACAGCTCAAGTTGATGAAATAGAAAAAAGTGTAAAAGAATTAAAAACAAACTGTATGAAAAATTTTTTGACATTAATCCACAAGTGTGCCAAAAAGGCCCACTTGGTGCTTAGTAAGGGCCTTGCTGGACGGGACACCAGAGGGTTAAAGCAGTGTTTTTCAACCTTGGGGTCGGGACCCCATGTGGGGTCACCTGGAATTTCTATAAATCGCTAAAAAAAAAAAAAAAAAAAAAAATACTAAGAAAAAATATATGTTGACTTGACAGAGACAATCCCAATCCGTAACAGACAGGACAAACTGTGAAGCTGAAACTGAAGCACTGTGGTTCTGTTTATTCAAATGTTCATTGTGGTCAGTTTCAGATGCTGCAGCTCTTTCATAATTCATAGTTTGAGTTCTTGTTTGTTCAGTATTAATTGTCAGCCTTGTAAATCCAAGCTGGACTGACTGCTCATATCCTGACCAAGGAAAATCAAATTCTCACTTTGTGCAGTAATCTACACCTGGCTTTTCTGCCTCCGTCCATAATAATATACATTATATAGACTAAATGTCTTAAATTAACGTTTATTTGCAACATAGTATAGAAAAATATTACATGATCAAAAAAATTTTGATTTTTTCCCCCAAAAAAATGTCTGAAATGAGGTCATGAGCCAAAAAGGTTGGGAACCACTGCCTTAAAGTCTGTTAACAATTTAACTAATTTATTACAAAAGCAAATGAATAAATAAATCTATGGAAATTATTACAAAATAAAAAGCACATTGCAAAAAAGAGGTGTCTGAAAACAAGATAAAAACACAAAATCTGAGGAAAAAAGGGCTCAAAACATGTGAAACTAGAAGCACTCGGAGAGCGCAGACCTCCGCCAAGGCTGATCAGTGGCCCCCCCTGTGGGCCCCCCCCACGCCAAGGAGGTTATGTTTTTGCCAGGGTTTGTTTGTTTGTTTGTTTGTTTGTTTGTTTGTCTGTCTGTTTGTCTGTCCGTTAGTGTGCAACATAACTCAAAAAGTTATGGACAGATTTTGATGAAATTTTCAGGGTTTGTTGGAAATGGGCCCCCCCGTGGGCCCCCCCACCCCCGATCACCACCAAAATTTAATCATTTCTTCCTTACCCCATTTCCAACAAACCCTGAAAATTTCATCCAAATCTGTCCATAACTTTTTGAGTTATGTTGCACACTAACGGACAGACAAACAAACAGACAAACAAACCCTGGCAAAAACATAACCTCCTTGGCGGAGGTAATTATCTGTCCATGCAGTAAGATAGTTTTGCTCGACAAGATTCTTGAATTAAGATCTAAATTAAATCTAGAAATAAGCATGTGTACAGATGTATGAACGCTTAAAATAAAATGTAATAATTCTTAAAACAAGATATAGTATTAACATTTCCTGAAAATTTCATAAAAATTCATCCATAACTTTTTGAGTTACCTTGCTAACAGACAAACAGACAAACCCCGATGAAAACATAACCTCCTTGGCGGAGGTAAAAATGATATCAGGAAAAGGGGAGTGGGAGGTACATCAACCAGTAACCTCTGCTATATAAAAATATCAACTGTCTTTCTCCATACATTAGATAAACTGTTATAAAATTGTATTAATGCCACTTTTTTTTTATATATATATATAGGTTAAACTTAAACGTAAAAGAATGAAACTACAGCAAACGCTTCAAGAGAAATTGAGTAAAATTGAAAAACTCAGATTGTCCATGAACCTCAGCCATGACGACCAAAAGGAGACACAGAGTCATCATAAAGAACTAATCAAGGAGCTGGAGGAGGACATTTCTGAACTGCAGATGAGAAACGACGAGCTGGAGCAGCTTTCGCATGTTGAGGACAGCCTCCACTTCCTTCAGGTTCGGCAAAGTCATGGAAAAACGCAGATAAAGTAAATGTAAAGCACTGTTGAGCTATGTTTGAGTCTGCCTTTTCTGTCTCTACAGAGATTTCTACTCACTGCATCATCATAACGGTTGGACAAAGAGGATCATGACTCACTGTGAAGAGCACCGCAAGGTTTTACATGTAAAAATAAAATGTAATGTTTTCTACGGTGGCTGACAAGGGCCAAACACATTGTAACAGGCCAATGCGTCTCAGTTAACAGCTGCGAGTAGCAACGTTATTATCGTTAATGAAAACTAAAGAAATGACGAAAACTAGAATTGTAAAAACATTTTCGTTAACTGAAATAAATAAAAACTATGATTGAAAGAAAAAAACCATAACTAACTGAAACTGTATTGTGTGTTTACAAAACTAACTAAAACGGATAAAAGTTATGCATAAAATTCCCTTCGTTTTCATTGTTGTCAATGTCGGATTGATACGAAATTGATTTATTTCGTTCAAGCAATTTTAGCTAGCAGCACCTTACGATATTTAACAGGCCATCACTTGTGGTCACTTGTGGTTTAGTCGTCTTCTGGTCCCCACTCTACCTGGAAACATGGAGACTAAAGTTGGGAGAAAGCAGCAGAGTCCTGTCTGGGATTTATTTAAATATGACAGTGAGGAAGAGAAAAGGTATTAAAAAAAAAAATAAATAAATAAAAATAAAAATAGAAATAAACAAAAACTAAGCATTTAGAAAAAAAAAAAAAAAAAAACTAATAAAAACTGTAAAACCTGCTCTAAAAACGAATTAAAACTAATTGAATTAGAGAGAAAAAAAGTCAAAACTAAGAAAAATTAAACTAGAATGAAAAATCCAAAACTATTAGAACCTTGGCTAGTACAGAAACGATGCAAATTCACAAACTCAAACACAAGTCTGCAAAACACAAGGTACAAAAAGAGAAACGTGGTGCAAATGAAAAAAAATTGTGTTTGAGTTTGTGAATTTGCATCGTTTCTGTAATTGCAGCTGTCTTTGCTAAATGAGATGCATTGGGCCGTTGCAATGTGTTTGGCCCTCGTCAGCCACCGTAGTTTTCCAGTATAATGTAAATTTAGCGTTGTGATTCACTGTGATATGAAGAGACTTTATTGCTGAAGAGGTGACTTTAAATGAAGCATTCAAATGACTTTTTTATGTATTACACAACAATCTGTCTTTATGGTTTTGCTGCAGCACAATTTATGCACTGAAAATGAAACTTTACACTCATTCTGCCGTAATGGACAAAATAAAGCCAGAAAAAACATCTGAAAAATCCTACATTTAATTAACTTCCATTATATTATGGACATAATGTTGCTGAACCTAGACCTGACCAACTGAAGCAACCCCAAATCAGAGGTGATTTCTCACAGACTGCAAGGGAAGCCCGGCTTCCCCTAAACTTACGAAAATTAAATGGTTAAATATGTTCGGTTGTGTTGACATTTCATTGACTACAAATGTGTTAGAACACATTCATCTCACAGACGAGTTCGTTCAGAATCAGCTTTATCACAAATCAATAGACTTGATGTTGTTCACTTCTCATACATTCCCGTTGCGCTGTTTTCTCATTCGATCTCTGCTCAGTGCATTTGTCCGTAGACCCCGGGTGTCTCTGGGCTTCAATGGGACTGAGTGGAACAGTTTTTTTCATTGCTTCAAAACTGGACGGTAATTGGATAAATGCCACGATGTTGTCCCGCCCCCGGACGCTCAGTGTCTCTGGGGGTGAATGGAGCGGTGGGTGGAGCTCGGCTGGGCTGGACGCTGTGCTTCCACGTGCTGATTGGAGAATCGGTTGAAAGGCTGAATCCCGTTTGATTGACAGCTGTTTTGAGATCTCCTCCTTCACTGACACAGTTCAGTTTAATACCGTCGCACATTCTGCTGTGAAATCAAGAGAGAAACCACTACGAAATTACTCGTTCATTTCTTGCACTGTAAATAAAACACACTCATTGGACTTCCTTGTTTCAATTTAACATAATTTCAACGTTTTCTTGTTTCCGTTACATAATTTAATTATTTCTTGTTCGAGTTTAATATCGTTTTGTAGATAGTTAAATCAATCAAACTGTTGACTAGGTTGGAGTGAACTAACTAACAAGTCCCTGGAAAAGACGCCTACTTGGTACAATAAGGCCACTGACCATTTTCTTAAAAAGGAACAGAGGGCCGAATTTATGTTTCAAAAATTTGACCTTTTTTTTTTATGTAAGCCAACAATGAGCTTCCCCTGTCTGAGAGATGAGCAGCCGCCACTGATCGTAGACATGCTTATTTCTCATGATCACATCCCCCCTGTCCTTCAACACCTCCACTTGCTCCCTTGTCAAACACAGAATAACATTCAAGATCCTCCTCCTCACCCACAAAGCCCTCCATCACCAGGCCCCCCCCCCTACCTCATCGACCTACTTCAGCCCCATGCCCCCTCCCTCACCCTCCCATCCTCCTCTGCTCACCTCCTCACCCCACCATCAAAAACCAAGCATCCACTGCTGCCCCAACCCTCTGGAACTCTCTCCCACCTTCCATCCGACACTGCTCCGACCTCAACACCTTTAAATCCCTTTTAAAAACGTATTTATTTAAGATTGCTTGTAATGTTTAATTTCAATGTTTAATTGTTTCATTTTCGTATACCTGCCTTTTGCACCTGTTTTTTTTTTAATGTTTTTAATGTGTTTGGTTTCTGTTTTATCTGTTGTATGTAAAGTGTGTTTAAGTTCCATGAAAAGTGCTATACAATTAAAACGTATTATTATTATTATTATTATTATTATTATTATTATTACTATTATTATTATCATTATAAATTTAACAATCTTAATTCAAGAAACTTTGTCAAGTGAAATTATCTTGCTACATGGACAGATATTTAATTTGTTTTGAGTACCTTTATCCTCAGATTTAGTGTTTTGATTTGGTTTTTGAACACCCTTTTGTTTGCAATGTACACAAAATTAGACAGATGGGAATAATATTCTGATCCCATAGATGCTGCATACAGAGCCGTCGAGATGACGTAGGCAAGGTAGGCAGCTGCCTAGGGCCCCCCCTTTTGGTGCATTATGGGAAGTGAAGTTTTTCTCCTGCAAAGTTACTATCAACTATACTTCTAGAATAAGGACAAAAGTAAGCCTACTCACCAAATGCCTTTTTTTTTTTTTTTTTTAGGTGCTTTGCTTAAATTTCTGTCAGCACCAATTGATAGTGACAATGCCACCTCCCCACAAGCTGAAGGCATTTATCAGGCTACATGGAATTAGTAACATCACAGTCTAGGAAAAAAAATCTTATCATTATTAAATCTATCAAAATCAGTACTAATTGCATATTATTATATAATAAATAGGCCTAAAAATAAATAAATAAATAAATAATAAGAATAAGAATAAGAAATTTGAATAATTTTATTTGTTTATCCTTTTATCATCAGTATTACTAGTACTAAATGCACCAGAAAACAGGAAATTGCATCTGGATTTTATTTTTCTTCTTCGGTGATTCGACCACCACATCTTCGCGTATTAGGGGCCTCACTTTACTTTCTTGCCAAGGGCCCCCATATATCTTGAAACGGCCCTGGCTCCATAGGTTGGCATCTGGTTGTTCTTTAGCACCTCTAGAGCACCTCCTTTCCTAGCACTTTCAAACATTCCATTTTAAATATATTATTATGGTTATTCTGTTGTTTTACTTGGTATTTTTATTTCACTGTTTTAATTGTACAGCTGTTTTTTTATGTCTTCTTAATCTATTCTTGTATTTTTATTCTATAATTTTGCTTTTTAATCTTCTGTACGACACGGTTTTTAATTGCACAGCTGTTTTATGTCTTTAATCTATTCTTGTATTTTATTTTATTTTATTTTAATTTTTTTTTTTTTTTTTTAATTTTGGTTTTCCCCTGTAAGTCGCTTTGGAAAAAATGTCTGCCAAAAGCATAAATGCAATGTAATGTAATGTACTTTTGGTTGGTTTTAACCACTTTACACTGAGAAGGAACAACAAGATCTGGAGATGCTCCAACCTAATGATTTGGAGGTCATAATTTATCCTTTGTCTAAGTTACTCAGCTCCCTACTCTTGTCCATTTTGCTGTTTCTAACACATCAGCTTCAAGATCTACATGTTCACTTGCTGCTGAGTATATCCCATCCACACACACGTCCCATTTTCATGAGAAAATCAATATTAAAACCACTTTGCCTGTCAGTGGTCATAATGTTTTGGCTGATCAGTGTAAGTCTGAGTAGAGGCTGTGATTTATATGGATGAGGTCATTTTAAAAGTAGCATTCATATTACTTCATGTTTTTGCTGCAGTATAGATTTTGCTTTTTGAAACTTAAAGTTAGAAATATTATTTACTCTATTTCTGTCAAATGGAGAAAATAAAGCCTCAACAAACATCCCAAAACAGTCCAGTATTTAATCTGTGTGACCTCACTCAACATCCAACAGATAAACATCATTTAGTTCTTTATTTGCATGCTGCCATGTCAGTATGAAAAGAAAACAGGGAGTGCCTGGTTGTGTTTAAAGAGAAATGAAACTTAGCAGAGAGAGGGAAGGGCATGTGATTGGGAGGGGTGAGGAAGAACAGAAGGCTTATGACCGAGGAGCATCTCATTTGGTTAAAGGTACGTGTATTCTTTATATGCTGTGGATGATTTTTACTGCAGTACCATTGTTTATATTATGGTAAATGATCAAATGACAGATACATATAAATTAAAATGGGGTGTGGTTTGATGGTGCGGGTACATTTTAGTATTATGTTCCATGAGTCACTCCCATGTGTTGGTAAAGTGGGTGTATCATTGTTGATGCTGTGGAGCTACAATACTGAAGTCTTATTTTTTTATGCAGGAAGTATAATATGCGTGTTAAGTTATGTGTTAAAATGTGCTCAGTATAAAATGATTAAGCTGAATAAGTCAGAGCTGTAGTATTTATCATTATACCATGATTACAGGGGTGTAGAATTGGGTATGGACGCTAGGGACACACCCCTACCAATATCCAGCCACTACTGTGTACTCACTATCTTTTGTTTTGTTTTGTTTTTTCATACTTTATTTACATAATACCATATACCAATAGAACAGAGCATGGCAGGCATGGAGAAAACATAATGCTCAAGGTGAGGCAGGAAGAAATTAAATATAAATACATATATAGGTAAGTAAATTAAATAAATAAAAGTAAAGGAATAAACAAGAGAAAACAATAATAATAATAATAAAAATAATAGTAAAATAAAAATGAGTGCATGCGTGCTTGGTAATTAGGATTTGAAGGATGTGAAAAAAGAAAACTGGACATAAGACGCTTCTGTAGGAGTCAAAATGTAAGTTAGTTCAAGGGTATAGAACTGTAGAGGCTCAAAAATACAGATACTGAATAAAAGACACTATTTAATGCCAAACAGATATACTTTTTTAAACAAATGGTGTCCAGCTGAGTGGACATTTTTGTAACTCCATGAAAAATAGACTGATAAAAAAAATTCAATCGCATTGTTGTTGTTATTTTCATGCCTAAAGAGGAATAAAAACACTCAGGAAAATTGGTTTCATTCAGGTTCTCATAATTCATGCATGAAAGGGTTAAATAATAATGGATATGTTAGTCATTAGAAGAAAACTGGAGAATGCATTAAATTCTTGCATTGCCTTTAGATATTCAGATATGCATTCTAAACATGTCAACTACTGAATTTTTTTCCTGGCTATGATTGTTGACTTATTTGATCAGCTCTTCATGATATGAAATTATGATTGTAAATGCAAAAAAAAAAATCACCTTTCAGGAGTGCTGCCTTTGAGCACTTAGTGTCCCCACCAATGTCAAAATCAAACCTACTCGCTTGCATGATTGTCAAAAAGGTATAATACTGGAATTTGAAAAGGTGCATTTCCATACAGTTGTTTTTATTATTCACTTGTCAATTTGTGCATTCAGTACTGTGAATGGAAACGACCCCCCCCCCCCCAAAATAAATAAATAAATAAATAAATGAATGAATGAATGAATGAATAAATAAATAAATAAATAATAGAATATATGCTCAGAAAAGGTGGAGATGTTGGTGTATCTATAAATGTAAGAAAGTGGATTGAAAACCATTTAATGAATAATTCTGTCTGCATGTGTGAACCAATAAGTAGACAATAATCTCTACTGAATTATTATAATAAACAAACAATAAATGCCATATTTGATGAGCAATTGTAATGAAACACAACTACATATGGTGCTATCCAGCTTCAGATTTTTAGACAAAATGCATTAAAAGATCAGCTTCTGAACCACCAGCCCAGGTAGTTATTTATAATTTATGAAATACTACGTCTAATAGTCAGGGTGATTATGATGGAAACTTAGGTAATGATTTATTTGTCCAGCAGTGAAAAAAAAAAGAAAAAAATAAGGAGCAACCAAATTACCAAAGAGAGAAAAGGAGGAAGATGTTTCATAACAATGTTTTTTATTTCTCTACTGCATGGATACGATTGTTTCCTTGATTAACCTGTTTATCCGCCACTGTATGCCAGAGACAACGCCTTCTTAAATGTCCTCAGGTACCTTTTCAAATATGAACCTGATCCAAAACAGTTTGACAAAATGAAAAAAATCCCTCATCCAAAGGGTACATGAAGGAGGTGGTGGAGATTTCTACAGTCACGGAAAAAATTATTAGACCATTAAAAGTCAACAAAAGTAATGGTTATGCAATCAAGTCCTAACTCCTGTGTGTATCATGTGACTAAAACAGACAGAAAAGAAAACATGGAATGCCTAAAAGTACTGTTTTTGTCAGTACAATGCCATAGATACTGATGGAAGAACTGAAGTGATTTTGGTTATTATCAAGAAAACATGGAAAATGGATAGATATCAGTTCTGAAATTAAACTACTATGAGCTATTTTTGTTGTTATCATTATATTTGTCCAAACAAATGTACCTTTAGTTGTACCAGGCATTAAAATGAACCAGAAATTGAAGAAAACAAGGGTGGTCTAATCATTTTTTTCAGGACTGTACTAAAGCATCTGGCTTGTGGGATCTCCAAGGGTGTAGGTGGACTTGTTATTGTAACACCCCAGGCTAGGGGAACCAGAGAAAATGGCTCCCCTCCTTCTTCCAGTTTCCAATAAAAGGCCGGGCAACTACGATACAGTCCAAAATAATATGTAATACGGCTAAAATCTGCTTAGAGGTCTTATTTATGTCTATATCTATGTTCTGTTGCAACATGTTGATGCTAATATGAACTATGTTTTCAGGTCAAAAATGTCCAATTTCATCACAATTAATGCTATATTTTCATGTCACAAATGGCCAAGTTATATTTGAACTGAATTTACCTGAAAAACAAATATTCTATTCTTCCCCACCCCAGATAGTAAATATTTTGGCAGTATTATGGCATACATTTGGCATTTTTGGCTTTCTTTTGGCGTTATGAAAACCTTTAGGCTTAACTGTGGTATGATTAAGGTTATCCATAATAGATATGGAGGCACCAGCAATATACAGCTGAGTTATGGCATATGTGTGGTTAACCAAAAGACTGGACAAAGAGGGTTGTGTTTTGGCATATTTCTGTAAAGCCAAAACACTGCGCAAAGAGCGGGAATTTCTACCCAGAAGAAAACCCCACTTCATTTTAAAAGCACGATCAACACAAATTTTGGGTGAATTTTGGCCTCCTTTTGGCCTCTCTTTGGGTCAGTTTTGGCTACTTTTTGGCTGGATTATGGGGATTTGGGGCTTTTCTGGGACAATTATGGTTATATTTTGGAAGTCTGCAATTAGTTTTGGGTGAAGTTTGGCTTCCTTCTGGTTTGATTTTGGCTTGCCTATTTTGGGCCATTTAGGGCCCATACATCCGTGTAGAACTTTTTCAAATGGCATGCCACCCAGATTGCAAATATTTTGGCAGTATTATGGCATACATTTGGCATTTTTGGCTTTCTTTTGGCATTATGAAAACCTTTAGGCTTAACTGTGGTATGATTAAGGTTATCCATAATAGATATGGAGGCACCAGCAATATATGGCTGAGTTCTGGCATATGTCTGGTTAACCGCAAGACTGGGCAAAGAGCGGGATCAAGTATAGGGATGGTATGGCATGTTTTGGCTACTCTTTGGCTGGATTATGGGGATTTGGGGCTTTTCTGGGACAATTATGGCTATATTTTGGAAATCCACAATTAGTTTTGGGTGAATTTTGGCTTCCTTCTGGTTAGCTTACCGGCCGACAGGCCGTAAGTTATTGTCGTCATGCAGCATCCATCGTTGTCTGTCGTCCGTTACAAAAATTTCAATTGTCTTCTCCGAAACTACAATTCCGATTGACTTCAAACTTGGTATACAGCTTCTTTATGATGATGTCAACAAAAGTTAGTGAAATTATTTGGATCTGATTCTGGATTTGGTGCAACTTTGAAAAATGTCCCCATTATAAGAGATAGGAAGTGGATCCATGCAATAACTCAGTAAATATAAATGATATCCAGTGTAAATTTCTACAGTCCAGCCCTGATGGGGAGATGACCAAAACATAATGTCCACATGCTGATCAGGATCTTCTTCTGGATCTGGGAACTGACGGAAAATTTAACATGGGCTCTTATGGGGAAAAATTTTCAATCGTCTTTTTCTCTGAAACTCCAGTTCTGATTGACTTCAAACTTGGAATACAGCTTCTGTATGATGATGTCAGCACAAGGTATTCAAATTATTTCCATCCAGATCTGATTCTGGATTTGGTGTGACTTTGAAAAATTTTCCCATTATAAGAGATAGGAAGTGGATTGATCCAATAAATCAGTATCAATGATATCAAGTTGGAATTGAATTTTTTACAGATCTGATTGGAATATGACCAAAACATGGACTATTTCTGTAATATAATAAATACACATAACTGGGTGATAATAAATGGTATCTGGATACATTTCCCAAAGCTTTGAATTTGGCCGGTAAGCTACAGGGCCATTGGTCCTATTTTTTATTATAGTGGATAATTTTTTTGGGCTGTTGTCTTATTTCTTATAGTGGATAATTTTTTTGGGCTGTTCTCTATCTTTTCTTACATGGATAATTTTTTGGGCTGTTCCCTTTCTTTTCTAATATGGATGATTTTTTTGGGCTGTTGCACCTCTGGGCCACCGCACTTTTCTGCCTCCGTCCATAATAATATACATTATATAAACTAAATATTGTCTAAAATTAATGTTTATTTGAAACATTGTATCACAAACAAATGTCTCTATTTTGAATGTCTGGAGTCGCCAGAAATTTGTGATGTTAAAACGGGGTCACGAGCCAAAAAAGGTTGGGAACCACTGGATTAAACACATCTTTACAAACTCTTAAAACCTTTCTAATATAGCATTTTATTCATTCAGATTAATCAGACATGGCCTCAACTCCTACATCACCCAGTGAAAAAGACTCAGTGGAGCAACATCTGGCATGTTCCATCTGCACGGACACATTTAAGGATCCGGTCACTACACCTTGTGGTCACTCCTTCTGCAAAGAATGTCTAGACCGCTGCTTTAAGTTGAATGACAGTGCATGTCCCCTGTGCAAGTCTTATTTAAGCAGAGCCCCAGATGTAAACATTGTCCTGAGGAACGTTGTTGAACAGGTCAAAAAGACACCCAAGAATAATGAAGATGCATTCACTGGAGCTGCCGGTGAAGTGGCCTGTGACGTTTGCGTTGACCAAAAGCTGAAGGCTCAAAAGTCCTGCCTGGTGTGTCTCACCTCCTATTGTGCCGTCCACCTAGAAACTCACTCTTCAAATAAAAGGCTCAAAGGACACAAGCTGGTGAAACCTGTGGGGAACTTGGATGAGAGGGCTTGTCTGACTCATGGACGCCCCCTAGAGCTGTACAACAGGAAGCGGCAGAGATGTGTTTGTGTACTTTGTATGGAGGAAGGTGAAGAGGGGGTCGTCTCCACTGAAGACGAGTGGGACAAGAAGAAGGTCAGTATACACAGCAACGCATATTTATGAAATATTACTACATAGAATTTTTATAGTCACAAGCACATGAAATAAGAGTAAAAAAAGTAGATCTAATGTGTATAACTATTTAAAATGTAATTATTTTAAAGGTTTTACTTTATTTTACATTAAAGCATAGAAATCATCATCTAAAATTATCATCTGTGAGTGAAAAAAAAATGAGGTCAAAGATATCGACGTATTTTACAGCAGTTAGCATGCTAACTCAATGCTAGCCCCCCACTCTCCCATTTATATGCATACATAACTAATAAATCAAAATTGAATATTTTTTGGGGAAAAAAAAAACTCTGGCACCAAAAGGGTTAATATATCAACTATGGAGACCACACTATGACTGAAGCTAGTTTAGATCAACAGGAGCAACGCATTATTCTACCGTGAATAAATTTTTAGTTAATTCACAGCTACAACACCTCTGCTAGCATGCTAATATTGTCACGAAGCATCTAAATTTAATACACGATAAATCAACCAATCAAATTTGATTTATGTAGCGTCAAATCATAACAAAAGTGTGTATAACTATTTAAAATTTAATTATTTTAAAGGTTTAACTTTAGTTTAAATTAAAGCATAGAGATTATCATCTAAAATTATCATCAGTGACTGGAAAAAAAAATTGAGGTCAAAGATATCAACGTATTTTACAGCAGTTAGCATGCTAACTCTATGCTAGCCCCACACTCTCCCATTTATATGCATACATAACTAATATATCAAAATTGAATATTTTTTGAAAAAAAAAAAAAAACTCTGGTGCCGAAAGAGTTAATATATCAACTATGGAGACCACACTATGACTGAAGCTAGTTTAGATCAACAGAAGCAACACAATATTCTGCTGTGAATAAATGTTTAGTTAATTCACAGCGACAACACTGTGATTTTTATTACTTCTGCTAGCATGCTAATATTGTTACAAAGCATCTAAATTAAATACACGATAAATCAACCAATCAAATTTGATTCATATAGCATCAAATCCTAGCAAAAGTGTGTATAACTATTTAATATTTAATTATTTTAAAGGTTTAACTTTAGTTTAAATTAAAGCATAGAGATTATCATCTAAAATTATCATCAGTGAATGAAAAAAAAAAAATTGAGGTCAATGATATCAACGTATTTTACAGCAGTTATCATGCTAACTCCATGCTAGCCTCACACTCTCCCATTTAACTATAACTTTGCACCACTAGGGGGTGAGTGAGTCACTGATTAAGACATAGTACTATTGTTTGAGTTGGTGTCATAGCGCAGTAAAAAATATTATTAACCCTTTAAGCACCTAAGTTGCAATATTGTGACAAGTAACAAAACTAATATAACAAAATTGAATATTTTTGGAACGAAAAAACTCTGGTGCCGAAGGAGTTATTATATTAGCTATGGAGACTACACTATGACTGAAGCTAGTTTAGATCAACAAGAGCAACACAATATTCTGCTGTGAATAAATGTTTAGTTAATTCACAGCGACAACACTGTGATTTTTGTTACTTCTGCTAGCATGCTAATATTGTTACAAAGCATCTAAATTAAATACACGATAAATCAACCAATCAAATTTCATTTATATGGCATCAAATCATAGCAAAAGCATGTATAACTTTTTAAAATTTTTATTATTCTAAAGGTTTAACTTTAATTTAAGTTAAAGCATAGAAATCATCATCTAAAATTATCATCAGAGTGAAAAAAAAAATTCAGGTCAAAGATATCAACATATTTTACAGCAGTTAGCATGCTAACTCCATGCTAGCCCCACACTCTCCCATTTAACTATACCACTTTGCACCACTAGGCGATGAGTGAGTCACCGATGAAGACATATTACTTTTGTTTGAGTTGGTGTCATAGCGCAGTAAAAAATATTATCAACCCTTTAAGCACCTAATATTGCAACAAATAACGTAACTAATAACAGAAAAAACAGATTTAAAAAATTCATAAAAAATTGAAATTTTGACGTATTTTTCCTAAAATGTAATGACATTTTGGTATGAATTCAACCAGTAGTTCCGCTGTTAGAGTGCTAACAAACAAACAAACAAACCAAAACCAAAAACAATACCCCTTGCCTCACCTTCATGGGGCAGCATAATAAGGTATAAAAAAGATATCTGACATTAGGATATTAAACTTTTTTATTTGTGTCTACAGGCTAAGCTTGAAAACACTAAAGCAGAGCTACAACAGAAAATTGAAAAGCGAAAGACGAAAGTGGATGAGATTAATGCATCTGTAAAGAGCTGCAAGGTGAGACAGAAAGAAGAAAAGTAGGCACCGATGTTGGATTGTCCTAAATGTAGATGTTTATTGATGACAAATGTCTCCGTGAAGTTTTTCAAATGTTAAATGGAGCACTGATTCCACCTTTTAGGACATGTTGGACTCTGAGTGGTGTGACATTGAGGATGTTTTCACTGCTGTTGGTGCCTTAGTGGAGGCAGCCCAGGCCAAAGCTCTTCAACCACTGGAGGACAGGAGGAAAGTTGTGGAGAAAGAGGCTAAAGAACTAAGAGAGAAATTAAACACAGAGATAGATCAACTTGAAAAGACTATCTCTGAGCTGGATGATATATCTGCATATGAGGATCATATTCTTTTCCTGCAAGTAAGTAAAACAAAATTATTGACCCAACTTTAAAATGCACCTTTTTAATGGCATTATTTATTTATTTATTTAATTGCGACTATTGTGTGACCTTATAAAGGGCTTCCATATAGTGTTCCAAATTCTCAATATCAGGAGGAACTCGCCTACCAGAAATAAGTACCAATACCACCAGTGAATCAACGTTATGTACCCACAGACTGTATCACTCACTGAACTAGGAGCACTCAGAGAGCGCAGACCTCCACCAAGGCAGATCAGTGCCCCCCGCCACCCACCCCCGATCACCAAAATTTAATCATTTGTTCCTTGTGCCAGTATCAACATTTCCTGAAAATTTCATCCAAATCTGTCCACAACTTTTTGAGTTATCGTGCACACAGACAGACAGACAAACCAACGCCGACAAAAAGCTAACCTCCTTGGCCGAGGTAATAAAGTGTAAAGCTCATTGTTTATACACACTTGTATCATGGTATCATCAGGTTTTCGTCTTCAATCTAAAAATCATAGAAGCCTATTTTGACAATGGGTCAAAATAACACTGTATCTTATAGTTAGCTCCACCAAGGAGGTTATTACCTCCACCAGGAGGTATTGTAATCACTTTACTTTGTGTGTTTGTTTGTTTGTTTGTTAGCAAGATAACTCAAAAAGTTACAGACGGATTTTCATGAAATTTTCAGGAAATGTTGATATTGGCACAAGGAACAAATGATTAAATGATTAAATTTGGGGGCTGCCCCCCCCCCCCCCCCCAGCACGCACAGGAGGTAGATCTGTCTTGGCGGAGATCTGCACTCTCCAAGTGCTTTTCTTGTTGGGGTTTGTCTGTTTGTTTGTTTGTTTGTTTGTCTGTTAGCAAGATAACTCTAAAAGTTATGGAAGGATTTTAATGAAATTTTCTGTAAATGTTGATACCGGCACAAGGAACAGGGGGTGATCTGGGGGGGGTTGCTTTTCTAATTTATATCATAGCTCTGTTAGCTTAGCTCTGCTTTTAGACAGAAAACAGCCACAGTAAAACCATAAATCCCCTCTGTTTTCTGTACGTTTGTGTTGCCAGTAGATGAACAGATGTAGGGACTAAAGATGGAAATTAGCTATAATCTTGCGTATTGGCACATATTGTGTTTATTAATATGGACTGTCGCATTGAAAAATTAGAAAAGCACTTGGAGAGTGCAGACCTCCACCAAGGCAGATCAGCCCCCTCCCCCTCCAATCACCACCAAAATTTCATCATTTCTTCCTTGTGCCAGCATCAGCATTTCCTGAAAATTTCATCAAAATCCATCCATAACTTTTTGAGTTATCTTGCTAACAGACAAACAAATAAACCAACATGTGTTCAGAGAACGCAAACCTCCGCCAAGCACCCTGAACGGTGTGCATGTGTGGATCGACTGTTTCTGTTTAAATTAAACAGTTTCCAGGTTGTTCCATACGGCAGAAGAAGCTGAAGCTTGGTACCAGTCATGTGTATGTCAAATTATATTCAATTCTAATCAATATTTGTTGAATTATAATGAAAAATGTGTGGTAAATGGGATTTTCAATGTTAAATGTAAATGTCCACAGAGTCCACATTCCACAGTGGATGTGGACAATTTTGTGCCAGATACAAGATATTGTTCTAAGCTACTGGCGGATCAAATTGGAGGCTAATTGGAGTCATTTTGAATTTTTTATGATTTTTCGAAAATTGCTCAATGATGAAAGATAGGAAAATTGTAGATGTTGTGACCTTGCTGTGACCTTGAACTTTGGCCTACTTGGTCCAAAATTTAATGGGTTGGTCCCAGGGCCTAGGCCTATCTGTGGGTACAGTTTGGTAAAGATGGTTGGAATAGTTTTCCTGTAAAGTTTCTAACAAACATACACGCAAACAAACAAACACACAAAGCAAAGTGATCGCAATACCTCCTGGCAGACGTAAAAACAGACAAACCCCGATGAAAACATAACCTTTTTGGTGGAGGTAATAAACTTCAACTAAAGGTCATTTTTAACATTTGAAAGTGTAAATACTACATTTCAGCTCTACTGATACAACCCCCCCATCCCACAGAAATACCCTTCTCTTCAAGAGCCAGATGACATGAAAGACTGGACTGAAGTCATACTGGACACATCGCTGACGTTCGGCACCATGAGAAAAATCACAACAACTCTGATGGAACAGATTCAGCTGGAACTTGAAAAGCTGACCTCTATTGGTAAAAGTGAAATAAATGGTGCAATATATTAACTAGTAAAACAATATAGTTAATAATTAATGCACGTTATTGACGCTCCTTTGTACCGACTGCCATCAGACTGTAAAACAGCAGCTTGGCTTGAATTATATCCTGCTCTAAACAGACTTTTCTATTTGTCAGTTTCACCTATAGCACACTTGTTATTTTTTTATTGTCGTTGTTACTAATTATGTCGTTTTTAGTCAAATCTTTACAGTTGTAGCTTTTCTTTATCTTTCTATTGTATTTGATGCTTCTTTTCTTGTGCTGGTATACATTTGAATTTCCCCCCTTGTGGGATCAATAAAGTAGATCTTATCTTGTGTTCTCTTGTGTTTTCTTGTCTTGTCTTATCTTATGTTGTCTTATCTTGTCTTATTTTATCTTATCTCGTCTTATCTTATCTTGTCTTACGTTGTCTTATCTTGTCTTATTTTATCTTATCTTGTCTTGTCTCGTCTCGCCTCATCTTATCTTGTTTTATTTTATCTTATCTCGTGTTGTCTTATCTTATTTTAGCTTATCTCATGTTGTCTGATCTTATTTTATCTTATCTTGTCTTTTCTTGTCTTATCTTATTTTATCTTATCTTGTCTTTTCTTGTGTTGTCTTGTCTTATCTTTTATCTTGTCTTATTTTATCTTGTCTTATCTTGTCTTATTTTCATATTTTATCTTGCCTTGTCTTGTCTCATCTCGCCTCATCTTATCTTATTTTATCTTATCTTGTATTGTCTGGTCTTGTCTTATTTTATCTTATCTTGTCTTATTTTATCTTATCTTGTATTGTCTGGTCTTATTTTGTCTTGTCTTATTTTATCTTATCTTGTGTTGTCTGGTCTTATCTTGTCTTATTTTATCTTATCTTGTGTTGTCTGGTCTTATCTTGTCTTATTTTATCTTATCTTGTGTTGTCTGGTCTTATCTTGTCTTATTTTATCTTGTCTTATTTTCTTATCTTGTCTTGTCTCGTCTTGCCTCATCTTATCTTGTTTTATTTTATCTTATCTCGTGTTGTCTTATCTTATTTTAGCTTATCTTGTCTTTTCTTATCTTATTTTATCTTGTCTTATCTTATTTTATCTTATCTTGTCTTATCTTGTGTTGTCTTGTCTTATCTTTTATCTTGTCTTATCTTGTCTTATTTTCATATTTTATCTTGTCTTGTCTTGTCTTGTCTCGTCTCACCTTATCTTATTTTATCTTATCTTGTATTGTCTTATATTATCTTAACTTGTGTTGTCTGGTCTTGTCTTATTTTATCTTATCTTGTCTTATTTTATCTTATCTTGTCTTATTTTATCTTATCTTGTGTTGTCTGGTCTTATCTTATCTTGTCTTATTTTATCTTATCTTGTCTTATTTTATCTTATCTTGTGTTGTCTGGTCTTATCTTATCTTGTCTTATTTTATCTTATCTTGTCTTATTTTATCTTATCTTGTGTTGTCTGGTCTTATCTTGTCTTATTTTGTCTTATCTTATCTTGTGTTGTCTTAACTTATCTTTTATCTTATCTTGTCTTAGTTTTATCTTATCTTACCTTGTCTTATTTTATCTTATCTTGTATTGTCTTATCTTATCTTATTCACAGAGGTGAAGAGGATTCCACAGTTCAGAGGTATGTGCTCTATATGCGTTTCAGAATCTATCACAAGTACATTTTTAGACTTCAGTCTGAGAATTGTTTCCATCTTGTGCTTCACAGTGGATGTAAAATTTGATCGGAGCACAGCCCACCGACGACTCGTTCTGTCTGATGACGGAAAGGAGGTGAAAGATGGAGGAGAGGACCAGGAAGTGGATGACGATCCAGGGAGGTTCGATCTATTTGGCAGCGTCCTGGGGCTCAGCGGACTGACCTCTGGGAAGTCCTACTGGGAAGTGGACGTCCGAAACAAGGCCGGCTGGGATCTGGGTGTAGCCAGAAAAGATGTGGATCGAAAAGGCAAACTGACCCTGAACCCAGATCACGGTTTCTGGGTGACTGTTCATTACGATGACGATAAGTACGCAGCTCTGACCGTCCCACCGGCGTACCTTGGCCTGAAAGAGCCTCCTAAGAAGGTGGGGGTTTTCGTGGATTATGAGGAGGGGCTTGTGTCCTTCTACGATGTGGTGGCCCAGTCTCACATTTACTCATTTATTGACTGTTCCTTCGGAGATAAGCTCCTCCCATATTTCAGTCCGCATGTAAAAGATGAGAAAAACACTGACCCTTTGATTCTGTTGTGAATAACCTCTGAAACAGGTGTTTGAGTCTAAGTTTGCATAGATTTGCTTTTTTTTGTAATTTAAGTTTAGTTTTTGTTAGATAATTAACATAACATAATTTAGTTTTTGCTGATTATTTTACGTAACTAAATGATCTTTTCATAGCTCGCTTTAGTTATATTTCATTAACCAACACAACCTGATTTGTGTTACATGCAGGGGTGTAGAATTGGGTAGGGACACTAGGGACACGTCCCTACCAATATCCAGCCATGCTGAGCCACATTATGTAATAAATTCCCATTATGTAAAAAATTCCCATTATGTAATAAAGTTCAAAATGTAATAAGAATGTCACGTCATCTTGTATTAAAGCCGCATTATGTAATAAACTGACGCATTTTGTAATAAACTATGTCAACACATTATATAGTAAATTTTTTCACATTATGTAGTAAGTTATTACAATTTGACAAAATTTATTACAAAATGCACTTGACACATTTTTATTTTAAAAAAAAAATGTAATAGCATGGTTCATTATGTAATAACAATCCAAATTAATATAATTTCAGAGCAATTTAGAAGAAATCACAGGAGCTACAGTTAATGTAATCAGAACTTTAACCATACAGTTTAAAGATGCAAATAAAAATGTGTCAAGTGCATTTTGTAATAAATTTCTCAAATTGTAACAACTTACTACATAATGCAAAAAAATTTACTATATAATGCATTGAGGTACTTTATTACAAAATGCGTCAGTTTATTACATAATGCGGCTTTATTACAAGATGACGTGACATTCTTATTACATTTTGAACTTTTATTACATAATGGGAATTTATTACATAATGCGGCTCAACAAGCCACTACTGTGTACTCACTATCAATCCAACCGCTGTCCGTCGTGTTTAGACAATGATTATGGCACACAAAGGGTTAACAGTCGGCCTCTGGTAGAAGTCCCGCCTCTAACCTAAATGTCACTCTCCGATTGGCTCTGCGGTTTTGCTACATGTGATTGTTCGTCCCCGCTGTCACTCAGTCTACTTGTAAAATGAATCTGCTACTTGGACAGTTGAACCATTTAGTGTAAGTTTTCAATATGTTTACATTTGTTCTGCTTGGGTCACGTCAGCTAGATGGATTTGAATATCAGCGGTGTCATTCACATTTACTTTTGTACATGTGTCTGTTTGCGTCAGTGCGTGGCGTGTCTGCTCGGTAATTAGGATGTAAAGGATGTCAAAGAAAAGAAAACTGGACACAAGACACTTCTTTAAGAGTCAAAGTGTAAGTTAGTTTAAGGGTATAGAACTGCAGAGGCTCAACAACACAGATACTGAATAAAAGACACTATTTAATGCCAAACAGAAACACTTTTTTTTTTTCCAGTTATTTTTACTTATTATTTTCATGTATTTCTATGGAAAAGAGCAGCTGTTTAAAAAATACAAATAAAGAAAATTAATGGGGGAAAATACAATAAAACCTCAGATTGTAAATGTGATTCTAGATGTGATTTTATCTATATTTTTGGGGAATAAATTACATGTAATAATTGAAAATAAAAGCGTTTTTTCCTCTGGCAATAACTGTACCATCAGACTCTATGAAATTTAGAGTATACCCACTTCTCCAGGGACCACTACGCCACTGAACACAAGCAACCAGTGTTTTCGATTTATTTCAAGCAATTACCATCTTAATTCAAGAGCAATGCATTTTTTCTACAAAGACACAGTGACAAAGCAATGTCAAACAAACATCTTTACTGATCAGCATCACAAAGATTTGCGTTGTTTCAACACAATTCATGAAGCACCATGTCTTTGGATGGTGGGAGGTTATGCTGGAGTACGTGGACAGAACCCACACAAACAGAAAGGTTCCTTCTTGCCCATGCACCAAATAAACAAACTCGTGGTTCCAGGCACAACAAACCCGCCCCTCACATGTATTGTAACTTATTTTGGCATCGATCCAGCTGATGTCATCATGTATATGCGTGTGCTGATGTCAGCATATCAGATACATATATATGTGCCGAGTCTGAAGTAAATTGAAATAAAATTGATGTTTTTATTGACATTTGAAATTTTGCCCATTATAAGTAAATGGGAGAAAAAAAAGATTTTAAAAATTCATATAAAATTTGAACTTTGACCTACTTTTCCCAAAATGTAATCAGATCTATTCTGGGTCACTGGTAATCTATAAACCCAATTTGGTATGAATTCAATTAATAGTTTTGCTGCTACAGACATTTGAAATTCTACCCATCATAAGTAAATGGGGGGTGGGGGGGTTAAAAATTCATAAAAAATTTTAACTATGACATATTTTTCCCAAAATGTAATGACATTTTGATATGAATTCAACCAATAGTTGTGCTGCTGGAGTGTTAACAAGCAAACAAAGAAACAAACCAAACCCAAAACAACACCCCTTGCTCTTGGGCGGGGTAATAAATAAATGGGCCACGCCGACAAAAAGAAAGAAAACAGAAATGATATCCAAAACACTTGAGACTGAGTAAAGAATTTAAAACTAGAAGCACTCGGAGAGCGCAGACCTCCGCCAAGGCTGATCAGTGGGGCCCCCCGCCCCCGAATACCACCAAAATTTAATCATTTCTTCCTTATCCCATTTCCAACAAACCCTGAAAATTTCATCCAAATCTGTCCATAACTTTTTGAGTTATGTTGCACACTAACGGACAGACAAACAGACAGACAAACAAACAAACAAACAAACAAACCCTGGCAAAAACATAACCTCCTTGGCGGAGGTAACCAGGCTCTTCCATGCAAATCTGACAACAGAATACGCTGTCATAGGGCCACAGAAGAAAATAAAAACGCTTGTCACTACGAGAATAAAGTCGCTATTCAACGAGAATAAATTTGTAGTTTTAAAAAACTAATTATTTAATGAGAATAAAGTCATTAATTAATGAGAATAAAGTCATTATATTTCGAGAATAAAGTCATTATTTAACGAGAATAAAGTTGTAGTTTTAAAAAACTCATTATTTAACAAGAATAAAGTCGTTATATTTCGAAAATAAGGTCGTTATATAATGAGAATAAAGTCGTACCCACTCATTGAATAATGTAGAACTTGGAACATTTTGTGAAGTTCTCCTTTCATTGGTGGTTTACACACAAAGGCCACATACTGAGTCTGTCCTCCCATCAACACATTGGGCCAGGGGTGTCAAACTCATTTTCTTCTAGGGGCCACATTCAGCCCGATTTAATCTGAAGCAGGCCGGACCAGTAAAATAATAGCATGATAACTGATAAATAATGACAACTCCAAATCGTTTTAGTGCAAAAAAAAGACATTCAATTATGCCAATATTTATGTTTACAAACTATCCAAACAAAAAGGATGTGAATAACCTGAAAAAAAATGTAATTTGTTTAGAAATATTAGTACAATCTTATCAATATCATGCCTTGACTTATCATTTATACTAGGGATGCACCGATTCCGATACGAGTATCAGGTATCGGCTCCGATACTCAGTGTGTGTACTGTAATGGAATTTTCTGATTCCCTTCTTTGTTTCCGTATCCATTCCTGACTACCCTTTCCCACTACATGCTAACTTTCCCAAATACCCCCCACTGCATGTTAATTTTCCCATATTCTTACCCAAATGCCCCTACTGTATGTGTAAATTTTCTTGCAAGGTAACAAAAGGTGACTGATTGTCAAAGCCGTGAGTTCATCATTCAATCAAAAAGCCCTTTGAGGAGACTGGAGGGGTCACTTGTAAATGGGATTCACCCTATAAAAGGTGGACCTTGTGAGAAGCTCTTTGTCTTTTCTTCACAATCGCCACTCGTGTGCAGACAAAGAAATAAAATATTGTCGGCTGGCAGATGTCTCTATTTCATTATTCAACAACAGCAGAGAAAAACTTCCATAACAGTACTCATATTCATACTCATAAAAGTAATCTGATACAAATGCACTGATACCACTTACGGCCGTGTGACATTCACAGTTCAGTGCAGCAGGTACGAGGAGGAGGAATAATGTGTGTGGAGTGTGAAGAGTGTGGAGGTTTAATGAAATAAATGATGGTGATAAAAGTAACACTGACTGCAAGTAACATTAAAGACACAGACAGATACAGACGCAGCGTTCTGTCCATCCTCTGTGTACATTCCATCCCTTTTCCAGGTGCTGTCGGATGAGTGCTCAGACAGCGAGGGGTATGGAGCAGTGTTGACCGCCGCCAGCGGAAGTGAAAACGAAATCTATTGCTCATTTCTCTATCTGCTGAGGCTAAGCTTTTAAACCTTACCAGTGAAAACACTGCAATATTAGTATCACATTAGTGTTGCCTCTGTCGTCTCCATGTTTGTTATTACTGACTTTCTTCTTCTTCTTCTTCTCAAAAAAACTTTCCTCTTCTTCGTGGTATTTGTCCAGTATGGTTAATTAAGACCAGCGCCCCCTGGTGGATTAATTGAGAATTGCTCATTCCAACACATTAAATGTCAGTAGCAGCACTTTGTTCCAGTCAGACTAATGACAACGACAATAAAGCACATTTACAAAAGGAACTAAGAACTGGAATGGGATTATTAAGTACTTGTATCGGTACTCGGTATCGGCAAGTACTCAAATGTAAATACTCATACTCGTACTTAGTCTGGAAAAAAGTGGTATTGGTGCATCCCTAATTTATACGTATGCATTACAGATCAGATCAGATCTACAAAGACATTTAGTAACAGGCAGAAAATTGTTAAAATTGTGCTTTATTTTCTTTAGACATTTCAGGTTGTTCATATTTGTTCAGGTTAGTCACATTTTATTGTTAAAGGACAGTCTGTTAATGTAAACATTTCCGTAATTTTATGTTTTTTGCACTAAACCAAAGAGAAAAAATGGTGTTGTCATTATTTATAGGTTATTATGATATTATTTTTTAGTTTGATGCCCTAACTTGCACTTTGCAAATTCATCCCACGGGCCAGACTGGAACTTTTGGCGGACCGGTTTAGGCCCCCGGGCCACATGTTTGACACCTGTGCACTATCATTAGTTTAAGGACTTTGAAGACAGTTTACACATGTTTGGGTTTGTTGTATGAACTGAACTGATTTGTAGTAAATTTCCTCTTTTGTGGAAGAAAAACTGAAGAAGTGTTCAGCTGTAGGACTGTCAGTGGAAACACCACAGAACTATACAGAACTAAACAGAACTATACAGAACTAAACAGAACTATACAGAACTATACAGAACTATACAGAACTAAACAGAACTAAACAGAACTATACAGAAACTATACAGAACTAAACAGAACTAAACAGAACTATACAGAACTATACAGAACTAAACAGAACTAAACAGAACTATACAGAACTATACAGAACTAAACAGAACTAAACAGAACTAAACAGAACTATACAGAACTATACAGAACTAAACAGAACTATACAGAACTAAACAGAACTAAACAGAACTAAACAGAACTATACAGAACTAAACAGAACTAAACAGAACTAAACAGAACTATACAGAACTAAACAGAACTAAACAGAACTATACAGAACTAAACAGAACTAAACAGAACTAAACAGAACTATACAGAACTAAACAGAACTAAACAGAACTAAACAGAACTATACAGAACTAAACAGAACTATACAGAACTATACAGAACTAAACAGAACTAAACAGAACTATACAGAACTAAACAGAACTAAACAGAACTAAACAGAACTATACAGAACTATACAGAACTAACAGAACTAAACGAACTAAACAGAACTATACAGAACTAAACAGAACTAAACAGAACTATACAGAACTATACAGAACTAAACAGAACTAAACAGAACTATACAGAACTAAACAGAACTAAACAACAGGACTGAACAGAACGAAACAGAACTATACAGAAATAAACAGAACGAAACAGAACTATACAGAAATAAACAGAACTAAACAGAACTAAACACACAGGGTTTGTGTTTCTGAACAAACTGTGAGGATTTTACTCCGAGTTTTTGAGTCCAACAGAAGGGAAAATTGCTGCTTGGCTTGTTGCCTTCGCTGTAAAACTGGAAACTCTGTCGAATTTTCAAAATATTACGAGTTTAATCTCAGAAAAGTACGACTTTATTCTCGTGAAATAATGACTTTATTCTCATTAAATAATAGAGTTTTTAAAACTACGACTTTATTGTCGTTAAATAATGAGTTTTTTAAAACTTCGACTTTATTCTCATTAAATAATGACTATTCTAATTAAATAATGAGTTTTTTAAAACTTCGACTTTTTTCTCGTTAAATAATGAGTTTATTTTCGTAGTGACATGTGTTTTTATTTTTCTACTTACATGGCCCTATTATGCCGTGGTAAAGTCTAAATGAAAACCTAAAGCCTGTTTGGTTAGAAATGAAAGTGAAAGTCATTCAGAGTGAACTTTCCACAGACTGTGCAGAGGAAATGCACCAGATCAGCCAGAGGAGCCAGAGGACACACAGCAGCAAGTAAGAGCCACTTCTACTGTTATCTGCTTTTATTTACTATTAGTGGAGGGCTGTGTGGGATTGCAACCTGCATTAGAAAAGAAAATTATATGGCCTTAAAAAACGTTATGTGTCAAAAAAAACAAAACCTACTTATTTAATCCCATTCTCATTTTATATTGATGGCTGTTATGTAATAAACCGAACGCCTTAGGCACACTGAAGCCAACAGATAAACCACAGGCTTCAGGGTGTGTGCAAAAGTCCACACAGGCTGTACTGTGCTCATGTTCTTTCCACAGAGAACATGTATGTAGAATATAGTGAGTGTTCACCCATTCACTCCCTGTACTGATGATTAAAAATGATTTTGTGCTTTGCTTTTATATTCTTTTCTAGCCTTAGATTATTCTCCACTTTATAGGGTCTACATATTGTCTATTGCATAGACTAATAATCAATGTGGACTCATATTAAATAAATTATTAGATTTTCAGAAGACTGCACTGGATTTACACACACTAAGCAGACATTAACCCTTTTATGCATGAATTATGAGAACCTTAGCCGATATTATTCTTCCTGAGTGTTTTTATTCCTCTTTAGGCATGAAAAAAACAATGTGATTGAAATTTTTATGGACCTTTTTTTCATGGTGTTACAAAAATTTCCACTCAGTTGGACACCATGCATTTAATTTTTGAAGCAAAGAAGCATGGATTTAAAACCCATCATCAGAAAGTGATATACTGTGTGAAAACTATGAAATAAAAACAGTTTTCATGCACCTAATCTGATGTTTCCTCACATTTTAACATACCCTAATACTAGTTATTACTCACTTTAGGAAGATAACACGCAAAAAAAAAAAAAAAAAAAAAAACTTTTAGAGTAAGAAAACTGTGAATTACAGTCCTAATAACAATTACCAATTGATTTACAATAAAACATGTAACTGCAGATCAGGTTTATCAAGAACAGCAAAGTTGCAGTAATTGTTTGAATTACAGTGTATAGGATGATGCACATGCCATCACTGTGTTGGCTGATATGCAAATAAAACAACAAAAGCATGAATATACAAGAGAACAGCTGGAGAATAGTTGTCCACTGTAGTGACCACTATGCATGAAAGGGTCAAATACTACAGTGTGACACTGTACTTTACTCTAAGTAGGAGTTGGATACAGCCTCTAGTATCTTATCTATAAATAACATTGTCTTCCTTATTTTTTTCCATTTTACTCCTCCTTCCTTCTTCCTTCTTCCTTCTTGTGCGTACAGTACAAGAAGACAAAAACAGACAAAACAAAACAAAACAGTGGGTTAGTAACCAGGTTAACATTAAGGTTAGTATATACTCTATTAGACACTTGCTAAAATGTGAATAACCTGAACAAATATGAACAATTTGAAATGTCTTAAGAGAATTAAGTGCCGTTTTAATGATATTCTGCCTGTTACTAAAATGTTTTGTGTCTTTTGTAGATCCACTGTTTTCTGTAAGTTGTAATGCACATGTTTAATGATAATAGGAGACATAATATTGTTAAAATTGCGTAAATGTTTCTTAAGAAACTTCAGGTTGTGCATGGTTGTCCAAGTTATTCACCTTTTTTTAAAGGACAGCTTGTAGATGTGAACATTTTTATAATGAAATTTTACTTTTTTTACTGTTGTTATTTTACTGGTCTGGACAACTTGACATCATACTGGGGTGTATGTGGCCCCTGAACTAAACTGAGTTTGACAGCCCTGACATCTGGGCCCATATTCCTAAAGATTCTTAGTGCAAAGAGTTGCTCCTAGAGGCCAAATTCTAAGAAAATTCTTAGACTCATGATGTTTTCTTAGAATTTCCCCTAAAAATGAAGAGTAGATCCTAGTAAAGACAAAAGCTATTCCTAAAGAATCTTAGCCCTTCAGAGAGCTCCTAAGGTGAGATCTGTTCAGAGCAGGGAAGAGGACTTTTAAGGGGAAGAGGAGTTCCCTTAGCAGAGGACAAAATGGAAGAGGCAGGAGGGAGATTCTCCAAATACTGGATGACAGTGAATTAATTAAACACTTCAGATTTTACTGTAAATAAAAAAAAAAAAAAATTAAAAAGTAAAAAAAAAAAAGGTATTATTCCGGCAGCAGGGGTGCAGAAAAAATACTGTAAAATAACGGAAAATAACCATCTCATAAAAATACAGTAATTTTCCATAATTAAAAAACAGTTTTTTGCCCTAACTTTATATGAGATTTTGTTTTGTTTTTTTTTGTTTTTGTTTTTACTTTTTAATGTTTAATAAAGAATATTTACATGTGTTAAAACAATCAAATTACCTATGAATATATATATATATATATATATATATATATATATATATATATACATATATATATATATATATATGTGTGTGTGTGTGTGTGTGTGTGTATATATATATATATATATATATATATATATATATATATATATATATATATATATATATATGTACAGATGTTTTATTATGTTTTATTTTGTTTCTTTCCATGTTCTAAACAGATAGATAGATAGATAGATAGATAGATAGATAGATAGATAGATAGATAGATAGATAGATAGATAGATAGATAGATAGAATTTTCAATGAGACTAAGTTGCACAATCCACTGATAAAAACTGTATTAGGACAGTTTATCAGTGCTTATACATGTTATACATTCACAAAAACACATTTATTCAACATTTATGTTGTGAAACCTCCCGTAATTACACAAGATATTTGTCAGTTAACAAACAAATCTTGTTAAACTTACAGAACAAATACTTCTTTTACAGTTAATTGTCAGTAGTTTTATCTCATTTTATTTATTTATTTATTTTTTTTACAGTATTAAACTTTAAATTAACCGTTTAATCTCATAAATAGAAAAGAAATATTTGTGAAATTACGATACATTTGCAAATGTATTTTAACTGTATGTTTCTGTGAAAAAAGAAAAAATTCTTTTAAAAAACTGAAATTTTTTGGTTATTCACAGTTCCGGTTTTTTCATGTTATTTTACATTTGATGTAAAATCACAGTCTATTTTTGTCATTTCGTTGATATTTTCCTGTATCTTAAAAATACAGGAAAAATCTTTAAAATAAACAGTGAAAATTGTGTTAAATTACAGATTTTTTTTTACTGTGTGTTTAGACAACACCAGTATAAACTTGTGAATATTTCTGGATTTATTTGACACTATTTGACACAGATGTTGGATAATGTGACTGATCCAAGGCCGTATGGTGGATCTCCAAATTGCTCCAAATGCATCCGGTGTGAGCCCATAAGGCGGCTATTCACAGGGGATTCAGCCACTAATGTTTGCATACCGACCGAGCTACGCAACCCGACTCCACAGAGACACAGAGGGGGCTGATGGGATGCAGACTCTGGCTCCCTGCCTGTCCCTGATGGCCTGGACAGAGCCCCTAGAAAACCCCCCACTATGTCCATGTTTAGGGATGTAACGGTACGAAAATTTCATATCAGGGTTACTGTGACCAAAATTATCAGGGTTATCATTATTATTATTCACAGTTCCGGTTTTTTCATGTTATTTTACATTTGATGTAAAATCACAGTCTATTTTTGTCATTTCATTGATATTTTCCTGTATCTTAAAAATACAGGAAAAATCTGTAAAATAAACAGTGAAAACTATGTTAAATTACAGATTTTTTTACAGTGTGGATCGTGCAGGAATCATGTTTGTGGTTGATTTCATTAGAGATGCACTTACTTCTCCAACCCAACGCTACAATGCAATACCACCCCAAATGAAAGTCATCACAACACTGAGGTATTTGGCAACAGGGAAAATGCAACAATGCAGCAGTGATGACTTGTGTCTGTCACAACCCTCCATCTGCAGGGTCACAACCTCCTGAGGCCGCTCAGCAATCACAGACACTGATGAAAGCTCAGCCATTTTACCCTCGTTAATACCAAATGGAGTTGAAATGTTGAAAGCTGAAAGTGCAAAAATGACCAACATGCCAATTAATATGAACAAATAAATATAATTATCACTACGTGAATACTGTACCAGTGCGAGTGAGTTTTTTCACACATGTTGTAGGATAATTTTAACCCTTTCATGCATAGTGGTCACTACAGTGGACAGCTATTCTACAGCTGTTCTCTTGTATATTCATAGGTTATGTTGTTTTAGTTCCATATCAGATAACACAGTGGACACTTGCGCTTCATCCCATACACTGACATTCATACTGTTACTGTAATTTTGCTGTTCTTGATAAACTTGATCTGTAGTAACATGCTTTAAATCAGTTGCTAATTGTTATAAGACTATAATTAACAGTTTCCTAATCAAAAAGGTTTTTTTGTTGTTGTTTTTTTTTTTTACATATTATCTCCATGAAGTTAGTAATAACTAGTATTAGAGTATGTTAAAATGTGAGAAAACACCAGATTATTTGCATGAAAAATGTTTTTATTTCATAGTTTTTCTTCTTCCAACTCCTTTTCGAGTGTAGATGAATGATTTTGGAATTTTGAATTTGCATGTATTCTGTAAATGTTCGAAATAAACAAAAAATAATGAATGAATGAACAGTTTTCACACAGTATATGACATTCTGATGATGGGTTTTAAATACATGTTTCTTTGCCTCAAAAATTAAATGCATGGTGTCCAGTTGAGTGGACGTGTTTGTAACTCCATGAAAAACAGGTTCATAAAAAAAAAAAAAAAAATCAATTGCATTGTTTTTTTTATGCCTAAAGAGGAATAAAAACAGGAGAAAAATCTCGACTAAGGTTTTTATAATTCGTGCATGAAAGCGTTAAAGTACAGCTTACTATTCATTGAACAGATATGATATTATCTTTTTTGTGAAATATTATTTACAATGACACAGTCTTCATTAGATTAGATTCTATGATTAAGTTTATCGATTTGAGGGTCCATCCCTTGCCCTTAAGTTCAGGAAGTAGTGGAGCGGTGCATAAAGCCCATTGAATACTTTTTCTGTGGTAAGTAATGGTGGTGTTCTACCACTAGAGGGTAGTAGAGTTTCAATTATTTTACATCCAAGTTGAAACCTGGGCTGTCAAAGTCATGTTAGTTCAGGGGCCACATTCAACATAATGTGATCTGAAGTGGGCCGGACAACTAAAATAATAACATAATCACCTAGAAATAATATCAACTCCAAACTTTTCTCTATGTTTTAATGTGAAAAAATTAAACTTACCTTATGAAAATGTTTACACATCTGAAAGCTATCCTTTAAAATGTAACTGACATGATCAACCTGAAATTTCTTAAGTAAAATAAGTGGAATTTTAACAATATTGTGTCTCAGTTGTTCATGTTTTTTTAGATTATTTAAATTTTTTTGTGAAAGGGTAGTTTGTTCATGTAATCATGTACTTTTTTTGTGCTGAAACAAAAAGAAAAAATTGGAGTTGTCATTATTTATAGGTTATCATGATAATATTTTATTGGTCTGACCCACTTGAGATCATGTTGGTCTGTAAGTGACCCCTGAACTAAAATGAGTTTGACACCCCTGATCTACAGTGTGTGCATCTTGAAATGCTTGATTTTCTTTCTTTTGTAGAAAATAATAATATGCTTGCGTGATTGTGCCATCAAATAATACTTTACGTTTTAGATATATGTTTTCATAAGACTGATAGAACTACAAAATATATTTACAAAATAATAAAAAATGAAATGCTTGTGCAACCAGGGACTGTGATGACAGTATGTGTATGTATGTATATAAATCAGTGTATAGTGGGGCGGCCATGGCTCAGATGGTAGAGTGGGTCGGCAGTTCGAATCCCACTCTGTCCTAGTCAGTTCGTTGTGTCCTTGGGCAAGACACTTCACCCTCCTTTCCTCCAGTGCCACTCACACTGGTGTATGAATGTTTGGTGGTTATCGGAGGGGCGGTTGGTGCGAACTGGCAGCCGCGCTTCTGTCAGTCTGCCCCTCTATGACTGTAGCTGTGGCTATATATGTAGTTTACCACCACCAGAGGGAGAATGTGTGAGTGAATGAATAACACTGGGTTACAAAAAAATGTTTTTTGCAAGTTGTCTAGGTTTTTTCAACTGAATTAGGACCATTTTGCACCGCTAAATCCAAAAGTGACATCTGTTTTTCTCAATCAGGTCATGTTTTTTTTGCTAATTTGATTTTTGAAAAATTTGATCTTCTCACAAAATTGATTACATTTTTGTAAACTTTATCTTGGTCACCAAGTTTAATACCAAAATAAGATTGGTAAGCACACTTTATGAAACTTGTGACTTGATTCCTGTTAGGTACAATGGTGTCTTCACCGCAGATGTAGCAGAATACGTCAGCCTTATTTTTGCAAGATCTTCTAGTCGAAGCCATTTCATTCACCTGTAATATTAAAAAAAACATTAATCATAAATTGGCAAAAGTAAAATCTTCAGAACTCGTTTATTGCAAGAAATAGGAAAGAATTTTGTATCATATGATGTGAAAATGCCCATAAATGTAAGCAAAAATGTTAAAAAGCCAATATGTAGCATAGTTCAGAAAGTTGACCTGATTGAGCAAAATGAATGTGATTTTTGGATTCAGCACACCAAAATGATCCTAAATCAGCTCAAAAAACTTAAACAATAAATTTGTTGTTGACCAGTGTAATGGATCAATAATGTAAAGCACTTTGAGTGACCAAAAAAGTGCTACATAAATCTAATCCATTATTATTATAGTGTGTGAATGACTATGTCCCAATGTTATACTGATCTGACCTTAAACCTCACTCCTTCTTGTTCAAATCATAACCTTTTGAGGGATTGTGTCATTTTATAAGTATTTTGACCTTAATAAACCCCGTCCTTTTTTCAAAGCTGGAGTGACACATCACATGTGACGGCCAATAAACGTGTGATGAAATGAAGCTTCATTTGGGGAGTCACATGATTTTTTGCCTGATGAAGCGAGGCATGAAACATCTTGTCGCGATAGTTCTGTATTAAAAGCTCAGCACAGAGTTGAGCGTCTGCTTTGAGCATAACATCACTAGTCTAAAGGTACACTGTAAGACCGGATAAGTAGAGTTTAATACTGTTTTCTTTTGTTCAGACAAGGTATAGTTTTTACATGTTACCTGCTTGGTAGTTTCGACTTTGACTCCAGTCTTCCTCAGAAGCGTCTTCTGCAGCTTCTTCTGCAGCTTCTTCTTCTCCTACAGTATTATTACATAAACAGAAGACAAATTGAACATCATTAGCCTTAGGTTGAGTTTACTTAAAAATCTGAGGAAACCAGTTGCCTTAAAAAATGTAAGTAATGAGTAATGAAAACTTGAGTGTATTAAACTTAAATTCTTGATTTGAATGGAATTGCTATTTTAAGTACAACACACTAAATGCCAAGTTAATTTAACTTAAAATTTGTTGCAATGTCAGTTACTTTGTATAATCATTCGACTTAAAATCATCAGTTCAGTTCCAAGTACATTTAAATTAAAATCTTTTGCAATATAAATTGTTTTGTATATTTATTCAAGTTAATATATTGTAGCATGGATGGAAGTTGGACAGGAAGTTAGCTCAATGTAACTCATATTTTGAGTTTAACAAACCCCGTCCTTCATTCAAAGCTGGAGTGACACATTGCCGGTGACGGCCAATAAACATGTGATGAAATGAAGCTTCATTTGGGGAGTCACGTGATTTTTTGCCTGATGAAGCGAGGCATTGAAACATCTTGTCGTGATAGTTCTGTATTGAAAGCTCAACACAGAGTTGAGCATCTTCTTCGAGCATAACATCACTAGTCTAAAGGTACACTGTAAGACCGGATAAGTAGAGTTTAATACTGTTTTCTTTTGTTCAGACAAGGTATAGTTTTTACATGTTACCTGGTTAAGCAGGTAACATCTAAAAACTATACCTTGTCTGAACAAAAGAAAAAAGAAAACAGTATTATTACACAAACACAAGACAAAATGAGCATCATTAGCCTTAAGTTGAGTTTACTTAAAAATCTGAGGAAACCAGTTGCCTTAAAAAATGTAAGCAATGAGTAATGAAAACTTGAGTGTATTAAACTTAAATTCTTGATTTGAATGGAATTGCTATTTTAAGTACAACACACTAAATGCCAAGTTAATTTAACTTAAAATGTGTTGCAATGTCAGTTGCTTTGTATAATCATTAGACTTAAATCATCAGTTCAATTCCAAGTAGATTTAAATTAAAATCTTTTGCAAAATAAATTGCTTTGTATAAATATTCAAGTTACTATATTGTAGCATGGATGGAAGTTGGACAGGAAGTTAGCTCAATGTAATTTGCCAGTGCAGGAAGTACTTTTAATTTGGCAAGACATAAAAAAATTGCATCAAATAAAGTCAATCATAGCTGAACAGTAAAGCCATTGTTCATTCTATGTGTCTCACTCATGGTGCAGCTCTACACAAATACAAAAACAAACACAAAAAAGCCAATAAATTCATTGCCATACACACATTAAGTCCAAATTAACACTAACACCACAACCCCACTGAACACCTGCACATAAAAAGAACACATTTTCACAACATGCCCAATACCCATAATGCAATGTGGAGATAAAAACGTGTGGTCATGACTAAAACTTAGTGATTTAAATCCATTTAACTTAAACTTTTTTGTACTTTCGACTATGTTTACAAATTAGTAGAATATACTTAATTTATAGTAACGTAATAAAACTTCAATCATTTAAGTACATTGTAATTAAAGCATTTTAGTAAATACAAAGTCCAGGCTTACAGTGTTTGGTAGACCTGTTCTAACTCCAAAGCTGAGGTCTAAGTTTCCATTTGCTTTTTTTTTTTTTTTCAGACACTCAACATGTCAAGCCTTCAGATTTGCCACTGTGGGTGGTCAAAAATGACAACTTACCATGGCCTAAGAACTCACCAGGGGAAGATGGGATGCACACCGAAGGGAATGGGAATACCGGAGAATAAACAGTATCTATTCAAGCCGTATATCCCTGAATTTACCTTCACAATGCCTCCAATCAAAATAGAAGAGCCTTTGATGAATACTTACAACTTCAAGCCTGGTGAGTGGTTTATACCTATATTTGGATGTGACACAAGAAAGATCAGAGTTAGCCCATTCATGCATAAGTCCCTCCAGTGGACAGTTCTTCTACAGCTGTTGTCTTGTATATTCATGGGTTTTGTTGTTTTAGTTCCATATCAGCCAACACAGTGGACACTTATGCATCATCCCATACACTGACATTCATACCATTACTATAACTTTGCTGTTCTTGATGAACCTGATCTGCACTAACATGTTTGAGTGTAAATCAATTGTTATTTGTTAGACACGAAGGGTTTTTTTTTGCATATTATCTTGATGAAGTGAGTAATTACTAGTATTAGAATATGTTAAAATGTGAGAAGACATCAGATTAGCTGCTTTAAACATGTTTTTATTTCATTGTTTTCATATCCCTCTCTGATATTGGGTTTTAAACACGTTTCTTTACTTCAAAAATTAAATGCATGGATATTTTTGCAACTCCACAGAAAAAAAAAAAACTGGATCGCATTGTTTTTTTCATGTCTAAGGAGGAATAAAAACACTGAAGAAAAAAATCTTGACTAAGGTTCTCACAATTCATACATGAAAGGGTTAATACTGAACCAACAGTAGTCGCTTTTCCATTGACCCTCAAATTGCACAAATATAACTTACGCATAAAAATTTACCTAAATTTACCTAATTATTAGGAAACAGTTATTTCTTTTGAACATTCAACTTAAACACTGTACCTTACAAACTGAAATTATTTCACACTAATTTGCATTATGGCTCTAACACCGACATTATACGCTTCTGTTTTTCCGACATTTAGTAAATATCGGTAAAGTTTTGCACAGGTGTCCAATGGAAAAGCGACTATTGTCTGCATTTAAAAGAACACTTTATATCATCAAATCTAACTCTTTAATCGTATCTCAAACAGACTTTTCTGAAGAGAGGCCTCTCCTGGGTAGACAGAGGAATGCAGGCAACATGGGATGCACTCTGAGAGAAATTACAATGCCAGAGTTTGACGCCAGGAAAAATCCAAAGGACGAATCTCGTCAACAGGACAGAGCTCCGATCACCCATACACCGGTAACATATATGACACTGGTTTACATGGAAAATGCTTCCACAGTACAGTTAGTGAAATTTTACCACGTGTGAGTCACTGATACAGAAAAATCAAGTCAAAAATGTTGGTTGGCTGAAGTTCCTAAGATACAAACTCGGGGTCAAAATGTGAAATTCTAGAATTAACAAAAGAATGGGTTTTACTCTAAAGGAATATTTGTTTGAGAGCTACCTGAGCTATTTGTTTTGAGAACTGTTTGTTTGTTTGTCTGTCTGTCTGTTAGTGTGCAACATAACTCAAAAAGTTAGGGACAGATTTGGATGAAATTTTCAGGGTTTGTTGGAAATGGGATAAGGAAGAAATGATTAAATTTTGGTGGTGATCGGGGGTGGGGGGGCCCCCGGGGGGGGGGGGGGGGCACTGATCAGCCTTGGCGGAGGTCTGCGGTCTCCGAGTGCTTCTAGTTAAAATATGTAACATTTTGCACATTTAATCTCTGAAGCAGGTTATTTCTAAAAAAAATTGTAGACCAGTGTTATCATTTGCTGTGCATCATTTATTGTATTTGATCAATAGACAGAAATGATTGAAGAGAGGATCAGTTATTGAAATAATTATTTATTTATTTATTTAGATTTATTTCAAATATGGAAATGATACAAGCTTCCTGATTGCTACTATTTGACTTTTTTGCACAACATAATACAGAAATAAAAATTCAAGGAAGCCAAAAAAAATAATACACACAAAAAAAGAAAAAAATATATAAAAATTATATATTTACATTTTTTAGATAAATGATGTGTCACGCAGAAGAATTCATTTGATAATAGTTTGAATGATTCATTTTCTTCTTACAGATTGCTCCAGCATCCCTAAACCTCCCCAACCAAACCCTACCTGATGCCGCTGTAATCGGCATAATTAAATCCTGTACGTTTTACTTATTTTTTTTGTCTTTGTCACAACATGAAATAACAATTAAAAATGCAAAAATATGTTCAACAGTGTCTTTTTTTTTTTTTTTTTACTCTGTAGTGATCGAAAATCACCAACACTCTCCGCCAACAACCGCAAACGTGGAGGAAACTCATCGATCTCTTGGTTTCTCATCTGGTTCACAGGTGCAGATTCGTCACATGTCAGATTTTATTACTATAGAGACCTGTGTGATGAGTTTTAATGTTTCACTTTTCTCTGACAGCCCTTCTGGATGCCACTTTCTCAGACCTGCAGCATCCAAACAACCTCTGCAACCCCTGAACCAGCAACGAAGGAGACAAACACAACATGTATTCTTTATAACTGTCTGATAAGTTGCAGCTTATATTGATCACACCAGTCTGGGACAAATGGATCACACTAAATAGATGATTTTAAAATTAGACTTTTTATTATTAATAATGTGGTTTATGAAGCATAGATATAGAGAGATATTTGGGTATGTGTTGCATTACACATATGCAGTAGTGGGAAAAAGTTTCGGGATACCCTTAAAATTTTACACAATCTTATTTGTGTTGTGAAATATTTGTGGAAAAATTTGCATCTGAAACAAATGCAAATTAAAAAACATAACATGCTGCAAATTTTTAATCCCCCTCGACCAAATATTGTGTAAGATTCTGTTAAAAGTTACTGCTTTATAATTTAGACTAGATTGTCTTTGTGTGAAACTTATGACATTCATATTTATATTTGAAAGTACTTAGATATTATAAGTGCACAAGGCTGTTTCAAGCAAACATATCCCCCCGACAACCCTATGAAAATATTTTTGTGAGCACACCCAGCTTGTAAAATATTTTAATATCCAATGCAATGGACTATAGATCTGGAAATAGGTCCTTATGATTCAAGTCATGCCCTTGCTTTACGTGTCTAAAGGTGCTGCAAAATCCAAGCAACTGGCAATTTAGGACTGCTGGAGTTAATTATGCTTTCAATATATAATATAAAATGTGAAATAATTTATTTTCTTGAATTATACGAAAACTAATATGACTGTTAAATTAATTAAGGATTTTTTATTTGTCCGTCTGTCTGCAAGATAACTTCAAAAGTTATGGAAGGATTTGGATGAAATTTTCAGGAAATGTTGATACTGGCACAAGGAATAAATGATTAAATTTTGGTGGTGATCGGGGGCAGGGGGGGCTGGTCTGCCTTAGCGGAGGTCTGTGCTCTCTGAGTGCTTTTTTAGGTAGAGATGCAACGATTTTGGTGCTACGATTATTGTCAGAGGAATAGTCATGGTTTCACAAGTACTACGATTATTTAGTGCAAATTCATCTCATAACAGTATTTATTAGAGCTGTCACTTTTTATTCAAACTTCAAACATTCATTTGAACATGAGGTGAAAAGTTCGATCAAACTGTAATTACAATTACATTTACATTTATACATTTGGCAGAAGCTTTTTTCCAAAGCGACTTACAGGGGAAAAACCAAATTAAAAGAACAGATTAAAGCAGGGGTGTCAAACATACGGCCCGGGGGCCAACTGCAGCCCGCCAAAGGGTCCAGTTCGGCCCCTGGGATGTTTTTGCCAAGTGCAAAAATTCCACAGTCTTGAATTGAATTAAGCAAAAAAACGATTAAGCTTGAATTAAGGAAAAAATCTTGAATTAAGTAAAAAAAAATCTTCAGTTAAGCCAAAAAAATCTCAAATTTAGCAAAAAATCTTGAATTAAGCCAAAAAAATCTTAAAGTAAAAAAAAAAAAAAAAAATCTTGAACTAAGCCAAAAAAAATCTTCAATTAAGTTTAAAAAAATTTTCAATTAAGCAAAAAAAAAAATCTTCAATTAAGTTACAAAAAAATCTTCAATTAAGCCAAAAAAAATCTAGAATCAACAACTTAAATTTTTTTTCTTTGTTTTAGTGCAAATAATAACACTCAATTTTGGAAATATTTACATTTCCAAACTATCCTGTAACAATAAAATGTGAATAACCTGAACAAATATAATAATAATTATAATAATAATAATAATAATAATAATAATAATAATAATAATAAATTTTATTTGTATAGCGCTTTTCATACAACTCAAAGATGCTTTACATGCAGCAGATAAAAACAGAAACAGACATATTAAAAACAGTAAGGGTGTGGGTGAGGAGATGAGCGGCAGAGTTCTGAATGAGCTGGAGTTTATTGAGGAGTTTTGAGGGTAAACCATAGAGGAGGCTATTGCAATAGTCGAGTCTGGAGGTGATAAACGCGTGAATGAGTGTTTCAGCTGCAGGGAAGGAGAGAGATGGACGGAGACGGGCTATGTTTTTGAGGTGAAAGAAGGGAGTTTTAGTGACCTGTCTGATGTGTTGTTCAAAACTGAGGTTGGTGTCGAAAATGACTCCAAGGTTACAGGTTTGGGAAGAGGGAGTAAGGGATGAATTGTCAATGGTGAGATGTAAGTTGTGAACGGACTGGGTAAGGGATCTGGGGCCAGTGATGAGGAGGTCAGATTTATCACAGTTAAGTTTGAGATAGTTGGTTTGCATCCAGGTTTTTATTTCAGAGAGGCAGTTTGAGAGAGTCGAGAGGGTGGAGGGGGTGAGGGATTCGGACGAGATGTAGAGTTGAACGTCATCAGCATAACAATGGAACTTGAGTCCATGACGATGAATAATATTGCCTAGGGGGAGGATGTAGATCACAGGTGTCAAACATATGGCCCGGGGGCCAAATCTGGCCCGCCAAAGGCTCCAGTCCGGCCCTTGGGATGAATTTGTGACATGCAAAAATTACACTAAGATATTAACAATCCTTTTAGTTCAGGTTCTACATTCAGACCAATTCAATCTCAAGTGGGCAGGACCAGTAAAATACGATCAAAATAACATATAAATAATGACAAATCCAAATTTTTTTCTTTGCAAATTTAAATATTTTCATGTATTTACACTAAAACAAAGTATAATTTCGCAAAAAATCTGAACAAATATGAACAACCTGAAATGTCTTAAGAGAAGTATATACAATTTTAACAATTTTCTGTCTGTTATTAAATGTTTTGTGTGTTTGTAGATCCACTGTGATCTGTAAGTTATAATGTACATGTGTAAATGATAAACTGAGGCAGAATATTGTTAAAATTGCACTTATTTTTTCAGTTTGTTCATGTTATTCACATCTTTTGAAAGGATAGTTTTTAGATGTAAACCTTTTCATAATGCAAATCAACTTTTTTCGCTCTAAAACACAGAGAAAAGTTCGGAGTTGACATTATTTATATATTATATTATGTTATTATTTTACTGGTTCGGCCCACTGCAGATCTAATTTAGCTGAATGTGGCCCCTGAACTAAAATGAGTTTGACACCCCTGATGTAGATGATGAAAAGCAGGGGGCCAAGCACTGAACCTTGGGGGGACACCCTGTGACAGGGGAGCAGTGGAGGAGGAGTGGTTATTTATGTGGATGAATTGTTTTCGGTTTGAGAGGTAGGATTTGATCCAATTGAGTGCTGAACCAGTGATGTGAAATGTGTTTTCAAGACGGGAGAGGAGGATGGTGTGGTGGATGGTGTCGAAGGCAGCAGTGAGGTCTAGGAGGATGAGGATGGTTATGTGGCCAGAGTCAGCGGAGAGGAGGAGGTCATTGGATATTTTGAGGAGAGCTGTTTCAGTACTGTGTTTGGAACGAAAACCGGATTGAAATGTTTCAAAGAGATTATTGGAGGTGAGAGGGGTTTGGAGCTGGGAAGAGACAGCACGCTCGAGTAGTTTGGAGAGAAAGGGAAGGTTGGAGATGGGGTGAAAGTTGGAAGGAATGTCGGGGTCAAGTCCGGGTTTCTTGAGAATGGGAGTGATGGCGGCGAGTCTGAGGGTATCGGGGACTGATCCGGAGCAGAGGGAGGAGTTGATAATGGAAGTGATGAGTGGGGATAGAACAGGGAGGCAGGTTTTAACAAGCTTAGATGGGATGGGGTCCAGGGTACAGGTCGGTGTTTTCATGCCGGAAATAAACTGGGAAATTTGAGCAGGAGAGATGGGAGTGAACTGAGATAGTCTCTGAGCAGTGTGTGTGTGTGTGTGTGTGTGTGTGGGGGGGGGGGGGGGGGGGGGGGGGGGGGCGTGGGGGATATGGGTGTGGAGGCTGTTACAAATGGTGTCAATTTGAGATTGAAAAAATGACAGGAACGTTTGGCGTTTGTTGGATGTGAATGTTGAGGTAATATTGTCATGTGGTTTCAGCAGGGAGTTGACGGTAGAGAACAGTGTTTTGGGATTATTGGCGCCAGAATGGATGATGTGAGAGTAGTAATTTGACCGGGCAGAATTGAGTGCATTTCTGTAGTTTTGAATGTGGTCATTGTAGATTTGTAGATGAATTGTGAGTCCGGTTTTCCTGTATAGACGTTCAAGTCGGCGTTTCTGTGTTTTCATCTGGTGAAGTGCAGGGGTGTACCAAGGGGCAGAGTGGGTGAATGAGACAGTTTTGGTTTTTTGGGGGGCAAGTTGGTCCAGACAGGAGGAGAGGGTGTTGTTGTAGTGGGTGACAAGATCAGAGGGATTGTCAGATGGTGGTGGGGGGAATGTGGCTAGGCTATGGCAGAGTGCAGTGGTGAGAGCTGAAGGAGTGATGGATTTTGTGTTACGGAAGGTTATGGTACGTTTGAGTTTGGGGGGGGCGGTTGGAATGCTTATGTCAGTGGTTCTTAACCTGGGTTCGATCGAACCCTAGGGGTTCGGTGAGTCAGTCTCAGGGGTTCGGCGGAGGTCAAGACACACACTCGACTCATTAGTCGGGTGTGTGTGTCGGGCTAGGTCCATGTATGTAAACAAACGGCTTCGGAGACTCTTTCTTTGATTGACATCCAATATACGCGGTGTATTGTTGTTGCTTATAGCACTACAACACAATCTGGAAGTGTTTATAATCTCTTCCACTCGTCTGACGATGAATTATTTGAGTATTTTCCATATCGTTGTTATGATTTTTGCTACTTCCTGTTAACCACGGAGGCAGCCATGTGTAGCGTTTGTTTACATTTTCGGTCACCGCACTGGTCAGTTACAATCATGTAACGACCGACGCACCATCGCGGATGGAGAAATCGTACTACACTAAAGCCGAGCTAGCGCGGTAATAAGGATGCTGGACATAAAAACGAAGAAAAGGAACAGACTTTGCTGTGAAAATGACATGAGAGTGGCACTTGCCAAGGTGAAGCCACGCATTTCTGAACTGGTCTCTCAAAGGCAACAGCAGAAGTCACACTGATTTACAGTAAATATTCATTATTATTGTAGCCTGATGGAAATTAGGTGAAGGGTGTGTGTTTAAAATGTTAAAATGATAAATAGCATAAATACAATAAGTTCATTATTGGAATACAAAAATTAAAACCATTTCAGTGTGGCAGTATTAAAAAAGGTCATGTCTTTGTGAAAAGGTATGTAAGTTGTTGTGAGTTCATGCACTGTATTGGTTTTGTTCTTTGAGCACAGTGATGTTAATGCACAGTTCATTTTGTGCACCAGTAAAACATATACCTGTGTCTTGAATTTGGAAAAAAAATCATATTTTAGTTTTTAATACAGAAGGGTTCGGTGAATGCCCATATGAAACTGGTGGGGTTCAGTACCTCCAACAAGGTTAAGAACCACTGGCTTATGTCCATTTTGATTAACAGGTGATCAGAGATGTGAAGGTTATGGCATGATGGTGGTGATATCTGTATACCGGTGGAGCAGACCAAGTCCAGAGTGTGGCCACGGTTGTGAGTAGGGAAGTGAATGTGTTGAGTGAAGCTGAAACGCTGCAGGATGTCAAGAAAGTCGTTGGCCTGTGTGCAGCTGGGATTGTCGATATGGAAATTAAAATCACCAAGAAGGAGGACGGATGTAGATATGGCACATAGCTGTGTAAGAAAGTCAGAGAAGGTCAGAGAAGAAATCTGAGTTTTGTTTGGGTGGGCGGTAAATGACAGCAGTAATCAGAGGGGTGGGGCCAGGGAGTTTGTATGTAACATGTTCAAATGAGGAGACTGCTGGGGTAGAAATAGTGGCAATTTTAATGTCCTTTCTATGGATTGTGGCAATACCGCCACCACGTGTTTCTGGGTGGGGTTTATCAAAATATGTGTATCCTGTGGGTGTTGCCTGATCAAGTGAAAAATAGTCCAGTGGTTTGTGCCATGTTTTAAACAGAGGAAGTCCAGGTTATTGTCCAGAATGAATTCATGAAGGATGAGGCTTTTGTTGGTAAGAGAGCGGGTGTTAAACAGGGCCAGGTGCAGATGACGTGTGTCAGAGGGTGTGTGTGTATTCCTGGGAAAAGAGCGCAGATTGGACGGATTCACGTGTTGTTGTTTGATGTGATGATGTAATCCACTCTCAGAAATACGATGGGACCAGATGGATGGGATGGAGTGCAGGGTGGATACCGAAGGCGGACAGCAGGGGGCAGTGTTTGCAATGGATGGCTCAGTGGTAGGCAGCGGCGAGACGGTGAAGGAGGTGTGTGAGGTGAACGCCGCTAGTCAGTCACGTGGCGTTGTGTGCACAGAGAAACTGGATGTTGGCCGCTAACATGGAGCTGCCGAGCCTGTTGGGATGGACTCCATCATTGAGGACGAGTGGTGGCCTATTCCAAAAAAGATTAAAATTGTCAATAAAATGAATGCCGCATGCACCACAGAGCGAC